>NC_091440.1:29255941-29565733 GCF_964237555.1 Oryctolagus cuniculus
TAGATGTGAGTAGTCCATCTTTGCACTATTGTTCCCCATAAGTAATACACCTGACACAAGTTTGACACTTCCTCAGCCCTTTCTAGAGCACTTACTCAACACTGTGATTCCAGAACATTCTAGTGAGTGTTGATTGTTTATAGACTTAGCAATGAGATTGCCGAAAACCACTTGATCACAGCCAAGTACTCGCATTGTTCAAGAACTATGTCGTGGCTGGGTACTGACATATTGGTGCATATATTAGGACTTGATGCTGTTGCTCCTCCTTAGACCATATCCATGTAACACTTTGTCACCACTGTCTGTCTTGGCACATTTTCTTCTCCATACACTGTTGGAATGGTTAATGCTTTAAACAAACCATGGGCAAACTTTCACTGCTATTTGTCATTGTATCCAGTTCCTTACATTGAAGCTTCTGTCAAATGTGGTAGGACTTGCCACTGTATCTTAGATAAATGCAAAAAGTGATGGCCTTTAACTACTTTTTTTTTTTTTTGATTTTCCTTCTGCATCAGTTAAAATACTTAGCCTACATTCTTATATAAATAAGATCACACTTCTACCACAGAATATTAAATGATTTTCATATATTCTCTCTATATATTTAGTGAGAGGTAATTATGTACAGTGCATTATTTCTTCTTTCTATTGTAGAGCTGAATATCAGAAATTATGTTGCTACGTTAAGTTCCAGTTGCTATACAGTTAATTGTAAAAATGGCCTTTGCCACTGTTGAGATTATGGTCTAGTGGAGAGACTAATACTAATGTGTATGGGCTATGTCAGAAAGGCTCATGATAGAATGATATCTATTTTAGAGGCAATTGACTCAGTCAAGGACAGTATTAAGTTCCTCCATGAGATATTGAGACTTTCTATGCTTTCACAGACCAAATAAAGACTAATTCTCATAGCAATCTAGTGAATACATTGCAGGGCTGTTGTGGGTAAAGGACACTGGTGGAGTATAAATTATCCATGAATCAGGTCTTCAGAAACCCATAAATCAGTGTTTCTTCATTTGTAGGTAGCTTTTCTACCTCAGTCATCTCCACATCTATCAACTAGTTTGAAGGATTGTGTTCCATTCTGAGATATTTGTTTGTTGTTTTCATTATTTCTTGGAGAATAATGTATCATTTCTAATTAACATTCATTTTTAATATTATTTTAATTTTCATCAAAAAGCTTTCAAGCATTACAATTGTACAAAGAGATCAGTTGGAAGGAATTTTGGAGGTAGTCATCTTGCGCCCACAGTTCTTAGGTAGTGGCACAAATATAGATAAGGGGAATCTATGACTGCAGGTATATGTTTTGTTAACAGTTTAAGCTCCTAAATTCTCCTTTACTTGAAACATCCTGAGGAAATTTGCAAATTATGTAGACCATTAAATACCTTCCACAACTTGTTTATTGTCTAGTATGCTCAGTCCATATTAAGACATAAGACATTTCCTTCTCCTTTCACATATGTTCCATTGAGAAGATTCTTCATTTAAAAATTACAGCTTCATGTATATGTAATGCACAAGTATGATTTACTAAATTTTAATAATATCACTAAAGAATATGCTAAAACCCATACTTGTACAGAAAATTAATTCATGGATTAATGTACTCAAGATTAGGAATTTGAAGAAGCATATCTTGATGAATTAAAATATCATTCAAATTGTGATATTATTTTCTAAACCTACATAGGAAGTTATTAGCGTTTTGGAAAAATGCCATCAATATTTTTTGATGTCAGAAAAAATGATAATTTTCCTTCTAAAATACAAATTCAGGGGCAGGTGTTTCTCCTGGTAATTAAAATTCTGGATGAGCTGTCTACATCCCTGATCGGAGTGCCTGAAATCCATTGCCCATTTCAGGTCCTTGAATCCAATTTCCTGCTAATGAAGATTCTGGGAAGCAGCAGTAATGGCTCAAGTGCTTGGGGTTTTTGCCATTCATGACAGACATGAATATTTGTCCTCAGTTTCAGCCTCAGCATTTGTAGTAAACTAGTGGAGGAGAGCACTATCTATCTATCTCATCTATATCTATATCCATCATTTCTCTCTCTCTCTCTCTCTATATATATATAAATACACACACATACACACACAAACACACTTCTGTATCTATACACTCTCATATATATATATATATATATGATATATCTCAAATAAATGCATAATTTTTTGACAGGCAAAGTGGACAGTGAGAGACAGAGACAGAGAGAAAGGTCTTCATTTTCCGTTGGTTCACCCCCCAATGGCCTCTGCAGCCGGCGCTCTGCAGCCAGTGCACCGTGCTGATCCGAAGCCAGGAGCCAGATGCTTCTCCTGGTCTCCTATGTGGGTGCAGGGCCCAAGCACTTGGGAGATCCTCTACTGCACTCCCGGGCCACAATAGAGAGCTGGACTGGAAGAGGAGCAACCAGGACAGAATCCGGAGCCCTGACCGGGACTAGAACCCGGGGTGCAGGCGCCGCAGCCAGAGGATCAGTCTGTTGAGTTGTGGCACCGGCCAAATACATAATTTTTTAGAAATACTGTATCTTGGCATGCCAGAAGAGTTGATAAATGTGTTTTAAAACATGAATTTTGGAATAAGTATTTGCTTAGCACTTAATACATCAATTAGGGGGCTAGCACTGTGCCGTATCACTGTGTAAAACCACCACCTGCAGTGCCAGCTTCCCATATAGTGCTGGTTCTAATCCCGCCTGCTCCACTTCTGAACCAGTTCCGTACCAATGCACCTGGGAAAGCAGCGGAAGGTGGCCTCTGTACTCACATGGGAGACCCTGATGAAGCTTCTACCTCCTCTGGAACTCTGACTTTCAAATAAGTAAATAAATCACCAGTTAAAATGCCATATCCCACAGTGGAGAGCCCGAATTCAATGCTTAGCTACAGCTTGTAAATCCTACTTCCTGCTAATGCAAACTTTGGGAACTAGAGTGATGGCTCAAGTAATTTGGGTACTTGTCATCCATGTGGGAGACATGGAGTGAACTCCTGACTCCTGGCACCAATCCAGCCAAGTCCTGATAGCATTCGGGTAATGAACCAGTGAATGGGAGTGTCCTTTCTTTTTCTTTAACTTCAAATAACTAAATATATACACATACAAATTTAGCCCATATATTTAAACAATATATTTCAAGCATGGAGATTTATTGATTATTTAAGTATAATGTAGCCTTATACTGAAGGTACACCTATCATTTTCCTGTTCCAGGACATGAAAATTCTATAGAAATTACCATGGGATCCTCTATAGTCTAGACTTTTTCATATTTCTCATAGAAATCCATTTTGATTTTATACTACAATGGAAATCAGAAGGGGTTGTATTTTTTTAAATATTTCTTTCTTTATTTGAAAGTCAGAGTTACACAGTGAGAGGAGAGGCGCAGAGAGAGAGAGATCTTCCATCCAAAGGTTCACTCCCAAGAAGACCGCAATGGCTGGAGCTGCCCTGAACTGAAGCAGCAGCCAGGAACTTTTTCCGGGTCTCCCATGCTGGTGCAGGGGCCCAAAGAGTCAGGCCATCTTCTGCTGCTTTCCCAGGCCATAGCAGAGAGCTGGATCAGAAGTGGAGCATTCGGGACTTGAACTGGCACCCATATGAGATGACTCCACTGCAGGTAGTAGCTTTACCTGGTTCACCACAGCGCTGGCCCCAAGGGGTTGTATTTATACTATGCGTGTTAACACAATGAAATGACTTCCAAGTTGTAACTGCAAAACTTTGACTTCACAATTTCTTTGTGAAGTATTTAAAAATCAATATTAGAAATGTTTTCTTAATATCTCTAAAAGGTTATAAAGTATGTTTTATTTCAATTATAGTTGTACATACTATTTACCAAATATCCCTCTATTGTATTAATCATTTTTATTAATTACCAATAATAGACTATAGCAGACAAGTTAAAAAGTTACAATCTGTGCCACAATTCTGATCTTAAAATGGCCCATATTAAATAAAAATTTCTTACCTGGTTAGTAATCTCAGAGTTTCAAATTTTATTTTAAGCTAGCTCTGAACAAATGATATAAATAAGTTCATTGATGATTTGTACTTCTGTCATATACTTTTGAATAAAATATTTTATTCCACAAGTATATTTGTAACACTCTTTCTCATCTGCCTATTTTTTTCCAATTTTCTCAATCTTACTTAATTTCTCCACTGTTCAGTTTATTAGTTTCTTACAACCTTAGCATTTGATAAAAGTGATTTCTCTTCTTCCATCCATAGACACATTAGTTTCTTCCTTCACTGAGATTCAGTATTTTCTTTCATTCTTAAAAGAATGATACAAGAAAATAGCAGGTTATAGACAATTCATTTCATAAATATCATCACTTTCTGATATGAAGCATCCAAATTTTGCTTCATCATTTTTTTCTTCTCCTAATTTCTAATTTTTAGCACTGTGGCCATTCCTGAAGAAAGAAGAGGTGAGAGTGGCTGTCATCGCAGCTCACTAGGCTAATCCTCCACCTGCGGCGCCGGCACCCCAGGTTCTAGTCCCGGTTGGGGCGCTGGATTCTGTCCCGGTTGCTCCTCTTCCAGGCCAGCTCTCTGCTGTGGCCCGGGAAGGCAGTGGAGGATGGCCCAGGTCCTTGGGCCCTGCCTGCAACCGCATGGGAGACCAGGAGAAGCACCTGGCTCTGGCTTCAGATTGGCGCAGCGCTGGCTGTAGAGGCCATTTGTGGGGTGAACCAACATAAGGAAGACTTTTCTCTCTCTCTCTCTCACTAACTCTGCCTGTCCAAAAAAAAAAAAAAAAAAAAAGAGGTGAGACTCCTGTCATTATGAGTATTCCCTGGATGTTGGAGTCAGACTGCCCTGAGGATGATGAATTATTGCCGTGTTAATTTAAGCTATTTAAAATTGGGAATTATTTTCCATTTAAATAATATGATTTGTTTATTTGTAAAAATTTAAATTAGCATGAAATATCTGCAAATTTTATAGGGTATAGTGTGATATTTCAACAGATACTCCCAGAATCAGTCAATCATACCACTACTGGTCCATTTCCTTTATTACAGACCAAAGTTACCCCCCTGTCTTATAAAATTCCAGAACATTAACACTTCACTCTTCTCTAGAATCCAGAAAATACCTTGCTTGAAGCATTGTTGTGAAGTGATTTAGTGTAACATACTTAACAAAATGCTGGGCTAAAAAAGTGTTCAATATATGCTTACGCTTTGAGTAGTTGTTTCCTTGTAAGCTCTTCTACCTGTAAATACTCACAATTTTATTGCCATTTTGAAGCAAATTTAATAATGTATGTATATGATAAAAGAAGCCACTTTAACAGCTGTCTTCATTTAGAGCAGAGCTGAGTGTAAGAGATCATGAATAATACTGCTAGAAAGCAGGATGTCAATGCGGTTGTGCATATGCCATAGCACTAGAATGGTATTTATGCACTCAGCATTGGGCAGACGACTACAAGTTTTGCTGAAAAAAATTTTCTTAAGGTTAGTGTTTCCATTTAAGGAAAGTTAATTATTCCCCGAATTTAAATATTCTTAAGGAATAATTTTAAACAAGCATTTATTATTTTGAATTCAAGAGCATATGCACCTTATATTCATTTGCCTTTTGTGTTTTTTAAAGGAATTATTGTGTACTTTATTGTATCTTTAAGGAAATATTTTGGAGATATTCTTAGATAAAAATCCCTATTTGTTTAATGGAAGGGAAGCTTTATTTCTCTTTTTAGATTTTTTAAATTTATTTGAAAGGCAGAGTTGGAGGATTAGGGAGAGAGAGATAAAGAGAGAGAGAGAGAGAGAGAGAGAGAGAGAGAGAGAGAGAGAGAATCTTTCATTTGCTGATTTGCTTCCCAAAAGGCCTCAAGGGCCAGGGTTTGGTAGGGCCAGAGCCAGGACCCAGGCACTTCATCAGGTTCTCCCACGTGGGTGTCAGGGGTCCAAACACCTGGGCCATCTTCTGCTTTTCCCAGGCCATTAGTAGGGAGCTAGATTAGAATTGGAGCATCTCAGACTTGATCTGGCAAACATGGCATTGCAGACAGTAGCTTTACTTGCAATAATAGAATACTGTCCCCAAAATACCTAAAATTTAAAAATAAGTTTTCAAACATAGAAAAAAAGAAGACGGGTAAGATAAACAACAGTAATTGTGACTCAGTTTCAGAAAAGCAGTCTGACTGGAAGATGACTACAGAGGCTGGAGGGATAAGAGTAATGGAAGGACTTTTAGATTTAAAAAAATAGGGGAAAGAGGTGTGGTTCATTAATTGTGGCAAATATTCCAAACTAATATGAGATGTTAATAATTAGGGAACCTGAGGGAGTGTTATATGGAAACTCTTGGCACCTCTTCACAACTTTTGTTTTGTAAATTTAGAGCTGCTTTACAACTGAAAATTTAATAGAAAAAGGCTATCCTTAAATGGCATAATATATTTTATTGATTATCATTTTTAACACCAAAAGAAATTGTCATTCTTAAAGCATCTTATTGGATTTTCAAAATAACAATGACAAAACTCCCTCTTGTATATGAGTTCTGGATATTGGGAAAACAGAAATGAGAAAACTGTAAGCTTGGGATTTATAAATGAAATTAAATAAACAATATTCTGTTTGAAATAAAGGCTAATCACTTTGTTTTGTGTTTTAGAGGAAGGACACATTTTATCATAATAGTGTTGATATAACTTTTTAGAAATTTTAAAATAATTATTAATTTTCATTAAATTAATGTCTTTATTTTTTATTTTTATTTATTTATTTATTTTATTTCCAGAAGAGTGGGAGTGTGGGTGGGAGAGGTGCGAACGAAAGTGGGGAGAATCACTATGTTGCTAAATTAGTACTTATGAAATACATAAAGCTTATATGCCTTAAATAAAAGGTTTATGAGGGAATAAAAAAGTTACATTCCAGATAGCATTCTGAATTATAAAAAAAGTGGCCAATTTTCTCTTTAGTAAGTTGTTCATATTGAATGTATATTTCAATATTTTTAAAGACGTTGAAATATCAGAGTCAACTGCGGTGATTCATTTTAAGTTTATATGCTTATAGAAAGAATAAGGAGTACTACAATTAAAATCTGAAATACTTTGTTTAATTAGTCCTTTTCTCCACAAAAGGTCAATATTTATATTTACATTGTTTTTATAGATTTTCTTTTTTTAACTTTTATTTAGTAAATATAAATTTCCAAAGTACAGTTTATGGATTACAATGGCTTCCCCCCCCATAATTTCCCTCCCACTCGCACCCCTCCCATCTCCCGCTCCCTCTCCCATTCCATTCACATCAAGATTAATTTTCAATTATCTTTATATATAGAAGATCGATTTAGTATATATTAAGTAAAGATTTCAACAGTTTGCACCCACACAGAAACACAAAGTGTAAAATACTGTTTCAGTACTAGTTTCAGTACTAGTTATAGGTACTTCACGTTGGACAACACATTAAGGACAGATCCCACATGAGGAGTAAGTGCACAGTGACTCCTGTTGTTGAGTTAACAATTTGACACTCTTGTTTATGGCGTCAGTAATCTCCCTAGGCTCTAGTCATGAGTTGCCAAGGCTATGGAAGCCTTTTGAGTTCACCAACTTTCTACAGGGTCATAGTCAAATTGGAAGTTCTCTCCTCCCTTCAGAGAAAGGTACCTCCTTCTTTGCTGGCCCCGTTCTTTCCACTGGGATCTCACTTGCAGAGATCTTTCATTTAGGTGTTTTTTTTTTTTTTCTTGGCTTTCCATGCATAAAATACTCTCATGGGATCTTCAGCCAGATTCAAGTGCCTTAAGGGCTGATTCTGAGGCCAGAGTGCTGTTTAGAACATCTGCCATTCTATGAGTCTGCTGTGTATCCTGTTTCCCATGTTGGATTGTTCTCTCCCTTTTTTATTTTATCAGTTAGTATTAACAGACACTAGTCTTGTTTGTGTGATCCCTTTGACTCTTAGACTTGTCAGTGTGATCAATTGTGAACTGAAATTGATCATTTGGACTAGTGAAATGGCATTGGTACATGACACCTTGATGGGATTGTACTGGATTCCCCTGGCTCGTTTCTAATTTCACCATTTGGGGCAAGTCTGATTGAGCATGTCCCAAATTGTACATACATATCCTCCCTCTCTTATTCCCACTCTTATATTTAATAGGGATCACTTTTCAGTTAAGTTTCAACACTTAAGAATAACTGTGTATTAATTACAGAATTCAACCAATAGTACAAGAACAAAAAAATACTGAAAGGGATAAAGTATTAAATTGTTCATCAACATTCAGGACAAGGACTGATCAAGTCACTGTTTCTCATATTGTCCATTTCACTTCAACAGGTTTCCTTTTTAGTGCTCAGTTAGTTGTCAGAGTTCAGGGAGAACATATTATATTTGTCCCTTTGGGACTGGCTTATTTCACAAAGCATGATGTTTTCCAGATTCCTCCATCTTGTTGCAAATGACGGGTTTCATTGTTACTGACTGCTGTATAGTATTCTATAGAGTACATGTCCCATAATTGCTTTATCCAGTCTACTGTTGATGGGCATTTGGGTTGGATCCAGGTCTTAGCTATTGTGAATTGAGCTGCAATAAACATTAATGTGCAGACAGCTTTTTTGTTTGCCAATTTCATTTCCTTTGGGTAAATTCCAAGGAGTGGGATGGCTGGGTTGTGTGATAAGGTTATATTCAGTTTTCTGAGGAATCTCCAGACTGACTTCCATAGTGGCTTTACCTGTTCGCATTCCCACCAACAGTTGGTTAGTTTCCCTATTTCCCCAAATCCTCTCCAGCATCTGTTGTTGGTAGATTTCTGAATGTGAGCCATTCTAACCGGGGTGAGGTGAAACCTCATTGTGGTTTTGATTTGCATGTCCCTGATTGCTAGTGATCTTGAACATTTTTTCATGTGTCTGTTGGCCATTTGGATTTCCTCTTTTGAAAAATGTCTATTGAGGTCCTTGGCCCATCTCTTAAGTGGGTTGTTTGTTTTAATCTTGTGGAGTTTCTTGATTTCTTTGTAGATTCTGGTTATCAACCCTTTATCAGTTGCATTGTTTGCAAATATTTTTTTCCCATTCTGTCGGTTGCCTCTTTACTTTCCTGACTGTTTCTTTTGCAGTACAGAAACATCTCAATTTGATGCAATCCTAAATGTTAATTTTGGCTTTGACTTTTCCAAGAAGTCTTTTCCAAGAAGTCTTTACCGGTACCTATATCTTGCAGGGTTTCTGCAATGTTCTCTAAGCATTTTCATAAAATATTCTTAAGTGTACATTCAAGCACTTAGAATGAATTATGTGGTGTTTAATTTTCTTTCTCTTATTAAGATTTTTAAAATTTTATATATATAAGGGTAACAAATTTCATGTATTTCATATATAAAGTTTTAAGGGTATAATCATATTTCCTACCCTACCCACCCCTACTCCTTCCCTCGCTGCCACTCACTTTCCTCCATCCTTTCTTATTTTTCTTTTAATTTTTACAATGACATACTTTCAATTTGTTTTATACTCACAAGCTTAACTTGTGAGCAACATAACTTAGTTGATTGTATTTCTATGAGTACACTAACAACAATCTGAAAAGAAATTGAGAAAAAAAATCATGTACAATAGCATGACAAAGAAAGATAACTAGAGATATAATAAGGACAAAACTGGCCCTATGAAAAGACACAATATTATGGAAGGAAATTAGAATTATACTAGCCAATAGAAAAATGCAAATAAAAATTGACATGTGATATTACTACATAGTCACTATGATGGCTATCACAAAAGGGAAGATAATAACTTTTGCTGAGAAACAGGATAAATTCAAACACTTATACACTGCTGATGGTATTATCAAATGATATAGCCCTTTTGAGAAAGATTCTACCAGTTACATAAAAGTTAAACATGACATTGACTTTCATCCAACAATTTCATGCCTAAGCATATACCCAAGTTGATTAAAAAAAGAAAAATTATTTGTGACAATTTATATATGGATATTCATAGAAATGCATTTCATAATATCCCAAAGAGAAATAACCCAAATGTATGTTTGTGTATAAAGTGTTTAGTAAATCCACACGATCTAATTTTTCTTTTCTTTTTTCTTTCTTTTCTTTTCTTTTTTTTTTTTTTTTTTTTTTTGACAGGCAGAGTGGACAGGGAGAGAGAGACAGAGAGAAATTCTTCCTTTTCCCATTGGTTCACCCTCCAATGGCCACCACAGCCGGCGCGCTGCGGCTGGTGCACCGCACTGATAGGAAGGTAGGAGCCAGGTGCTTCTCCTGGTCTCCCGTGCGGTTGCAGGCAGGGCCCAAGCAGTTGGGCCATCCTCCACTGCACTCCGGGGCCATAGCAGAGAGCTGGCCTGGAAGGGGGGCAACCTGGACAGAATCCGGCGCCCCGACCGGGACTAGAACCTGGTGTGCCGGCGCCGCTAGGTGGAGGATTAGCCTATTGAGCCGCGGCACCGGCCCACACAATCTAATTTTTCAAAAGTTAAATTAATGAAGTATAGGGGCTGGCACTGTGGTGTAGCAAGTAAAGCCACCACCTTCAGTGCTGGCAGCCCATATGGTCGCCAGTTTGAGTCCCTGCTGCTCCACTTCTAAACCAGCTCTCTGCTATGGCCTGAGAAAGCAGTAGAAGGTGGCCCATGTCCTTCGGTCCCTGCACCCATGTGGGAGACCTGGAAGAAGATCCTGGTTCCTGGCTTTGGATTGGCACAGCTCCGGTTGTTGCCGCCATCTGGGGAGTGAACCAGCAGATGGAAGATCTCTGTCTCTGCCTCTGCCTCTTTTAAATAAGGTTTTAAAAATATTAATGAATTGTAGATGCATAAAACAACATGAGTGAACATTGAAAATACTGAATTAACAAAATGTCAATCACAAAAATATATCATCATGTAACATCATTTATATGAAATGTCCATAATAGACAAATTTATAAAGACAGAAAGCAAATAATAGTTGCCTAGAGCTGGTTCTGAGGGCCAGTAAGAATGTTTTGGGAACTGGGAAGTTACTTTCAATTGGTATAGGATCATAAACATAACCTAAAATTAATTATAGTGATATATGTACAAAGCTGTGAAAATTTTCAAAAACTGTTGTGTTGTCCCTGTCATTACTTAATTTGATATGGTAGGGTTATATCTTAATAAAGCTGTTACAAATGTTGAGTTTAAAATCCATCAACATTGCATGTATCTTTATTAATAATTTTCTTCAATTTCTTTCCTCAGTGTCATAAATATTTAAATGTACACAGTTTGCTCACATTTTTTGTGTGTGTTTCACATTTTCAATGTCTTTACAAAGGCAATTTTGCAATTGTTTCAATTTCCAATTGTTAATCATTGACATATCAAAATGCAGTTCATATTTTAAAATTTATTTTTATGCTGCACCTATGGTAAATTCATTCATCAGTAGCTTGTTTTTACTTAACTGTATTTTCTACAAGAGTTGTTATTTGATAAGACAAACATAAAATAAATGTATTTTAGGTGTCTTTATCTTGTATTTACTTTCCTTGTCTTATTATATATCCAAGGATATGAAGTACAAAGCTGAATAGAAGTATGGAAGTCAAACAAAGTTGCATTATTCTGAATATTCATGTGAAAGAGATAAGCCTGTCATCATTATGATTTATTCAGAGGTAAGAAGTTTCTTCCTATTTGATCTTTTAAAATCTGATTATTAGGCTACTTGTACCATGCACAAAATACTCTTAAACTATTTTTATTGTTGAAAGAACAAATACGAAATCTACCCTTTTAACAAAATATTAAATTACAGCACAAAATGATAACCACGGAATTGCACACGTCTGTAGAGCTTATTCATGTTGCAAAAGTGAAATTATTTCTATTGAAGAACAACTTTCCATTTTCTCCTCCTTCAAGACCCTGACAACAACCATTATATATTCTATTTCTATGAGTTTGATTTTTATATACTTCATACAGGTAGAATCATGGATGCTTCCTCTTATGACAACTTGTGTCATAGCATTGTGCCTCCAGATTTCATCCATCTTGTATCACATGGAAATATTACTTTCCTTTTAAAGTTGTACAACATTTCATTGCATGTGTATACCACTTTTTGTTATTCATTCTTCCACTGATAGACATTTAGCTTATTTCTATATGTCTTGGTTGTGAATAATGATGTAATGATCATGGGAGTACAGATATCTCTCTGAGATGTTAATTTAAACTACTGTGTATACAACATAATCAGTTGTGGAATTTCTTCTTTTTTAATTTTTTTTATTTGACAGGTAGAGTTATAGACAGTGAGAGAGAGAAACAGAGAGAAAGGTCTTTCTTTCCGTTGGTTCACTCCCCAAATGGCCACCACAGCCAGTGCTGTGCCAATCTGAAGCCAGGATCCAGGTGCTTCTTGCCAGTCTCCCATGCTGGTGCAGCGGCCCAAGCACTCTGGCCATCCTCCACTTCCCTCCCAGGCCACAGCAGAGAGCTGAACTGAAAGAGGAGCAACCTGGACAAAAACTTGGCAACAAAATCCCATATGGGACAAAATCCCATATGGAATGCTGGTGCCGCAGGCGTAGGATAAACCAAGTAAACCATGGTGCCAGCCCCTCAGTTGAGGAATTTCTAGATTATATGATATATTTATATCATAGATATGTATATATCTATGTATGTATACATAGATATATCTATATGTGTGTGTGTGTATGTGTATATATATATATATATATATATATCCTTTATCCTGGTGATGGATGTACCATTTTAAATTTCTGCCTATATTATGCAAAGATATCAATTTCTCCACAATCTCATATTAATTATTTTTAAACAATATGCATTTTAACATATGTCCAGTAATGTTCATTTTTAAAAGTATTTATTTATTTGGAAGTCCGTGCAAAAGAGAAAGAGTTAGACAGAGACAGAAAGAGATTTTCCATCCACTGTTTTTTTTCCCAGATGGCCACAATCACTAGTACTGGGCCAGGCCAAAGCCAAGGGCTTCATTTAGGTCTCTTACAGGGGTAGCAGGGGCCAAACACTTGGCCCATCTCCAGCTGCATTTCCCAGGACATTACCAGCAAGTTGGGTCTCAAGTGGGGCAGCCAAGACACAAACCAGTGCAGGTTGGGACTTGACACCCTATATCAGGATGCAGGTCTCGTTTTGGTTTTTATTTTCATTTCCCAAATGATAAGTGATGTAGAGTAATTTTACAAATAATTGCTGGCCGTTTGCACATCTTGTTTGAAAAAAGATCTTTTAAAGTCCTTTGTCTCTTTTTCAAATTGTGTTGTGTGAGGTTTTACTATTGAGTGATAAAGCATTTCTGATGCATTTTGGAAATTAGAAAGTAAATTAATATTTACCAATATTTTCTACCACTTCATGACTGACATTTTACTCTGCTGAATGACTCTTTGCAGTGCAGGTTTTTAATTTTGCATAGTCTATTGTTTATGCTTTGAATTGATTATGTTTGCTTTTGGTGTCATATCTAAGGAATCATTGCCAAGATTCATTTTCAGGAATATTTATGCAAAGTTTTCTTCTACAAGTTTTAAAATTTCAGACCTTACATTTAGGATTTAACCCATTTTGTCTTGATTTGCTTGTATGGTGTAAGATAAGGGTCCAGTTTTTTCCTTGGATATCCAGTTTTCTCAACGTCATTCATTAAAGATACTATCATTTCCTCACTGAGTATCTTTGGCATTCTTGTTGAAATAAGTTGACTGCATAGATTTTGGATTATTTCTGTTCCTTTTCTGTTCTATTTCTTTTTTTTTTTTTTTTTTTTAGTTGAATGCATGATGGGTGGTCGGCGCTGTGGCTTAGCAGGTAAAGCCACCACTTGTAGTGCTGGCATTCCATATGGGCTCCAGTTCAAGTCCCGGCTGCTCCAATTCTGATCCAGCTCTTTGCTAAGGCCTGGGACAGCAGTAGAAGATGGCCCAAGTGCTTGGGCCCGTACACCTGCATGGGAGACTGGAAGAAGCTCCTGGCGCCTGGCTTTGGATCGTCCTAACTCTGGCCATTGTGGCTGTTTGGGGCATGAGCTAGCAGGTGGAAGACTTTACTCTCTCTGTCTCTGTTTCTGTAACTCAGTCCTTCAAATTAAATAAATAGATTTTTATTTTTTTTTCTAAAAAAGAATGCATGATGTAATAGCAATGTTTCACAGCTGTACTTTTGAGAAAACACAGAAGCCAATGCATGCAACTCTTTAAACACAATGCATCAATGGCATCTCAGATCGATGGAATAAAGACCTCTCTCTTAAGGTAACTCTAGTCTTTAGACTTCTCTTATTTGTTCTGATTTTCATGGATCTTTCATATGTCAGTTTTTATCTTATTAACATATACTTTAATTGCTACAGCCTTGTAGTATATTCTGTAGCCAAGGAGTGTTAAAATCTCTCCATGCTTGCTAATCAGAAGTTGACTATCTATTTTTCCTTCATGATATCCGGGTTTAACTTTTCAGGTTACAGTTCCCATGGTAGTTGTACTCCTATAGATGCTTTTGACTGACAACTTTGAATTTCATATTATGCGAGTACACTTATTATTCAGCAAAATCTCAACCTCTTCTATATAAAGAGCTCTTAAACTCTTTTACTGAGTAGCTCCCTTCTGCCTTGCATTCTACCATCAATTTCCAGTCTACACAGCTCTCTTTAATTCTGACTTCTGTATTTATTCATTGAAATTTCCTTCCCCTACCAATTCCCCACTTGGGCACAATGATCTGAAGAGGGCCTACAGCAACAAAACTATGGTAATTGTAGAACTTTCCTTGTTTGATTATTCCCCCGACTAATCTTAGTACAACTCACTCATTCTTAATGTGTAAAAACAGTTGTGTCAAATATTTCATCCAGTTTGTGTACATGTGTGTTTGTTATATGGTGAGAAGACAATTTTGCCTTGATTATTCTATAATGGCTGGAGATAACTTCTAATCCCCAAATTTTGTCCTCCAAAAGTTCTTATATCTTTAGTCACACAGTAAGTATTGTAATATTCCTATAGAAGTAGAAAAGGGGCACATTTTAAATAAATTTTATTTATTTATTTGAGATGTAGAGTTACAAAGAGAGCAAAAGACAGAGAGAAAGTCTTCCATCTGTTGGTTAATTCCCTAAATGTTTGCAACTGCCAGAGCTGAGCCAATCTGATGCCAGGAGCCAGGAGCTTTTTCTGGATCTCCCATGTAGGTCCAGGGGCCCAAGTACTTGGGCCATCTTTCACTGTTTTCCCAGACTATAAGCAAAGAGCTGGATCAGAATAGGAGCAGCCAGGACACAAACTGGTCCCCATATGGGATCCAGGCAATGTGAGTGCAGGCCTAGCCAGCTACACCAGAACACTGGCATCAAAATGGTATGCGTTGGAGTGAAATGGACATTTTGAGATCCAACGATTGCTTACAGCCCTTGTTTTCTTTCGCTGAGGAAGTGTTTTCTTTCATACTAGCTGTTGAACTCTTTTACTTAGTGTAGCATAAAGTTTCTGATCATTAGGTAAACTGAAATTAGATTTGTAAAAATTAAGATGGAAATTGAAGAGGGAGGAGGAAGAAGTAGGAAGACTGGAGTGTGGGCAGGAGGGAGGGAGGGGTTGGAAGTACCATTAAGTTCCTAAATCTATATTTATGAAATATATAAACCTTTTATTACTTAAATAAAATTCAAAACAATAAAGTCAAAACTGAAAAATATCGATTATTAATCTAACAAATAAGAACCTGTTCTATGTCTAGAGTTATCTTTTTTTATTAATCTTGCACAGTTCCTAACAAATAGTTATTCAAAATGCATACAATTATATTTTTAAACATGATAAGTTAGTAATGTAGATGATAGCACATACCTTTTTCTGAGAGTAATTGACAAGTTAATAAAGTGAGATGTCATAATTTTTTAATTCAGCCATGATAAAGCATAAGGCTTATTTATGTATGTACATCTGCATTCATATACATATAATACTCCTACTCATTGATATTCTTGGCACAAACAAGTTAATATGTAATGAAAGTTCTTAGGTCTTGGTATAACTAGCATCATTTTCGTCCTTGCAGTCAACTAGTTATGATTCTATTAACATATTTTACTGTCAGTCTGGAACATTTCTATAATGATATTGATTTTCAAAAAAGCCATCTGCATTGCTTTTTACCAGACAGCATATTTTATCAGATTTATTTCATCATAAAATTTCTATAATAGAATAGATTAGCATGACAAATCTAATTTTTTAAAAATAGCATGTTAATTGTAATACATTATCTAATAAACAATCATCTATTTCTCTAAAATATATTTTCCAATTTTCAGCCACACATAACTTATGTCTATTATATATAAGCAGAATCTTATGCAGGTATGCATATAATAAGAAACATAAATTTTGTTATATTTGCAAAGCATCTCTTACAATACTCAATCACTTCTGTGTTACAATTAAATAATAACATCAATCTTTTATAGAGGATTTTTATTTGTAGTGCAATATAATATCTATATTAAATACATACACACTAACCATTCCAGTAGAATCACTGTCAGGCATATGGGTCTCCCATTTCTCAATATACTTTAAGAAATGCATGGAAATCTAATAAAAGTAGATGCCAGACTCCTGGGAAGGACTCTAACTTTTGGACCAAGAGGCTTTAAAGATGAGTGACTGGGGGACCACTCGTCCTTCTGCTGACTTCATCAGAGGTTTGAATTCAAGAACAATAAGGAAGCCATCGTAGATCATGATTGGTTCCATCACTTCCTTCATAAAAAACAGCACAGCTCTCGATCAGCAGCTTTGGAATGCAATAGTCCACATTTTTTACTGTTCTTTGCTATACCAGTGGCATTATCTGTAGATTAGAATTCTTGGTTGGTGGCACTCTAACATCTCTTGTAATATATTCCTCGAAAGAAAATCTAAATTAGTGACTATATCTTACAAAATATAGGGGGTAATAAGCTGTTTCTCTCCCTTAAACTTCAAATTATTACATTGCTTTGAATTAAAGGCACTTACAGTTCATTTTCACAGAATTTGAAGAAGGCCAGTGCCCAGGTTATTGATTTTGAGAAAAAAATTCCTTTGCTTCAAAATATTTAAAAAAATTTTATTGTATTCATTTTTTACCTTTTAACTAATTTTTAACATATTCAATAAATTTTTAGCTACAAATCTTAAAACATAATGTCATACTAAGTAATAATGGTGAGAGAGAGAGCCTCCTTGTCTGATTCTGGATCTTACTGAACACGCTTACAGCTTTTCCTCATTCAATATGATGCTGGCTATGGATTTGTCATATATTGCCTTGATTGTATTGAATTATGTTCAATCTACAACCAAATTTTCAAAGGTTTGCATTATGAAAGGATGTGATATTTTATGAAATGCATTTTCTGAATCTGTTGAGTTAATAACAAGGTTTTTAGCCTACATTTTGTTGATGGGGTATATCATTTTTTTATTTATATGTTAACAATCCCTGTATCCCTGGGATAAATCCCATTTGATCTAGCTGTGTGATCTTTATGATGTGTGGAAGAATTCAGTTTGCTATTATGTTGTTGAGTCTTGAATTTTAGTTCACTAGGGATTTGGTCTACTGTTCTGTTTTCTGTTGTTGTTGTTGTCTCTCGTCTGGTTTTGGAATTAAAGTACTACTGCCCCCATAGAATGAGTTGGAAATGTTTCTCTCCCTTTCAATTGTTTCGAACAGTTTAGTATTAGTTTTCCTTAAAAGTTTGGTAGAACTCAACAGTGAAGACATTTGTTTCTGGACTTTTCTTTGTTGGGAGGCTCTTCATTACTGATTCAGTCTCATTCATCATTGTTAGTTTGTTCTATGTCTTCATATATATAGTATTGATTGCATGTTAAGTAAATTACATGTGTTCAGAAATTTGCTTCTTCTAGATTTTCCAGTTTGTCGGCATACAGTGGTTTGAAATAATTCCTAGTTATTTTTGAATATCTTTGGTATCCATTACAACATCTTCTTTTTCTGATTATATTAATTTGGGTCTTCTCCCATTTTCTCTTAGTTAATTGCAACAACAGTTCATCAAATTTATTTATTTTTTTCATAAAACAGTTCTTCAATTCATGATGTTCTGTACTTTTTAAAAATTGTATTTTGTTTATTTCATCTCTAATATTTAGTTTTTCCTTCCTTCTAATAACTTTGTGTTTGATTTATTCTTATTTTTATGGATTCCTGAGATACATTGCTAAATTACTTGTTTGATAAGTTTCTAATTTTTGATGTAGACTATTATTATTATAAACTTTCCTCCAAACACTGCTTTTGTTGTATCCTCTAAGTTTTGATATGTTGTGTTGTCATTTTCATTCCTCCCAATCAACTTTTCATTTCCCTTTTCAATTTCTTTTTTCACCCACTGTTCATTCAGGAACATGCTGTTCAGGCTCCACATGTTTGTAAATTTTTTTTAGAATTTATTTTATGTTAATTCTTGGCTTCATTCCCTGGTCAGAAAAGACACATGCTTTTTTTAACTTTTATTTAATGAATATAAATATAAATAAATATAATCTTTGTTGTTGTTGTGGAGTTTCTTGATCTCTTTGTAGATTCTGGTTATTAATCCTTTATCTGTAGCATAGTTTGTGAAGATTTTTTCCCATTCTGTCGGTTGCCTCTTCATTCTCCTGACTGTATCTTTTGACGTACAGAAACTTCTCAATTTGATGCAATCCCAATAGTTGATTTTGGCTTTCACTGCCTGCACCTCCAGGGTCTTTTCTAGCAAGTCTTTGCCAGTGCCAATATCTTGCAGTGTTTCTCCAACGTTCTCTAATAATTTGATGGTGTCAGGTCGTAGATTTAAGTCTTTAATCCACGTTGAGTGGATTTTTGTGTAAGGTATAAGGTAGGAGTCTTGCTTCATGCTTCTGCACGTGGAAATCCAATTTTCCCAGCACCATTTATTGAATATTCCTTGCTCCAGGAATTGGTTTTAGATCCTTTATCAAATATAAGCTGGCTGTAGATGTTTGGGTTGATTTATGGTGTTTCTATGCTGTTCCATTGGTCTATCCATCTGTTTCTGTACCAGTACCATGCTGTTTTTATTACAACTGCCCTGTAGTATGTCCTGAAATCTGGTATTGTGATGCCTCCAGGTTTGTTTTTGTTGTACAAAATTGCTTTAGCTATTTGAGGTCTCCTGCATCTCCATATGAATTTCAGCATCATTTTTTCTAGATCTGTTTCAAATGTCTCCGGTATCTTGATTGGTATTGCATTGAATCTGTAAATTGCTTTTGGTAGAATGGACATTTTGATGATGTTGATTCTTCCAATCCATGAGCATGGAAGATTTTTCCATTTTTTGGTATCCTCTTCTATTTATTTCTTTAAGATTTTGTAATTCTCATCGTAGAGATCCTAAACAGCCTTGGTTAAGTTTATTCCAAGATATTTGTTTGTTTTTGTAGCTATTTTGAATGGGATTGATCTTAGCAGTTCTTTCTCAGCTGTGGCATTGCCTGTGTATACAAAGGCTGTTGATTTTTGTGCATTGATTTTATATCCTGCTACTTTTCCAAAGTCTTCTATGTGTTCCAAAAGTCTCTTATCAGAGTTCTTAGCATCCGCTAAATAAAGAATCATATCATCTGCAAAGAGGGATAGTTTGAGTTCTTCCTTCCCAATTTGTATCCCTTTAATTTCTTTTTCTTGCCTGATGTTTCTGGCTAAGACTTCCAGAACTATGTTGAATAGCAGAGGTGAGAATGGGCATCCCTGTCTGGTACCAGATCTCAGTGGAAATGCTTCCAACTTTTCGCCATATAATAGTTTTTTGGCCATGGGTTTTTAATAAATTGCTTTGATTATATTGAGGAATGTTCCTTCTATACCCAATTTGCTTAGAGTTTTCATCATGAAAGGGCACTGAATTTTATCGAATGCTTTCTCTGCATCTATTGAGATAATCATATGTTTTTTCTTCTGCAGTTTGTTGATGTGGTGTATCACATTGATTGATTTGTGAACACTGAACCATCCCTGCATACCAGGGATAAATCCCACTTGGTCTGGGTGGATGATTTTTCTGATGTGTTGTTGCATTCTATTAGGCCGGTTGCATGTGTCCAGGAATCTATCCATTTCTGATAGGTTTCCCTGTTTACTGGCATACAAGTCCTTGTAGTAATTTCTGATGTTTCTTTTATTTCTGTGGTGTCTGTTGTTACGTTTCCTTTTTCATCTCTGATTTTCTTTATTTGGGTCTTTTCTGTTCTTTTTTTAGTTAGTTGAGGTAATGGTGTGTCAATTTTATTCATTTTTTCAAAAAACCAGCTCTTCGCTTGGCTGATTTTTTGCAATGTTTTTTTGGATTCAATCCTGTTGATTTCTTCTCTGATTTTAATTATTTCTCTTCTCCTACTAGATTTGGGTATGGTTTGCTGCAGTTTTTCTAGATACTTGAGATGCGTTGAAAGCTCATTTATTTGGTGCCTTTCTAATTTCTTAATGTTGGCACCTATTGCTATAAACTTTCCTCTCAACACTGCTTTTGCCGTATCCCATAAGTTTTGATATATTTTGTTGTTATCTTCATTTACTTCCAGAAAGTTTTTGATTTCTCTTTTGATTTCTTCTATGACCCAGTGTTCATTCAGGAGCATGTTGTTCAGTCTCCGTGTGTTTGCACACTCTCTAGGGATTCCTGAGTTGCTAATTTCCACCTTCATTCCTTTATGGTCTGAGACGCTGCATGGTATGATTCTAATTCTTTTACATTTGCTGGGACTTGCTTTATGGCCTAGTATGCGGTCAATCCTAGAGAAGGTCCCATGTACTGCTGAGAAGAATGTAAAATCTTTAGCTGTAGGATTGAAAGTTCTGTAGATATCTGTTAGATCCACTTGGGCAATAGTGTTGATTACCTCTGCTGTTTCCTTGTTGATCTTCTGTCCTGTTGATCTGTCTCTTTCTGAGAGTGGAGTATTGAAGTCCCCCAATACTATTGTATTGGAATCTAGGTCTCCTTTAAGTCCCTTAACATATCTTCTAAATAAACTGGTGCCCTGTAATCAGGTGCATATACATTTGTTACAGTTACATCTTCCTGTTGAATTGAACCCTTAATCATTATATAGTGTCCCTCTTTGTCTCTCTTGACAGCTTTTGTGTTAAAGTTTATTTTGTCTGATATTAATATGGCTACACCTGCTTGTTTTCATTTTTGTTGGCATGGAATATCTTTTTCCAACCTTTCTCTTTCAGTCTGCATGCATCTTTGTTGGAAAGATGTGTTTATTGTAGGCAGCAAATAGATGGGTTTTGTGCCTTAATCCATTCAGCCAATCTGTGCTTTTTAACTGGAGAGTTGAGTCCATTAACATTTAGTGTGACTATTGATACATAGTGACTTTGCCCTGCCATTTTCCCAAAGATATTTCAAGTATATGCTTTGAACTTCCTATGCTCTTCTACTGGTAGGTTTTCTTCCTTTCCCTTCTTTCATATTGATGGCTGTGTTTCTGTGTTTTTGTGTGTAGCACATCTTTAAACATTTTTTGTAGGGCTAGATGCGTGGTGACAAATTCTTTCAATTTCTCTTTGCTGTGAAAGGTCTTTATTTCACCTTCATTCACAAATAGAGTTTTGCTGGATATAATATTCTAGGCTGGCAGTTTTTCTCTCTTAGTACCTGGGCTATATCTCACCATTCCCTCCTAGCCTGTAAGGTTTCTGATGAGAAGTCAACTGTGAGTCTGATTGGAGATCCTCTGAGAGTAATCTGACGTTTCTCTCTTGCACATTTTAGGATCTTTTCTTTATATTTCACTATGGTGAGTTTAATTACAACGTGTTGTGGTGAGGATCTCTTTTGGTCATGTTTACTGGGGGTTCTATGAGCTTCCTGTACTAGGATGTCTCTGTCCTTTTCCAAACCTGGGAAATTTTCTGCTAGTATCTCACTAAAGAGGCCTTCTAATCCTTTCTCCCTCTCCATGCCTTCAGGAACTCCTAGAACCCAAATGTTGGGTTTTTAATAGTATCCTGAAAATTCCCAACAATATTTTTTAGATTTCTAATTTCCTCTTCTTTTCTTTGGTTTGACTGTATCCTTTCCTGTTCTCTGTCTTCTAAGTCCTATATTCTCTCTTCTGCTTCACCCATTCTGTTTTTAAGACTCTCTAATGTGTCTGTCATTTGATCTATTGGATTATTCATTTCATTATGATTTCTCGTCACTATCACAGTTTCCTGTTGTACTAGTTGTTTCATTTCATTTTGATTTCTCCTTAATATTTCATTTTCGTGAGAGAGATTTTTTATCCTGTACATTAAGGATTTCTGTAGTTCAAGAATTTTGTTTTTGAGAACTTCTTAATGTTCTTATCAATTATTTGAGATCCACTTCCTGCATTTCTTCTGTCTCATCATCTTCATAATCTTGAATTGGGGTGTCTTTTTCATTTTGGGGCATCATAGTGTCTTCCTTGTTCTTGTTACCTCAGTTTCTGCGTTTGTTATTTGGCATTATGGAGATATTTGTTATACTATGACTCTAGATTAAGTGGAGTGTCTGCTTTTGATGGATCATTAGAGGCTGTGATGGGTGTGGCCAGAGAGCTCTCTTTGGTTCTTCAGGGTAAGGGTGTGCCAAAGATGACTCACTCAGATTGCTCTCTTGCTCGGTCGCTCTCTGTTTTTTTTTTTTTTTTTTTACTCAGTTGGGAAGTAATTCCGCACAACTGATTGGAACTGAGGGTAGTTGATGTATGAAATCTGGCCCCTGTGGGTATTCATCAGCTCTACCCCTGGGACCACACAAAGAGTTTATGAGGCCCGCAGTGTGGTCTCAAATTTCTCCATTTCTCCACAGTCTCTCACTGGGTTGCCAAGATTACCGAGTTTGTGTACTCGGTGAGTTCTCTTGCCCCCCCCCCTCAGATTTTCACAGTCTCAATTCGTTAGCTCCAAAATTTCACTAGATCCTAACTTCCTATTATTTTTCCCCACCAGAGTCAGGTTTTTCTGCTTGGCTGATGGCGGGCACTGCTTTACATATGTCCAAAATGGCACCTGCTCTTTGTCTTGCTCATCTTTAAGGTGAGTGGAGAGAGAGGCTAATGTCTGTGCTGGTTCCCCTTATTTATTAATTTTTTCTCTCCTCCAGTCAGCCTGGTGAACTTTCCTCAGGGGGCTTCAAGCCTCATTCCCTCTAGGTTCTTTTCTGCCAATGTCTTGGGTTACCGACATTTTTGTCTCACCTCCCCTTCCAGCACTGGTGCACAGACTCTGCGGCTGGGCTTCCATGTGGTTGGTGACCTTGCTCTCCCCGTAGGTCCTCTGTGTCACATCCACTAGTTCTGGAAGAGTTTCCTCTGCAATTTTTCCTAAGCTTTTTCCTGAGACTATAGTAACTCCGCTTTTATTAAACTATCTTTTCCTGGACTATCGGTGCGCACCCTCACTATTCTGCCATCTTGGCTCCGTCCCCAAGACACATGCTGTGATTTAATTTTTAGTTATGGATACTTATTTTCTAATCTAGTGGATTGTCTATCATAAAGAATGTTGCATGCACCAATAAAAAGAATGTGTATTCTGTCGCTACAGGGTGGAATGATCTATACATCTCTCTTAGGTTCCCTTTGGTTTAGAGTATAGATTAGCTATTATTCTTTGTTGATTTTTCATCTGGTTGATTGTTCTATTGATGAACATGAGATATTGAAATCCCCCAGTATTACTAGGGAGCTTATTTCTCCCTATTAACATTTGTTTATCAAATTTCATGTCCTAGCATTGAATGTATATACATTGAATATAGTTATACTAGATCACTTTATCATTTCTTGGTGCCCTTCTTTCCTCTTTTAACAGTTTATATCTTGGGTCTATTTTGTCTTATGTGAGTATAGCTACTGCTGCCTGCTTTGGATTTCAATTTGCATGGAATATCTTTTTCCATCTCTTTACTTTCAGTCTGCGTGTATCTTTATTGGTGAAGTGTGCTTCTTGTAAGCAGAATATAGTTGGATCTTTTTTTATTCATTCAGCCAGTCTGTATATTTTGACTGGGAATTTACGCGATTTACATTCAAGATTATTATTAATAAGAAATTACTTGGTATTGCTAGTTTTCCATAAATGTTACATATTTTTTAATCACCTTTGTTCTTTGCTAGCAGTTTTTCTGCTCTCACATTCTCTCATTGTGCTACCTCCCTCCCTCTATTTCTTACTTCATACTTCAGTAAGTGTCATTCATAAAGGCTAGCCAGGTGGTGACAAATTCTTTCAATTTTTGCTTGTCTTGGAGGATCTTTATTTCACCTTCATATATGAATGAGAGCTTTACTAGGTAACAGATTCTGTGTTGGCCGTCTGATTTATTTTAGAACTTGACCTATATCTTGCCATTCTGTCATGACTTGTAGGGTTTTTGTTGAAGAGTTATATCAATCTGATGGTAGTTCTTTTAAAAATCTGATAGTTGTTCTTTATATTTAACTTTTGGAAGTTTGACTATAACATACTTTTCTGATCATGTCTATTTGGTACTCTATGTTTTTCCTGTACATGAATGTCCCTATCTGTCTCCAAATTGGAGAAATTTTCTGCTACTGTTTCACTGAATTTATTTTCCATAGTAAATTTTTTACATCCCTTCTGGATTTTGAGTCTCATATATTTGATTATGTGATGGTATGCCATCGATCCAAAACACTGCTTTTATTTTTAAATATTTTTTTTCTTCTTCTTCTTCTTTTTTTTTTTTTTTCTTGTCTAGGATGTATTTCAAAATGCTTGTCTTCTAGTTAGGACATTATTTCTTTTGTCTCATCTAGTCTGTTCATAATTTCCACTGTATTTTTATTTAAATTATTGTGTACTTCAGGGCCGGCACTGTGGTGCAGCAGGTTAAAGCTCTGGCCTGAAGCGCCAGCATCCCATATGGACGCCGGTTCTAGTCCAGGCTCCTCCTCTTCCTATCCAGCTCTCTGCTATGGCCTGAGACAGCAATAGAAGATGGCCCAAGTGCTTGGGCCCCTGCACCCACGTGGGAGACCAGGAGGAGGAGCCTGGCTCCTGGCTTTAGATCAGCATAGCTCTGGCCGTTGCGGCAATTTTGGGGGTGAACCAACAGAAGGAAGACCTTTATCTCTCTCTCTCTCTCTCTCTCTCTCTCTCTCACTGTCTGTAACTCTAACTGTCAAATAAATAAATAAAAATCTTAAAAAAAAAAAAAAAAGCTGGCGCCGCGGCTCAATAGGCTAATCCTCTGCCTGCGGCACCAGCACACAGGGTTCTAGTCCTGGTCATGGCGCTGAATTCTGTCCCGATTGCCCCTCTCCCAGTCCAGATCTCTGCTTGGTCCCTGCACCCACACGGGAGACCAGGAGAAGAACCTGGCTCCTGGCTTTGGATCAGCACTGGCCAGGGCGGCCATTGGAGGGTGAACTAGCAGAAAAGGAAGACCTTTCTCTCTGTCTCTCTCTTTCACTATCCACTCTGCCTGTCCAAAAAAAAAAAAATGCAATGTAAAAGTTCTGATATACACCCTACAATGTAAGAAATAGAACTTTGGTAAATTATTGTGTACTTCATTACTAATATTTTTGTTTTGTTCTTTTTTCAGTGTCTCTCTTTGCTGAATTTCTCATTCATGGCATGTATTGATGTATTGGGTTCTTTTGAAAAAAATCTTACAATTATTTTTTGAAAACTTTTTCATCTATCAGTCTCTCCTTCTTCACAGTCCAATATTAATTCATTATCTTGCTCCTTCTTTAGTCATATTTCCTTTCTTCTTCATGTTTCTTATGTTTATATGGAGATTTTTGCTTATCTGGGGAAACTTTCATTTTTATATTTCTGGAAGATTGATTTTATTGACTGAAGGCTTTATTTCTAGAAAGATGCCTCTGTGTAATTACTTTGGTAGAGTGTTTTAACTTTAGTCCCAGTTAGATTTTGCAGTATAGTTTCCCCATACCTGTATTTGCTGTAGTTTATTATAGCCACAGTAGAGATCTGGACAGCTCCTGTGGTGCAGTTGTCACCGAGATTCCTTTTGCACAAGTGTCCAGCCATCTTTTGAGGGAAGGACTGGCATGATGAACTTCTCAGTGTTGGGAGCTGGCCTGGCTTGGGTTTTGATTGTGCCTGCCACATTGATTCCCAGCCAGTATTCAAGTCTCAGGCTCAAGCCAAATTCTGTCAGCTTCCACAGGAAGCACCCAAGTTCTGTCAGCTTCCACAGGAGTGGCTGGAACTGGGCCCTATGGTGAGCCTGGATTGAGTGAAGATTCTCTAGGCTAGAGTTCCCAGCACACTCTAATGTTTTACTATGTGTTGCTCAGCACAAAGAGCCCAGTTGCAAGACCCAGAAAGTGAGGCATTACTACGCTAGCTGGAACACCTAAGGCTTGCCTTGTGCTCCAGGGGTGTGCAGAGGGTGAGGACTGGTAGCTCTGGCCACCATTAATGAGTGGGGCAAGAGTTCAGAGTGACACCAGAGGAGATAGGTGTGGTAGAACACCTGTAGCCACAGACAATGGTGGTTGGGGAGGTAGGGCGGGGAGAAGAGGTTGTTGGAGTTGACTGGTGTGTTTGGAGTCTCAAGTTTTCACCGTGCCAAGGTAACTAGCTTATTCATGTCTCACAATATCCTGATGGTCTGGCACACTTAACCCATTCATATGTGCATCATGCAGAACACCAACTTATCCAGTAATGTGCCTCCAACCCCACTGTGATATTTTTCCCCAGTATGCACAGAGCTCTGAGACTGCACCATCAGATTATTTGAATGGGAACTCAGTTGCAGACTGTGAGTCATCAGCGGAGGGAAGTCAGTGGAAAAGAGAATGACTCTCAATTCCTCCTTATTTCCAGAGTTCTAGGGGCTATTGCAGATGCCTTCTCCCCAACTGTCCACTGCAGCAGAAAGTGTGTTGGCCTGGGCTCCAGGGCTGCCATTGGCCTTCTGGGCCCAGCAGAAGATGTGGATTTCCTTCTGTTCTGCTAGAATGCCAGGATGTCTCTCGTCTCCAGGAAAGAAGACAGTCAAGAACTTCTTTCCCACAAAAACTCAAATACTTCACTCACTTTTGAATTCAATGCATTTTCCAAAATTCTTTTCTTAATCATTTTACTTAAAAGGCATAGAAACAAAGAGAAAGACATGCTACAGACATGCAGGCAGAGCTCTCAACTTCTGGTTCACTTGCCAAATGCTGACAGCAATCAGGAGTGACTGGACGGAAATTAGGAGTTGGGAATTCAATACAGTTCTACCATATGGGTGGTAGGAACTAAACTACTTGAACCAACACTGTTGCCTCCCCAGGTCTGCATTAGTAGAAATCTGGAACCAAGAGTATAAACCAGGCTGTCATATGTGGGACACTAGGTAAAACATCTGTTCTTGTAGTTAGCTTTTGATATTATTTATATTTTGTATTTTCTAGTTTTATGATCTGCTATTTAAGCTTATTAATAAATAACATACATTGGCATTATTAAATTTGCAAGAAAATTTTGTTACATATTTACTAATATTATATTAAAAATACTCCTATCATCTCAATAATTTATTTCCAAAATATTTATAAATGAATAATAGTAGCTTCTCTCTCTTAAAGTGCTATTTTACATTTAGTAAAATCTATAAGATTTATTTGCTTCTGTAATATCTTACATATTGTAAAATAATAGTTAATAACTTCCCTCTTACAAGACTTGATTATCTTACTTACTAAGTGTTTTCCTTTTCTAAAACTTTTTCAATTTTAGTTTAAAATTTTAGAGTAGCTTTGTCCCAAAATGGCTCATGTAATTCACATGAAATTGAAAACTTTAGCCTTACACTCAAGTAAAAGAATTGATCCAGGGATGACAGTCCCTGGATTATTTTATCTGAAGATAGTGAAGGTATTTTATCCCTGTAGTAACACAGTTGTGCACCAAGGATTAAGTGACTGTCCAAGAGCATCTACAGTGGCATGAACAGGTTTGTTAGAGAAAATGAAGGAACGACAAAGACAACTTAGGAGTCAAGGGGTGCAAACTGGCTCTACTTCCTGTTTTCTTACTTGTTAGGCATTTTTTTAAAAGTTGCTTGATTTTTTTTTAAACTTTTATTTAGTAAATATAATTTCCAAAGTACAGTTTATGGATTACAGTGGCTTTTTCCCCCCCATAACTTTCCTCCCACCCGAACCCCTCCCATCTCCCGCTCCCTCTCCCATTCCATTCACATCAAGATTCATTTTCAATTATCTTTATGTACAGAAGATCAATTTAGTATATATTAAATAAAGATTTCATCAGTTTGCACTCACACAGAACATAAAGTGTAAAATACTGTTTGAGTACTAGTTATAGCATTAATTCACATTGGACAACACATTAAGTTGCTTGATCTTATTTTTACTTTTTTGGCAATTTTTAATTGACAGTAAATTCAATCAACATTTTGTAAACTATGGGTCTTTCTATTATTGGATATCTACTTGGGCTATAATAAAATTTCTGATATGCTTACTGATCTTGTTTCAAACAATTGGATAAAAACAGTAAGAATAATATCTTTAATTTGAAGGCTACATCATAGTTAACTGAAATCTACAAAACTTATTGTGCTTCAACAGATTGCGTAAAAGTACCAGGACACCAGTTCAGGGATGATTCCTTAGGTAATTTCCTATTGAATAAAATGTGTTTAAATATTTAACTGGAAGGGCTGTGCTGTGGTGCAGTGGGATAAGCCCCTGCAACAACAGCATCCTGTTGTTTATTCAAGACCCAAATGCTTCTCTTTCCATCTAGCTCCCTGCTAATGTGCCTGGGAAAACAGTGGTGAATGGTCCAAGTGCTTGGACCATTGCCACCCACAGGGGAGATTCAGATGAAACTCCTGGCTCCCTGCTTTGGCCTGGCCCAGTCCTGGTCATTGAGACCATCTGGGGAATGAACCAGCGGATGGAAGATCTTTCTCTCTCTCTCTCTTTCTCTCTCTCTCTCTCTCTCTCTCTCTCTCTGTGTGTGTGTGTCTCCCACTATCAATATAACCCTTTCAGGTACATAAATAAATATTTAAAAATATTTAATCAGGTTTTTCTTATTATTATTCACGTATATACTAGAAACCTATGATTTCTCTTACATTTATTTAATACTACCAACAGAAAAAGCTAATCAGTATTTTTTATTATCTGAAAGGCAGACACACACACACACACACACACAGAGGAGAGAGTTGACACAATAGGGGGAGAGTGGAGAGGTGATAAAGTAGAGAGAGAGAAAGAGAGAGAGAGAGAGAGAGAGAGAGAGGAGGCATGGAGGGAGGTTGAGAGAGCTAGAGCTAGAGAAAGAGAGAACACAGAGAGCTCTCATTCACTCACAAGGGCCAGGAAGAAGCTGGAGGACAGAAACTCAATTCAGGCATTCTACATGGGCAACTGGGTATTGACCTCTAAACTAAACACCATCCAATAATCAGTCTATTAATATCACTATATTATAGTAAATGTTCCACTAACTATAATTTGGCAAAGATAATCAAAACTGTAAATTGTTAATTAATTCAAAACAGCCTCTCTGTAACAAAATTATTCTGGTAATAGTCTACAAGGAGAAAGGAATCAAGACCCTCTGGAAAGGAATCAAGGCCCTCTGGATGCTTACAAACACATTAAAAAAGGCTGAGAGTTCAAGCCTTAGTCCAGGTCATTTCAATTTTCATAATGGTAACACAATGTCATCTTCATTCTAGATGGCTTAGATCAAATTTTGACCAATGTACTCATTATTTCTATGGTTCTTCTTTTACAAGCAGCCTTGCAAGACAACCTTGCATTAAGCTCATGTAATACTAAAAGGTGAATTTAATCACCAATCTGAATTTTTTCTTCAAGGCAAGAAATATTTCTATAAGTGCATACATATATCAGCAGTTGTGTGTATGCATATATTTGAAACTAGACTTCATATTTGGTGTAGTTTTGTATTTTAATGGTTAATACGTAATCTGGGTTAACACTAAGGAAATGATGTTTTTAAATTTTGTAATATGGAATTCAGTGGCTCATTATATTCAATCTCTTAGTGCTATTAATAGTTTTTAATTCAGAGTGTCTGGAAGATTAAACATATGAGAATGAAGGAGTTTGTAATCTCAACTGGTAAAGATAGATGGATTGAAAATGATATTTATACAACTCAAAGACTTTCTTAAAGATCTTTAACGCATGAGTTATTCTTGTGTTTGTTGTGATATATCAAAACTTATAATGAAATGTTTCTTTGCATTTGATGTTAAAAAGGCTTATTGCTAATTTTTTCAAAAATATTACATTAAAAGCTTTTCTTTGGTCTGTTTATGAAGATGAAAGTTTTAGGTACTCCTGTTAGTTCAATGAAATACTGGAAAAGTTTGCTCTCCAAAAGTTATGAATCATTTCTAAGGTTAAACATTCTTTTTTAAAAGATAGTATCATGTTAGAAATTTAATCACATTGCTAAAATCTATTTTTAATTAAAAGTATTCTGTAGTCTTAAATTTTTAATACACAGATATAAATATGAATTATAATTTAATTGGTAAGTTTTACCCACTATCACCACAAAGAGATAGCAACAAAAAGTTTTCAAAAGAAATGTTTATTACAAGTTAGAATGGCAATATGGAATTCCTACATGCTTATCATAGATGTATAAATAATCTATACTTAGAGAAATTTAGAATTATAAATTTTCTCAATTTCAGTGAGAAAAATGGTTACCAAAAACACTAATTTTGTCATCACATACTCTCAACTTTGCTTAAAGCTTAAAGTACTTTTAATTTTGTTTACCTTGATACCATCCATTGCAGAGTATGCTTTGTCATTTCCCACAATTATATATATATATATATATATATTTCTGAATTTACTATAGTAATTTTTTCATAGTGTATAATTATTCTTTACTCACTACAGTGAATAAGGTAAATCTTTTTATTTTGAGAAATCATGTCCCATATTTAATTTTGCTCTCACTCTTGTTGTTTCCTTCAAATAAATTTTCTTCTCTACATCTAAAACAATTTTACTGCTTTCCATGGAAATTTACAAAATAATGGAGATAGATTTTCATAGTGTGTATGATGACAGTTTAATTACTAAATAACCACAACATATATAGCCCGGTAGCGATTATGTTTTCAATGTGGTTTATCTTAAAGGAGTTTCAGGTGTTGGAAAGTTGGCCCCAATGTTGTGATATTAGGAGATGGTGGGACTGATTAGAAGTGTTATTCCATGGGAGGTCATTAGGACACTGGGGGTGAGTTCCTAAGGAATAGATAAAACTCTCTTGAAATCCTTGTGAGTTCTCCTAAGGTGGTGATTTTAAAATAGGAAAAATGAATGCTGCCTTAGCTCTGGCTTCCTGTCTTATGATGTTACTTCTCCCAGTCTCATGCATCTCTGCCATTACGTCATGTGCCATGAATTTTTCACCAAAGTTAACCTGTAGCTACTGCAGTACTTGAGAGCTTCTAGAATTGTGAGCTAAATTAACCTCTTTATAAAATATTCATACTCAGGCATTTCATTATATCAGAAATGATCTAATACAGCAATTTAACTAGTTATGTGTTGATTTATTCTAGATTTTTGTATGTATTGGTTTAGCTCACTCTATGTTGTTAACTTTGGATAAATACTTGAGCCCTCGTTTGCTGCTTTCCAGAGTGTGTATTATCAGGAAGCTAGGTCAGAATGAAGTCAATACTCAGATCTAGGCATTCTGCTATGAGATATGGACTTTCCAAGCTTGACTTTGCTGTGCCATGGCACCTGACATCCCCACCTCTGCTGAATTTATAATGATTATAAAGGGAAAGAGCACCCCTACCTCCACTTGTCTTCATCTTAGTTCTCTTCCCTGAGCCAAGCACTTTTAACCTCCTTATGATCAAAACATACACAGATATAATTGTCTTTGCTTGATTTTATGCATGTTTTTGTAGATGGGTGCGTGTGTGTATGTGTATGTATAGTCATTACTTTATTGATCAATGTGATATATATCGATGGATTTCTCATCATTTTCTATTCAAATGAACTTAATTTTATTTTCCTATCTAAATCAGTATCATCTCCTAAAAGTTAAAGAATGAATGAGCTGCAGCGGCCATTGGGGGGGTGAACCAACGGAAAAGAAATACCTTTCTCTCTCTCTCTCTCTCTCTCTCTCTCTCTCGCTGGCCACTCTGCCTGTCAAAAAAATAAATTAAAAAAAGAAAAAGTTTAAGTAAACTCAATTATATTTATCAATATGTGATATATGATTGCAATTGATTGTTTATCATGTTTTCCTCTTGTATTTTCTTTTAAATATTTTGTTTTTTTTTATCTGAATCTTTTTTGTTTTTCAATTTCTTAATTTAAGGAATTTATTACTATATTCTCAGTGCTGCAGCAAATGCATAATTACAGCACAATTCTCACCAATTCTCATGTCATTAATACAAAGATTCTCTGATATCAATACAAAGAGAATAGATTCAGTGTAGTTCATAGATTACAATTCTAATATGATGTTTCCTTTCTCTTTAATTTCTGAGATAACATTTTTAATTTACCGTATAGTCATAGGCTTAATACTCCACTAAATACAGAGTTCAAAAAGTAAAATTAAAAAGACCCTCAGTTCTGTTAGAATATAGGCAAGGGCTATACATGATATTCACTACCATAGTTTTAAAGACCTGTGATTATTTTAAAATTTGCTCTATATGAGTAAAATGGTCATTTTACCTTCTGAATTGCTATTCTCTTCACCTTTTTGAAGGGTACTTATTATTTTCCCTTTTATTTAGTAAAGTTTACCATTTTGATCCTTGTGTCTTTCTTGATAATATAAAATTAAATGATTACTTCAAAATTATGTTTATTAGGATATTTATAATAATCATGGAGATCCTCACATAATCCAACACTTTTGTTTTAGTAATAATTATATTTATTCATTTTATGGTTGTATTTGATAATACTTTGTCCGCTTAAAATAATGTTTTTGGGACATATTTATGATTCAACCAGAGATTACAAAACAAATTAGAGCTCAAAAATTATTTCATAAATTTGTATTATTTTTTCATATTTTCAGGATTTAGGTTTTTGCATTTCTGCTCAGTAACATGAATTGTGTCATACTTAAATGTATTCAGATAAGTATATACAATTATCAAAAATCATAATTTTTTGTTCCAGTATTCCAGTGATTACTTGGTTGCTGAACTATGCCTGAAATAACTTCCTCAAAAAGAGTATATGGATATGCTATTCATAAACTTTTTTCATATAGAAATGTAAATTGTAAGCTACTTTAAGTACTTTTAAGTACTTCATTACATCATAGCCACTGTTATGTGGTAGCTTGAGAAGTTATGCCTAACTCTTTACTTATTCCTTCCAAAGAATTATTTTTCCATGAGTTTTTGCATGCCACTTCACCATTCCCCTCAACAGTAGTAGACAGAATAATCTTTCACACTTGTTTAACAGGGGGTGTACTTGGACTAATCTAATGTTAGTCAATAAGAGCAAAAGTAAGGATTTTCCAAAAAAAAAATAATAATAATAAAGTGTTTGTAAAACCAGGCAGCTTTCCAGATTAAACATGGTTGGAATATCACACCCACCATATGTATAGGTCATATTTATAGCCAGGGCATAGTAATACACAGAAACCAGCTGACTGGCTGCAGTTGGCACCCAGTTAGAAGGACATAGTACGCTCAGCTGGCAGTCTGCAGTTGGCTGAAAATTGCCTGCTGTGACTGCCTGAAATGCAAGTGCTTGGTAACCAGGGTAGACTATTAGATTAGGGTGCAATTTGCTTGCACATCAAGCCAGAATACAGTTCACTATGTAGAGATGCTGCCTTAAGTCAAACTTTATAATTCAAGTGTGGAGGTAAGTTTAGAATAAGCTTATTTCCATTTAATAGGTTTTACATGTGTTTGTATGATTTGGCTGGGCCTCTGGCAGCAGTATAATCCATCAGACAAACAGCCTGCTCCCTGAAGCTTACGAGCTTCTGACATGGCTCTGGAGGTAAGAGATGGAATATATGTTGTCTGATGGGAAGTCTTCAGTATAGACTTGCCCAGCGGGACAGCCCTATTATCAGTTGAACCACAGCTGATTTACAAGACTCATGAAATGGAAATATATAGAATGGTGACAATAGACTACAGGAATTTTGAAATGGCTACATATCAATATTACAGGGAAGAAACTGATAAATACACATTGTTTTGACAAAAAATAGGTTCCTTTTAAATATTTCTTAAAGAATATCTTTCTGCTTATTTTTTCTCAGTGCTTATAATTTTTTTCATTTTTTTAAAATTATATCTCTCATGTGTTTAGGAGTTATTCTAGTGATATGTGTCCTTACTCGGGGCAGGGGAAATTCAGAATTTGTTGAATCTGCAGAAAGATGATTTTTGCCTATATTAGAATTTGTACCCATGATATTTTTACTTTGTATTATGTTCACATTATATTTTCTGAAGTGCATTTATTAGATATATTAATTATTTTTCATTATGTATCATATATCATATATTTTTTGCACTATAATATAAATGTTTAACTTTGTATTTCTCTAATCTATAATCCACGTCACTAATTACTTTCAAGTTATTTTCTTTTAAAATTCTATTTGTATGTTCAATTTTAGATTTTAAAGATTTTAATCTTAAAGTAGATTCTCCAGTGTAAACTTCAAGTATCCTGCATAATTGGATTTGTCCTTACAATGTCTCATAAATAATCTGCCATAATTAGTTTATCCTGACTCGACTTTTCTTCCACAATTCAATGACAGATATCTTGATTACTCTCCACTTTACCTGAAAATGCATTTTTCAAGCATTTTTTCTACAACCTTCCCCCTCCTATTATCCTTCTTTGTATATCTGGGCTTCTTTTCACATCCTACTTGCTTTATATCTTCCACTTATATTCCCCCAAATTTACCATCTTCAGTTATTTTACTGAATTGCCAACAGTTCCCCTGATAGATAAAATGAGCACGTTGACTTGCATTTACATAGAAGAACAAAATGTAATAATCATAACCTTAGAAGTATCCTGAAACAGAATGTGGCTTTGTGAATTTCAGCTTTGGCCTTGGAGGAAAAACATGATTTTTTTCATGATTATATAAAAAAGATGGAAAATCATATAGAACAATCTTTATGTACAACAAATATAACATTTGTCATTTTCTTTAACTTCTTAAAGATTTCTCAGTAAACTGAGTTGTAGGAAATATTTACGAAATAAAATTAAAACATCACCTAAATTTTCTTTTTTTTAAATTATCTATTTATTTGAAAGAGTTACAGAGAGAGAGGAGAGGCAGAGAGAGAGAGAGATAAAGAGAGAGAGGTTTTCCATTCGCTGGTTCACCCCAATTGGCTGCAACAGCCGGAGCTGTCCCAATCCAAAGCCAGGAGCCAGGAGGAAGCTCTGTATATGACAGATATCTTATGTTTTCCATGTTCCTAGGTAACTAACAGAGCACCTGAACTGTAATGTATTGCAGTGAAATAGACACTTTGGTTTTTGCCTCATGTATTCTGTGTTTAAATGGCTACCTGTCTTATGATTGCAATTTTGAGACCAGCGACTTTCCTTGTTCACGTCCTTTTCTCCAAGTCTTCTCTGAACTTTGAGGAAGCTGTCTTGTCACCATTGTTTGACTGAACTTTAAGCAATACCCTAATTTATTCTGCTGTCTATAATTATAGGTTCCATCCAACTTCTGTTTATGCACCTGCAACTCTTGCTTTCTTATCCAGAGTTCATGGTGATGAGATTCTATTTTCTGTGGTCCCATTATCTGACTTCAGGCTTTTTTATCTATCCTCTCATCATGTGATAACTGTATGGGAGCATAAGAGTGCAGAAAGTTTATTGTGCTGCACAGTGAGAGTACCATTTCTTTCTTTTTCAAAAATATTTATTTATTTGAAAGTCAGAGTTACACAGAGAGAGAAGGAGAGGCAGAGAGAGAGAGAGAGAGAGAGAGAGAGAGAGTCTTCCATCCTATGGTTCTCTCCCCAGATGGCCACAATGGCCAGAGCTGCACCGATATGAAACCAGGAGCCAGAAGCTTCTCCTAGGTCTCCCATGTGGGTGCAGGCGCCCAAGGATTTGGACCATCCTCCACCACTTTCCCAGGCCATAGGAGAGAGCAACCGGGTCTCAAACCATCGCCCATATGAGATGTCAGCACTGCAGATAGTGGCCCAACCTGCTACACCACACTATGTAGCCCCACACTATGTCTACATTGTGCTGAAATCTCTAGAACTTTTAATGCAGAATATTCGGGGAAATGGAACACAGGCAGATAAGTAATCTTTCCCTGGATTCACATGATTCTAATTGTTGTTCCTTTGCTCTAACCTTCTCATCAAAAAACGTGACATAATGACTTAATATAAGGAAGAGTACACTGTTTATTTCATTTTTTTTTAATTTTTCCTATCTTTTTACGTACTATGAATCAATTTTATCCAAATTGACCAAGGATGTTTCTTATTACATAAAAAGAGCTATGGAATTAAGGAAATCTATTTCACAGTTTTGGTTATATATTGCTATATAAGAAGTACACCCGAAAGTTAGTGGACTAAAAACAAGAACAAAGAATTTATTATTTGGAAATTATTTGGGGGGTCAATTGGGCAACAGTTGGGCAATTCTTATGCTCCATGTGATGTCTAATGAGGCTGCAGTCATTTGAAGTTCCACTGGGATGGAAGGTTCAAGATGATTTCTGCACACAGCTGGCAGCTGATGCTAGCTACTGGCATGAAATTGAGCTAGCATTGTTGACCAGAGATCCTTGTTGTTCTACCTGTGGCTTCTCCACCTAATTTAAGCTTTCTTATCTGTGAAGGTGGAGACTAAGTCTGCAAAAGCAGAAGCTACTAGTTTGCTAAGGTCCAGCTTCACAGGTTAAACAGCATCAATTTTGCCACTTTCTGGTTGTGAAGGCATGTCATTGTGCCAGCACTGATTCAATAGAATGGGAAAAGATATTTCAACTATTGGTGGGAAAAGAGGCAAATAATTTGCTTCCATATTTAATTCCCAAAACTCTTAATAAAATCTAAATTAAAAAACTGCAGAATCATTCTGGAACATCTCCAAATTTGAGCAGGCAGTCAACCTTGAGCAATAAATTTGTAGTTCTAATGTTTTTAAGAAGTTCTAACTTTTTCATTAGATATATTTGCTCCAAGATATAAAAGTAATAAAATATGTTTGCTGAATAGTCAAGTATATTACTCAATTATAACTAATTTAATTAAAATCTGAGATATATTATGAGACCAGGAAGCAGACACTGCTAAAATTAAATTAGAAGAGATATTTTTACTCTGGGATTCCCTAAAACTAGTAATTTCCTGTCATAATGAAAGGTTGGCTGTGGTTGAAATTCTACTGACAATGAGGCATAATGATGTGGGATGCTTCTACTAATTAAACACACTCAAAAGGAAATTGTGTAAGCAAGAAGACCCAACATGTTTCCCATCTGTCCTTGGAAGCTTTTTGGGATGCTCTTTTGTTTAAATCTAGTTTGAATCACTGAAAAGACAGAAGTGGAAAAGGATAATGATAATATAGCTTAACAATAATAAATTAGAATATTTCTGATGTTATATTAAAATGATAAATTTTACATTTATTTTATTAAATGGAAATTAGCTTTAGGAAACATGGGTATTTAATAATAAATTAATAATAAATCTCTTTAAAATAGCTGTAATTATCAATATTATCTTATTAATTTTCTGACCTCTTTTGCTCTCACAATACTCAGAACCACTTCTATGCCACCATTACACCTGTATTACTTCAGATTTAATGGCATTGATTAGTTTGGAGAATTCTTTGGAAAATATGTCACTCTTTTCTAGAAATATCAAAACAATTATGTTGGTGGTTATTTATAAAATCATGTAAATTTACTTACACTATATGAAACATTTTGGGATCTCTGGAGAGTCATTCATGTTGTATGTAAATAAATATTTAATTTCATCTATTTTGGCAGAGAGAGAAGAATCCAGGTGTAGTAGTGGCACAGTGTATTTAGCTCGTCTGTGATTAAAACAATGATCATATTTTTTTTTATTTTTATGAATAAATCTACTACGGACATTCATGTACAAAGTGATTTGAAAACAAAAGTTTTTATTTCTCTGAGAGAAACATCCAAGAATGTAATTTCTGTGTTATAGTAGTTGATATTTACTTTTTATGAAACTGCTAAATTGTCTTCTGTAATAAATTTTAAATTGTTTTTGAAAAATTAAATGTGGCAACTGATTTTTTATATGATGGTAATTGACTTATGAGATGAGAAGTTTTGAAGGCCTTTTAATCTATTCAATAAAATTTTATGGTACTAATTTATAGCACAAAATATTTTACTAAGAAATTTCAAACAGTTATACTAAACACAAGTTTTTGTACATTAAGCAAAATTGATTCTTGAATTTTTATAACCTTTATTACCACTTGCAATATTTAATGACTTACACTGAAAAAAGTAGCCCAAATACTGCTTTGATAATCAGGTTGGCCTTGAGAAGGGAATACATGGGATATAATTTAGGAAGTTACAAAAGGTAATTTTGTGTCAATATGTTAAAGCCATAATTATAATCAGAGTTGATTCAAGAAAATAAATAATGATGCATTGAATTTTTACAAAAATCTCATGAGTTCTGTACAGCTAAATAGTTAAGAAGAATATAAAAATGCAGACTTAAGTCAAAACATTATATTTATTAAGTAAAATGTAATCAAGTGATCTGATGCAATATAGGATAATTGTTTTTGTTGTGGAGTATATAATTGTGTTTCTAATTTTTACCATATATTCATTCAATCTATAAAAATAATCAGTGTAGAAAATTCATTCTAATGTAAACTGGAGGCCTGTGCATAAAAAATAATAGGCAAATGATACAGTGTTATATAGTGTTATAATTCGTATAAAATCTTTAAAAATTTTCGAAAGGGTTGTGAATAAAAACACATGAGAAATACTGTAAGCTTTACTTAATGTTTGGTTTTGAAAAATAATTTCAAAGAATCGAAAGATAATGGTGTATACTGAGTCTGGCCTGAGTTCAATTAACATTTCTAGATACAACCACCCCAGCACACACACACACGCACACACGCACACATACACACATATACACGCACACATACTTACTTACCTAAAAACCCTGGCTACTTTATTCCTTGAATAAATAACAGTCTGTTCTTTCATACAGAAGTATGATGTTTCTGTCAAAAACAAACATTTATCATCCTGAGCAAATATATTAGAAAGAAAGATATCAGTTCCTCCCACCTCAGTTGCTAACATTCTAACAAAAGCAGAGCTCCTCCTGCACATGTGGTGAGTTAGTACATGGAAGACTGTAACTGTCTCCACAGTTTTGGTTTTCATAGTTCACATGTGTTTTCTGGCACACTTGTCATCATCCTCTCTGGAAATTAAAAAAATAAATAAATAATAAAATTATCTTTACTCTTCAACATAAACAAAATACCACTAGGGTTTGTGGAGGGAGTTCTCTATTTTTTTACAACCCTGAAATGAAAGCAAATGGATTTCAGGGGTACATGGGGAGATATTCTCTATCGTTATTACATTATTATATCTTGTCAATGTGAGGAATATTCAGGAACACTGAGAAACCCAAGGAAGAACTTTTCCTAAAATATACACTTTTGGGTTTACATAGTTCTGGCCCCTGGCATATTTTCTCAAGTCTGTCTAACATTCTAATATAATATACCCTGGCTGGTAACAATTGTGTCCTGCTTTTCTTATGCAAACACATAACTAGGGCTATTACACTTGATCTTAGCCAAAAGGCCGAGAAGCGATAATAACTAGGGCTATTATTAGTCTCCTACTGGTGACCTGAACCATTTTGAATGTCCTGGTCATAGCCAGCTGACTAGAGGAAACCATTAGGATCTACTTGAGAAAGCCAGGTAACTTTCTCCTTGAATTTCCATAATGACTTTTCCAACTCACCCTCAGTCAGCATGGTGTAATTGATCATTTCAGCTAAAGGCACAGACACATTTTATAATATCCTTTATAACTGAATGACTTCCATTATAGTTAAAATTGCTTGAATAATTCAGGTAAGTAACAAGTCTGGTATCTCACTGGGAATTTTCCTGAATAATTGAGAGCAGCCTAATTGTTGAGATGTCTCCACAGTCATTTGAGGGGCAATATGATCAATGTATATGCTTTTTTTTTTTTTTAAACAATCAGATGTCCAATCTCCTATAACACACAAGTCAGAGTATTTTCTTTCTTTCTTTTTTTTTTTTTATGAGGAAGACAAGTTAATTCCTGGCTCTGACACAAAAAGGACAATACCAAGTGTCATGTACCACATGTATAAATAATCATTGTTTGTATGTGTATCTCCCCCAACCCCAAAATGAGATATATGTTAGTCAGCACATGCAGTTGACAGTGTTTCCCAAATATCTCCAATAGAGATTTTTGGTCTAGTTGAAGGACTGATTTGTTTCCAGAACCATTTGGTAAGGAGTGAGACGCTCAGGGCAGAATTGAAGCTATAGTTCCTCATAATAGTCTGAATGAGTAGCACCACATACTGCTTTCTTCTGGGAGGAGGTCTCTGGGGTAGTAGTGAAGAATGAAGATTATAATCTCCCTCTTCCCTATCCTCCAAGGACTTAAGGTAATTATTTCCAGGGTGCAAAAGACTTTTCTGTCCTTTGTGGAGATGAAATTGATAGCATTTCTACAACTGTATCTTCCCCTCATTTTCAGTCATCTCATACTCTCACCCAAACCCCTATTTCAGAATAGTTGAACTTCCAAGAGTGATAACAATATGCTTACAGAACATAACCAGAACTATGTTTTAATCCCCTAAACTCCTCTTCAGCTAAACTACCAAATAGGAGGGCCTGGATTTACTGTCAGGATAAAGAATGACAAAACATGCTTAGGAACGGCCAGGGCTGAGTCCAGAATTTTGAAACACATTTCAAAAATTACACTATCATGATCCCAATCACTATTCGGTAAACAGATTAGGAACTCCCTTTCTGGGGGCAATTACATTTAATGACTAAGTTTCCTTGCTTTTAGAAATTTGTATAGTTTTTATATTAACACTGATGGAAAAATACAAAAATAAATAAATGAATTGTATTTACGTAAAAAAGAAATATGGATGGTAAGTAGAGACAAAAGCGATATTGGATAAAATTTTGAGGAGGCAATATCAATGCTCAATAATATCTGATGTTTGAGAATAACAAGAGACAGAGAATGTCTATTGAATATTTTGATTTCAGCCCAAAGTACTGAATGGCTTTTGCAATAAAATGAGCCAATGATCAGACATCAGTCTGAATTCATTGTATAGATTTGTTTCAAGACCTATAGTGGTACAGCTTGAGTAACCTACCTGGAGTAGGATAGCAATTTCATAACCAGGAAGTGTGTTGCTAGCTGCAATGCTCCACTGATAGCACTGAGACATGAAAGGGTGGTCTGTTTAAAATAGGTGGGAATTCATTCCACCTGGAATGTAGCTCCTTGCACCTTGATAAAGCCTGTTGAACTTTTGGCAAGAGTTACAAATCGGTCACAAGTGGTAGCCTCTGCATCAGAAACAGTCCTTTCTTCAGCGTCCAGTCTATGATGGTAGAGAACTCTCCATGTCTAGTACCGTGACCTGGACAGTGATCCAGGCACCCTGGATTGCACAAGCTGGATCAGCAATCTGACTCCAGTCAGCCTCATTGAGATATGCGCCCTTTCCACTGGCATGTAGGAGAGTGACCCAGATGGCTCATTCAATTAGCAACCATGATTTTGCATGGTTCATGGTCCAGGAAGCACAACTGCTTAATTTGATAGTTCTAGTTCCTGAGTTCTATCCACTGAGAAGAACACTTACTGTTCACTTATATCACAGCATAGCTACTGATGAGCCTGAAACATGTAAACATGTTTAGTGGACACCATCAGATTTTTTTTTTTAGCTTAACATCCCCAAATATGCAACATTACCCAAATACATAATATAAGCAAGTCTCTGTATACTAAGGATCTTATCGAGCAGGTGATTTTGTTTCGTAAACAGGAGATGGGAGTGAAGTTTTACCCACATGAAAACAGAATTTTCTTTGCAAAGTCAAGATGCCCCCTGGTGAGTGGGTCAATCATATTCCAAAATAATCCATGTCATTTTGACAAATGAAGCTTTGGGGCTCTTATACCTTTCCAATAATAGAGCCCTAGTTCAATCCACTCCCAAATCAGCAAGCCTATGTATGTCAAGATTTCTATTTCAATAAGAGCTCGGTAGCAAGTTAAGATTTGCTTTTTATAACTAGAATATTGAGTAGCCATGTCAGAACTTTAAGTTCCAACATTATAAAGAGTTTTTAACCTGAAAGCTGTCTCCTTTTGCAAAAGACATAAATCAGTAAAACTCCCCATCAGTTAGAGAAACTCACTCATTCTCCAATTTTCAAAGGATCCAGGAAAGTTTTAGGCATCATTTTTTGATAAAGGGATAAACATAGAACAGTCTTTCTTTGATGACAGAACACCAAGCACTAGAGGTACTTCTTCCATATCCAAACCTTCCCACAAGTGCAAAGAAGCATGGAAATTTGTTCCGATGAGAGTTCTGTATCTGTGGCATTTCCTGATTTGGATGATTGCTTCAGGAACTTATGAGATATAGAATTAAAAGCACTTAATATCCAATTCTACAATATCTTCAAATGTAGAAGCCAAAACCAAAACAAAATCAAAACAAACAAACAAACAAAAACCCATTAAATAAGCATAAGGGGTTCCAACCGCACACACACAAAAAATGTTGCTCAACTTCTAGGATTTGAATTCAGCATTCCCAAAAGCTTGCAGAAGTTACTGGTGTTCTTTTTGTGAGTAATGTAATAAAAGGAGAAAAATAATCATTAGGCTAAGTTAAGGATCAAAACATTATTCATTTTTATTTAGTTTGTTCTCTACCTCCTCCCCTGTACATGTCACAGCTTGGGTGGTTGTGAGATTGGAGTGGTTGCCAAGGGCCAGGGAGAGTCTTTTTCTTTCCATGCCTTTTCCTGTCAATAGTTCCCTACTGGATACACTTGCAAGTCTTCATCCACCATGTGCTTGGCCCTGCTTCCCCCACAGAACTTGGCAGGATGGTGTTTTGGACACCTGTTCTCAATAAAGCTACAAAGGTGCAAGACCCTTTTCCCTTTGCACATTCAGATAGGAAGGTAAAATGTCCAGTCATCTTCTAGTATAGGGAGACTAATGACACTGCTAAACCTTCCAATAACAGATCAGGGTAGAAGGGGAATAGATGGATGGGGGTTGCACATAAATGCTTTTATGCTGCTGAGTCAGGTGAGAGACATCCACATGTTTTTCTTGTACCAACTAGCAGTGTTTTTGGCCCACCTTAAGCCCCACAAGCTGGGAAGTTAATTATTCCTTTTTATTCCTGCTTATAGAAAAGAGCAAATAAAGCTGATCTTACTTTCTCAGGCTTGCCAAAAGCCTTATATCAACTTGGGGATGCTTCTTTGCTTGTTTCAACCTTACCTCTTGAAACTTTGCGATTTAGTAACATCTTCTTATTAATGGGCAACAAAATAGAAGACTATGCTTTGACTAAATGGAAGATATAATTTGGCCACTCTGTCCGTCGCTAATTCTTTTTTACAAAAATTTTATTTATTTATTTGAGAGGTAGAGTTAGTGACAATCACAGGGAGAGACAGAAAGGAAAGATATTCCATACACTGGTTCATGCCCCAAAAGGCTGCAAAGGCAGGAGCTAAGCCGAACTGAAGCAAAGAGCCAGGAGCCAGAAGTTTCTTCCAGGTCTTCTGCATGGGTGCAAGGATCCAAGTGTTTGAGCCGTCTTCTACTACTTTCCCAGGCCATAGCAGAGAGCTGGGTCAGAAGAGGAGCAGCCAGGACTAGAACCGACTTCCATAAGGGATGCTGGCACTGCAGGTGCAGGATTCACCTACTGGGCCACAGTGCCAGCCTGTTACTGATTCTTGATAAATCATGTGGCCCTCGACTTTCTCTTTAAATATATACAATAATATTTCATATGTTTTGTAAAAAGTTTTGCCTGAAATTGAGAATGATTTGCAATTTGTCTCAACTCACAGGGAAGCAAGTTACTTTGTTAGTTTTATAATGTATGTTGAAAGGAAAACCAAACATCTTGACTGAATTATAGACCATTAATTACAGAAAAACTAGCAGAAAACCACCAACAAACTATCTTCTTTTTTTCTTTTTTGACAGGCAGAGTGGACAGTGAGAGAGAGATAGAGAGAGAGAAAGGTCTTCCTTTGCCATTGGTTCACCTTCCAATGGCCGCCACGGCTGGCGCACCGCGCTGATCCAATGGCAGGAGCCAGTTACTTATCCTGGTCTCCCATGGGGTGCAGGGCCCAAGTACTTGGGGCATCCTGCACTGCATTCCCTGGCCACAGCAGAGAGCTGGCCTGGAAGAGGGGTAACCGGGACAGAATCCGGCGCCCCGACCAGGACTAGAACCCATTGTGCTGGCGCCGCAAGGTGGAGGATTAGCCTAGTGAGCCACAGCACCGCCTAGTATCTTATATTGAGTTACCATACCCCAGTTTCTGGTGGATTAAGTGAAGGATTGGCAGACCTCTGGAGAGGAAATAAAAAATGATCATTTAAAGCTTGCATAGGCTGTTAGCATCTCTACCAGTCCTACTCTCTGGAGAAATCTCTCTTTCCTCTCTCTCTCTCTCTCTCTCTCTCTCTCTCTCTCCCCTCTCTCACCTCTCTCTCTCTCTCTCCCCCATTCCTCTCCCTCTCCCTCTCTCACTCTCCCTATCCCTATCCTTAATCTCTCTCTCTCTCTCCCCCCATCCTTATCCCTATCCCTATCCAACTCTATCTCTATCTCTATCTCTATCTCTATCTCTATCTCTAATCTCTCATTTACCTCTAATCTCTGTATCTTCTCTCTGTTTCTATTTCTAGTTCTATCTCTATCTGTATGTCTCTATCTCTGTCTCTGGAGAACTCCTACATAAGGTAAACAAATTCTGCAAGGCTTTACAACCCTAAAGTTGCAAAAAGAGAGTTATCTTCATTATAGCTTGTCCATGTCCCTTATTCAAGCAAGAAAACAGAGGAATTCAGGAGAAATCTTTCAACATAAATTAGCTTGATGAATGATGAAGCTTCTTTGAAGAAAGGCACAGAGATGTATTTCAATGATGCATCTACTTTGAAGGTATGAAGTCCAGAAAGCCCTTAGAGTATGGAAAGATTAACTATTTGAATAAAAATGTTCATACATTAAATGCATACATTAAATTAACACAAATATACATAAATACATTAAATCAGTAAAACAACTTTAGAAAATCAAATAAATGCAAAAAAGGAAATAAAACTGTTTACATTGTTAGTCATCAGGGTAGTGCAAGATAAATTCTAAACTGTGTAAGTTTTAAAAGTTTGATAATATGAATGCTGATGATACTGAAAAAAATTGCAAACATTTTAAATATTTTAAATGTCAAGTATTATAACTATTTAGCAATTACATTTAATGGTTTTAATCTTTTTTGATGCAAAAAAGAAGTCTGTATCTAGAATGAAATGCTTCTCAGATAAAATCAGAAAGTTTAGAATGCCTGATTGAAAGCCCCAAAATAAAAGGGTTTTGAAAAGATGAACAAAAAAGAAATCTACCCCATGGAACAATGATGTAGTTTACTGTGGTTCATAAAACAACTCTCAAAAAAAAAGAACAGAAATAATTCATAATGTGGTATCTGGTTATACTTGAGCATTTCAGTTCCAGAGAGCCTTCTTGGAAGGAAGTGACTAACTTTAATACTTTTCTAACTATTCCAAAGTATTTAATAGGATAAAACTCTGTCAAATTCTTTTAATGAGACCACATCACTCTGATACCAAAACTGAACAAAGACACAGCACAAATAATAATAATAAAATATTACAGACCTATATATTTGAGGAACATAGATACACAAATTCTGAATAAAAAGCTAGCAAAACCACATCAGAAAAGATCAAATGGGATTTATCCCAGGGATGCAAGTGTGGTTCAATATTCACAAATTAATAAAGGTCATAAATGCATCCCAGAACCAAAAGATTTAAGTTGGCTGAATTGGAACAAAAAAAGCACTATATGTTTATTTGTTGCCTATAAGAGACTTGCCTAACAAGTAAAGATACATGTAGACTGAAAGTGAGGGTCTGGGAAAAGATACACTAGGAAAATGGACATATAGACAGCTGTATCCCTGAACTACTTGAAAAAAAGTTGCAGAGTTTAATTGAAAGTATATTATCATTCAACTCATTGAAGATATGTTTGATAGCTTTCATTCCAATAATAATCCTTAAAAAAAAAAATTCTCAACACAGTTTGTTGTCAAATGCCGTCCTATATGTGGACCACTTCTTTACTCATGTAACTTTTTTAGCTACTTTTTTAAATCAATGAATGCTTCTTTGTGTTATGCCTTTAGTTACAGCAAATTAAAAAAAAAAAAAAACTGTTTTCTCTACAATGGCAATTTTTGGAGGAACCAGGGAAAGTGACTTTTGAAATATATAGGTCATGGCCGGCGCCACAGCTCAATGGGCTAATCCTCCGCCCGCGGCACCGGCACCCCAGGTTCTAGTCCTGGTTGGGGCGCTGGATTCTGTCCCTGTTGCCCCTCTTCCAGTCCAGCTCTCTGCTGTGGCCCAGGAGTGCAGTGGAGGATGGCCCAATCCTTGGGCCCTGCACCCTTGTGGGAGGCCAGGAGAAGCACCTGGCTCCTGGTTTCGGATCAGCGTGGTGCACCAGCTGCAGCAGCCATTGGAGGGTGAACCAACGGAAAAGGAAGACCTTTCTCTCTGTCTGTCTGTCTCTCTCTCTCTCTCACTGTCCACTCTGCCTGTCACATATGACCTATATTATATAATCATAAATTGAGAGTTGATTTTTATAATATGTCCCATACTTCTACATCCTAGTTTAAAATGAGACAGGTATTTGATGCAGTAGTTAAGATGCTACTTCGGAAACCCTTACCCATATATTGAAGTGTCATTATTTCTAAGTTTTCTAAAATAAAAAACACACTCATGAGTCATTAGGTATTTTTACTAGGTATTTTAAAAGCTTTATTTGAAGACTGCCTTAGAATTTAACTGTTTTTTTAAAGGTTTATTTGTTTGAAGTCAGAATTACAAAGTGAGAGAGAGAGAGAGACAGACAGACAGACCTATCTTCCATTTCCTGGTTCACTCTCCAAATGGCTGCAATAGCCAGGGCTGTCTCATGCCCAAGCCTGGAGCTTCTTCCAGTCTCCCACATGGATGCAGGAGCCCAAGTCCTTGAGCCATCTTCTGCTCCTTTCTCAGGAACATTAGCAGATAGTTGGATCAGAAACGGAGCAATAGGTCTTGAACTTGCACCCATATGTGATGCTGGCATTGCAGGAAGCAGCTTTACCTGCTACAGCACAACACTGGCCCCAGAATTTAGCTCCTTAAAAATGGCGTGACTTTTTTGAATGCGAAAATGATATAGAAATAAAATTTGGAATCATATGTAGAGATATTATTTGACAGGTAGAGTTATAGACAGAGAGAGATAGACAGAGAGAAAGATCTTCCTTCCTTTGGTTCACTCCCCAAATGGCCACCACAGCCAGCGCTTTGCCGAACCAAAGCCAGGAGCCAGGTGCCTCTTCCTGGTCTCCCTTGCGGGTGCAGGGGCCCAAGAACTTGGACCATCCTCCACTGCTCTCCCAGGCCATAGCAGAGAGCTGGACTGGAAGAGTAGCAACCAGGACTAGAACCCAGAGCTCATATGGGATGCCGGTGCCGCAGGAGGAGGATTAACCAAGTGAGCCACGGCGACGCCTCCCCCCCCCCCCCCAAATCGCAACATTTTAAGATTTGTTATTAAATGTTGAGAATTAGGTATATTAAACTTTGGAACTTCAAGGTTGTGAATCATAAACATATCCACAGAAATGTTTTTACATTTATATATCCTTGTGATCACAAGTAATTGTTCAGTCCTACTATATGCTTAGGTCTGAGTATAGTAGTATTTTCCCTATCCTCAAGGGTTACTTAATTACCAAAATGTTTATCTGAATAAAAACATTGAAGCTTTCTCATAACTTGCAGTAGAATTCAAACATAATATGAGAAAAGAGAAAAATATGAAGGTTTTTATCAGCATTTGTTATTAGTCAATTACAGTGCTTGTCTTATTACACAATACACACTGGTTGCATACGAAAATGCAGGACAATATTGCAATGTAGGAAAAATATATTTTTGAAATGTATTCTACCTGTAGAAAGTTAACTTGTGTGGTTTGTGTATTGAATGCAGCAGCGGATTTACTTACATAGAAACTGAAAAATGAATCCTGAAAAATGGAAACACCTGTCATCATCAATTTCAGCCACTGAAAAATTTAAGTAATCCTGAAAGTGCCTGCCTCCCAAATTATAACTTGAACAAAATAGACATCCCTGGAGATATTTTTATAATATTGTTAATCCACACTCAGAACAATTTCAAATATGGATATTATTGTTTTAGTAGGATTGATTTTTCCTTATCATGTGGATCAATAATCAACTGGTTACATGTAAAATAATAGATGACTTTAAAACAAATAGTAAAATTATGAAGGAGATGTAATGTTTAGAAATACTGAGATGGATGAAGTGCAGATCCATTGACAAAATAAACAAATGCAAAAAGGCACGCACTTGTATGTAATTTTTAATCCTTATTTTATGCAAAAGTTTATTGAAAACTCTTTTTAAAAGCTATTTTAAAAATATTCATGAATATGTAGACTGCTAAATCAAAGAGGAAAATAAGTAGCTTAAGCAGATTTACTCAATGACAAAAGAATCTATAAACATAGCCAAAAACTGTATTTTCCTCTAAAAATTAAAAATATTGTTTAACACTGATGACATGTCTTGTTATTGAGTTTCTTGAGCCCCTCATATGTTCTGGATACTAATCCTTTATTTGTTTAATTAGTTAAATAATCCTTATTTATTTATTTTAAATAATTTGTTTAATTAATTAAAATAACCCTTTATTTAAATATAGTATGCAAATATTTCTCCCATTCTGTCAGTTGCATCTTTACTTTGTTGAGTGTTTCCCTTGCTATGCACAAGCCTCTTAGCTTTATATAATCTCATCGGTTTATTTTTGCCTTGATTGCCTGTGTCTTGACAGCTTATAAAAGAAGTCTTTGCCTATGCCAATGCCTTGCAATGTTTCTCCTGTGTTTTCTTCTAGTAATTTGATGGTTTCAGGTCATAGGTTTAGATTTCTGACTCTTTGTGTGTTGACTTTTGTATAGGCTGTAAGTATTCCTTGCATGCCGATATTCAATTTTTCCAACACCATATGTTGAAGAGTCTCTGCTTTCTCCAGGAAAAGATTTTAGCTCATTTGTCTAAGATGAGTTGGTTGTAGATTTGTGGATTATTTTCAGGAGTTTCTCTTTGGTTCCATTGGTCTACAAGTCTATTTTTCTGCCAGTACAAGGTTGTTTTGATGACAACTGCTCTGTAGTACATCTTGAAATCTGGTATTGTGATACTTCCAGTTTTATTTTTTAAAGATTTGTTTATTTGAGTGACTGGAGAGAGAGAGAGAGAGAGAAAGGTCTTCCTCTGATTCACTCTCCAAATGGTAGCAAAGGCCAAGGCTGGGCCTATCTGAAGCCAGGAGCCAGGAGCTTCTTCCAGGACTTCCACATGTGTGCAGGGGCCCAAGTACTTGAATCTTCTACTGCTTTCCCAGGACATAACAGAGAGCTGGATCAGAAGAAGAACAGCTGGGAAATGAACTGGCGCCCCTATGGGATGCTGGTGCTGCAGATGGAGGCTTGGCTCACTAAGTCATAGCCTGAGGCCCTCTGGCTTTATTTTTATTATTTAGGCGTGCTTTAGCTATTCTTGGTCTCTTTTGATTCCATGCAAATTTTAAGTCATTTTTTTTTTTTTCAGATCTGAGACGAATGTCTTTGGTATTTTGACTGGGATAGCACTGAATCTGTAAATTGCATTGGGTAATATGGACTTTTTGATGATATTAATTATCCCAAACCATATACAAGGGAGATTCTTCCATCTGGTGTGTGTGTGTGTCTTCTATTTCTTTCCTTAATGTTTTGTAATTTTCATTGTAGAGATATTTCACATCCTTGGTTAAATTTATCCCAAGATATTTAATGTGTTTTGTAGTTATTGTGAATTAGACTGATCTTGGAAGTTCTTTCTCAGCCATGGCTTTGTTTGTGTATACAAAGGCTATTGATTTTTTTGGGGTCTGTGTTCCTTTTATATTCTGCATATTTGCCAGATTCTGTTATAAATTCCAATAATTTCTTGGTGACGTATTTTGGTTCCCCTATAACTTCTGAAAACATAAATAATTAGACTTCCTCCTTTCCCATTTGTGTCATTTTTATTTATTTTCCTTATCTAATGGCCCTGGCTAAAACTTCCAGCATTATATTGAATGGTAGTGGTGGGAGTGGGCAACTTTCTCTGGTTCTTGACCATTGTGAAAATGCATCCAACTATTCTCCATTCGGATGTGCTGCTGGCTGTGACTTTGTCACATATTGCTTTGATTATGTTGAGTTATGTTCCCTTGTTTACCCAATTTGCTTAAGGTCTTTGTTAGGAAAGAATGTTGCATTTTATCAAATGCTTTGTGTTCATCTATTGAGGTAATCATATGAATTCAGCATGAGTAATTAATTCTTTTAGGTTTGAAAACATACAAACAATTTTAAATAATACTTGATTGACATTGAATCTATTCAAATTATCTAGAAAATGTTATCTATTACTTCTTTTTTTTTCTTAAAGATTTATTTTATTTATTTGAAAGACAAAGTTACAGAGAGGTGGGGGGAGATCTTCCATTCGCTGGTTCACTCCCCAGATGGCCTCAATAGCCAGATCTGCGCTGATATGAAGCCAGGAGCCAGGAGCTTCTTACAGGTCTCTCACGTGGGTGCAGGGTCCCAAGGACTTGGGCCATCTTGTACTGCTTTCCCAGGCCATAGCAGAGAGCTGGATCAGAAGAGGAGCAGCTGAGATATGGGATGCCGGCGCTTCAGGCCAGGGCTTTAACCCACTGCGCCACAGTGCTGGTCTCTCTCTATTATTTCAAAAATTGGTAACAAAATATAATTTGCTCAAGTAAAGCAAGAAGAAGAGTTAGGCAGTGTTTTTATAGCAATCTTTTTTGATAGTTACTTTTGTTGATGTAGATACACTTTAGTACTCCCTACAACTTTACCTTTTTTTATATTATAATATTTTAAGAGTTTATAAAAGTCTGTGATTCCATTAGATTTCATTAGATGTGATTTTCTATTCTGTGATGTATTTACAATAATGGGACTCAGGAGTACTATTTTGCTGACAACTAGAATATTCCTGCAAATAATGTCAACCCATAGGTCTCTAAATACAACCTCATTTAATGTCATATATTCAATCACATGAATTTAGTATATGTTGTTAGCATTACAGAAGGCCATCAATGCATCCCATAGGAACATTTTTTAATTCTTCCTTTTTGAAATTGATTACACATAATACAATATTAAAAATAAAATAATGTTAGCATTATTCCATTGTAGACAGAAGAGAGTGATAGCTTTGCTAATAGATTTTGTCCATATCCCAGAGTATCCTGAAGTAGTGAAAAAATGCTTTGTCAAAACATTGTCATAAACATGAAAAATGGGATGATAGTGAAAATATAGTTTTTCATGTATTATTCAGCTTTGATTTCCTGGAACACCTTCTCCACATTTGTCATCTGGCAAATTTATACTTATTTTAAGAAGTGGTTCATGCATCACTAACATTAAAACTTTTTTCTGATTATAGTTACTGGAGTGTTCCAATCCCACTTTGTTGTTTAACTCAAGATTTGTCACATTCACCCTTGCATATAAAGGTACACATGTGCTGAGTGAAAGCAAACGTAATTAGATAATTGACAAGGAATGGAATAACATCAATTTCATCTAAAAATATTTTATAGTTGTGTGTGAAATCTTTCATAAAGAGAATGAATCATAATTCATTGCCTATGAGAAAAATGAAAACAATATATGCTTGGGAATTGGAGGACAGTGAGTTAACCCACCAGTTGGGGCACCCACATCCCTTTACTAGATTGCTTCCTCTGAGCCCTGTACTCCACTTCTGATCCAGCTTTCAGCTAATGTACTTGTGAAGCAGCAGAATATGTCTCAAGTACCCAGTCCCTGCAATCCACTTAGGCATGGCTCAGATGGAGTGCCTGACTCCTAACTTCAGCCTGGCCCAGCCCAGGTTGCTGCAGGCATTGGGGAGTGAATCAGCAAAGAGAAGATTTTTGTTTTCTCTCTCTCTTTCTCTCTTTCACTCACTCTTTCCTTGTCAGTCTGCCTTTCAAATACATAAATGAATCATGAAAGAAGATAAATTATCAATATAACTAACTAAATTAAATGATCTAAACTACAAATATCATAACACCTAGAATAAGAAAGTAATATAAGTGATAACTCATATACGTTTCTCTCATTTTCAGATGAACACCTGGTCTTAACTCTATAGCAATAATTCTGTATTGCCATTCAAGTGCATCTGAAATAATACTGCTGTATTTTCCATTCTTCTGCATATGAAGAAAATATTTAAAGCTGACAAACATAAAATTTATCACCGATAGTTTTACTTCCACATGTTCTGCTTATTTTAAACCCACAAGTAATGCTGAATGAATGAAAGGATAAATTAATACATGGTTACAGATTATTGCTAATTAATAACCTTCTAGTAGAGCCATTTTGGTGTAGGTTTTTTTTAAATGAGATTTCCATTATAAAAGTGATGGGAACCCTGAACCTAGAATTCTGACAGCTCCCTAATCTCGTGAAAGTATAGAGAAAACAAGATTTTCATTCCTTGCTGGTTAGACTGCAAAATGACATAGATAGTTTTGAAGACAGTTTGGTGTTTTTTTTTAATTACTAAGCATGACCTCAATATGTATACAAATCAAGTCACTTGGTATTTACTCAAAGAACTCAAAAACTGTGTCCACACAAAAATCTACGCAGGTATTTATAGCAATTTTATTCATATTGATTGTTATTAAAAAGTTTATGGAAGTGCATATTATGAATGTTATGCCTGGATTTCAAACACAAAAATTAACTTACCTTTTAATTACATTTCCATAAAATTTAGAAACCCTCATAATTTATAGATTAATAAATAAAGGTTTTTCTGTGTAATTTTATGTAAATAGTTTTTGCCACTAGTCATATTTTTGTCGCTTGAGCAACATGGTAAATATTAAAAAAAAAACTGCCCCAACTCTAAAAGTTATGAATTAATAGGATTAGTAGGGATGAGAATGTTCCTGAAGTTCATTTTTTCTTACCTATGTAGTCTTTCAGTACATAACTCTGATTCTTGTTGTTATTATTATTATCACCATTTATAGTTTTACTTATATACTTATCTGAAAGTCAAACTCAAAGAGAGGAAGATGGATACATACAGAGAGGTAGAGAGAGAGAGACTAAGAGAGAGAGAGAGATCTTCCATTTGCTTGTTCACTCTCCAAACGCCCACAACAGTCAGAGCTGGTCCAGTCTGAAATCAGAAGCCTGGAACCACATCTGAATCTCCCATGTGGATGGTAGGAGCCCACTTACCTGAGCCATCCTGTACTGCCTCCCAAGTGTATTATCAGGAAGTGGAGTAGCCAGGACTGGATCCCGCACTCCCCAGTGAAATGCACACATCTTAAAGTAGGTACTTAATCCTGTGCACAACACTGAAATAGTTATTCATTTTATTTATTTTTATTGTTTTTATGTTTCTTTCTATGCCAGTTTAGGTCACATTAGAGACTAAGTTGCTTATAAGAAGGTGGGAGTAACATTGGTCTTGTTTGTCATAATGTTCTGCTAAAGCTGAAATCTACTGAAGTATACAGGACAGTGTACCCTTTCACAAGATTATTATTTATATTGGCACAAAAAGGGTACTTCCTAGTTAGTCTTCCCTATGACTGTAGCGTCTTCTTTATTCTCAAATTTGAGATATTTCTAATTTCCCTCCTCAGTGCTTAAGATATTGGGGATTCATTAACTTGCCATTTCTTCGCTTAGTTGCATAGAAGAACTCTGGGTGAGTTTGGCAGTGATAAATCTGCTTAGTCACTCAATAGAGACATCTGAATTCTGGAACCTCAAGTAATACTTATTTTTGGCTGTTCTTAAATTTTGCAAAAATGATGAATCATTTGCTGTCTCATCCTTATGTGATTATTTTACCTTGCCAAAGGCAGCTTTCCATCCCGTATCAGAGAGAGACCAAGAAAATCTTAAAGTACAAGGGAATAGGTTAAATGAAAAATTCATTGATGTTTCATTCATCACCTTACCACATGTACATTTCAGTACTCCCCCACATAAAATACAACTTAATAGTTTAACCACCAAATGATTGCAAAGACACATTAATATTTTTGTCTTATCTGCCTAGGTAGAAAGCCTGTTAGCATGGCAAAAGAGCATTAGGGCAGAAGTATCAGACATAGCTGAGTATTTCCCTAAAGAAAACTGATAAGAATGACACTGGTGGTTACCACTGGACTCTTCTGTAACTTGTTCAATGAATAATAATCCTTTGATTTGTTATGCATTTTAGATGAGTGTAGACCATAACACCTGTAACTAGGTATAGCATCTGCTATATGTGCCAATTTATTGTACTGCACACTTCCAGAACTTCACCAGCTTCAATTCTAGACTGGGTATTGTTGCTTCATGTCCATAAAGAAAGTGACATCTCTGTCATTTCCCCATGTGTTAGAAACTGAGGAGTGGCTGTAAGATGTGGTTTCCAACTGCAAAAGTTGGAAGCTCTGGTCATCACGTGAAGTGTGAAAAGCAGGGGCAACTTCTTAGGAGCTCCATGTCAGATTCAGAAAACGTCACTGAAATCTCCTAACAGAAGACTGAGGCGAGCTTGCTTCTTCATTTCTGAAACTTCAGCTGTGTTGTTGGAAGACAGAGATATTTAGCCTCTGAGCAACTGCAGAGCTCTGAAAGAAATAGGGATTTGAGGAGAGGGTGGTGTTATTACAGCCAGACAGCTGAAGTGCTTGTTGACAATGAAGGATTTGTTGCTAATTGTTTCTCATTCTGACAAATCTCTGTATGTTGCCTATGTCTGAACTTGTTCCTTTTATTCACCTCTTCTAAGATACAGCAGTAACTGTGCTTAAAAGGAGAAAACCTATAGAGGGGATGTTCTGAGAGACGAGCTCACATTAAATACTAGAATTAGGGTATAAATTTAAGACTGTCTGACTCTAAATCTCATGCCCATTCTATAAAACTGTATTGCCTCATTTTCCTGAAATATCATCCTAATGTAGCCTCATGCCTGAAATCAATAATTCTGACACATATCTGCTAGATATTATATAACTCCTTGAGACTCTAAGGCCAATTTGACAGAAAGGATAGATTCTGGAATGGGTACTCATCAGATAAGGAATTATCACCTTCTTTATAGGAAATAAAAGTAGAAGGGTTTATTGTAATCTGCCTGTTGCCATCTAGAAATAAATATAAAATATTGAGGTAATAAAATGCAAACCATTTCTATTCCTAGACATGATGCAAACAGAGGTTTCTAATATTAAACGATTTTTCTCTGACCCCATCTCAGATATCGAGGACAAGAAACTGTAAACTAGTGCCAATGAAATGGGAAGTGGGGCTAGGAGGATATTGGATTGAATTCATGTAAGATTCTACTTAAAAACCTTTACAACACCAATAACAAAAAACACCACTGAATTTGACTTTGAATGACTTGGTCTCCTACATGTTGACCTGTTATTGCCCCATCTATATACTCAGGAGGAAAAACTTCACATTAGGTATATAAAAGAAGTCTTCAAAAAGTTCAAGAAAACCCGTACTATGTATGTAACAACTATGCATGGAATTTGAAAATTACACCAATATGAACTTACACTTTAATCCTATCTTCCATGGTTTTGAAAGTATCATATTTAAAATTAAGGAAGGACAGAAAGGGAGTAGCAAGTAGTCTGCAACATCATGTTATGTGTTTTTCTAAATATAATCTTTCCACTACAGGACTATTGTTAAATATGAGAGTGGGAATAAGAGAGGGAGGAGATGTACAATTTGGAACATGCTCAATTGGACTTGCCTCAAATGGTGGAGCTAGAAACATTCCAGGGGATTCCAATTCAATCCCATCAAGGTTGCGTGTACTAATGCCATCTCGCTAGTCTAAGTGATCAATTTCAGTTCACAATTGATCATAATTATAGGTCTAAGAGTCAAAGGGATCACATAAACAAGACTAATGTCTGTTAATACTAACTGACAGAATTAAAAAGGAGAAAACAATCCAACATGAGAAGTGGGATACACAGCAGACTCATAGAATGGCAGATGTCCTAAATAGCACTCTGGCCTCAGAATGAGCCCTTAAGGCACGCGGATCTGGCTGAAGAGCCCATGAGAGTAAAGCCAAGATACTCTGGCATGAAAAAAAAAAAAAAAAAAAAAAAAAAAAAAACTAAAAAACCTAAATGAAAGATCTCTCTGAGTGAGATCCCAGTGGATAGAATGGGCCATCAAATTAGATACCTTTCTCTGAAGGGAGGAGAGAACTTCCAATTTGACTATGAACTTGTCTAAATAAGATTGGAGTTGGTGAACTCAAAAGGCTTCCATAGCCTTGGCAACTCATGACAATACCCTAGGGTAATTTCTGATGCCATAAACAAGAGTGTCAATTATTAAGTCAAGAACAGGAGTCACTGTGCACTTACTCCCCATGTAGGATCTCTGTCCTTAATGTGTTGTACAATGTGAATTAATGCTATAACTCAAACAGTACTTTACATTTTGTGTTTCTGTGTGAGTGCAAACTGTTGAAATCTTTACTTAGTATATACTTATTTGATCTTCTGTATATAAAGAGAATTGAAAATGAATGTGAATGGAGTGAATGGAGTCAGAGAGGGGACAGGAGATGGGAGGGTTGTGGGTGGAAGGGAAGTTATGGTGGGGGCAAAGACACTATAATCCAAAAACTGTACTTTGGAAATTTATATTTATTAAATAAAAGGAAGTTGAGGAAGAGAAACGTTCATATTTAATCTTGAGATGCTGTGTTTTGATCCAACGATGCAATGCTGTTTTTTTCTGTTTTATTGACTTGAAAGATACAGAGAAACACACAAACACACACACACACACACAGAGCGAGAGCAAGAGAGAGAGAGAGGGAGAGAGAGAGAGAGAGAGAGAGCTATCCCTGATTAGCTGGTTCATTTCCCCAAGATGCCCACAACAGTAAAATACCTGGACCAAGCTGAAGTCAGGGGGCAGTGACTCAAGCCAGTTCTCCTATGTGCATAGCAGGGATGCAAACTCTTAAGCCATAATCTGTTGCTCTTATATTGTACATTAACAAAGCCAGAATGGTGACTCAGAAGTGGGATTTGAACCCCAACATTGCAATATGGGATGAAGCATTTTGAGTGGCAGTTTTACAGCTGCAACAAATATCTGCTGAAATGCTGAATGTTGATGAAATTTCTGTGTTGTGAGCATGCATTTAAGCAGAAGAGAGAGAAGTGATCAACTGTATAGTGTGAAAAAAATTACTCTCTGCTATGAATCCAAGCTTCACTGAAATTAGGTTTGGTCCTGAGAATTCAGGGAATAATTTAGGACTGCACATTCCTTTCCATGCTGAATTTAGAAACAGTCACATGGCTTTCTTATTCAATTAAATGTGAGTAGGAATGGTGTGTATTTTTTATGACACAACTTTTGTTTTGCCAAGTTTTTTCTCTTTATCACAAGATCAACCTAGACGAAGTTGGAACTTCTGTTAAACTAATTATCAGAGTGAATACACATGGATAAAACATACTCCTAACCCCCACTGAACATGTAACCCTATTGAAACATAACATTTCATAACTAACTAGTACTGTGGTGTCATTACTTATGGAATAATTTGAACTGAATTAAACAGAAATAAAGAATAAGTAGTAAGGTATCAGATATGTGAAAACAGTATAAAACTGATAGTTGATTCTTAAAACCAGGTCATTTAAGAAAATACTCTGACAGGGGCCGGTGTTGTGGAGCAGCAGGTTAACTGGCCTGAAGCACCGGCATCCCATATGGGCACCGGTTCTAGTCCCAGCTGCTCCTCTTCCAATCCAGCTCTCTGCTATGGCCTGGGAAAGCATTATGGCCCAAGTCCATGGGACTCTGTACCCACATGAGAGACTCCTGGATCCTGGCTTTGATTCGGCGCAACTTCGGCCATTGCAGCCGTCTGGGGAGTGAACCAGTGGATAGAAGACATCTCTCTCTGTCTCTACCTCTCTCTGTAACTCTGTCTTTCCAATAAATAAAAATAAATCTTTAAAAAAAGAAAGAAAATACTGAGACAAAAATTGAATGAATGAATTAATAACAGTGTAGTATGGTATCTGCACCATATTCTTAGGAAGAATCGAGTGGAGATTTACATAAAGAAAATTCAAGCTTGAGGCTTAAGTTAGTCGTATTGACTAAATATATAACCAACATATTTTATTTTTAACTTTGACTCATGTAGTTTAATGAAACCATGAATAATATATACTTTAAAACTTTTTAAAAATATTAGCCAAAAATATTTGTATGTGATATGATTACAAGCAGGTTGATGTTTTCTAGTACACACCTGGAAAACATTATGCTGAGTGAATTAAGCCAGTCCCAAAGGGACAAATATCATATGTTCTCCCTGATTAATGACAATTGAGCACCAAAGGGGAAACCTGTTAAAGTGAAATGGACACTATGAAAAACAGTGACTTGATCATCCCTTGTCCTGACTGATGATGTACAATGTAATACTTTATCCCTTTTAGTATTTTTTTTGTTCTAATACTATTGGTTGAATTCTGTAATTAACACAAAATTATTCTCAGGTGTTTAAATTTTAACTGAAAAGTGATCCCTGTTAAATATAAGAGTGGGAATAAGAGAGGGAAGAGATGTACAATTTGGGACATGCTCAATCGGACTTGCCCCAAATGGTGGAGTTAGAAACGTGCCAGGGGAATCCAATACAATCCCAGCACGGTGGCCTGTACCAATGCCATCTCACTAGTCCAAATGATCAATTTCAGGTCACAATTGATCACACTGATAGGTCTAAGAGTCAAAGGGATCACACAGACAAGACTAGTATCTGTTAATACTAACTGATAGAATAAAAAAATGGAGAGAACAATCCAACATGGGAAGCGGGATACACAGCAGACTCATAGGCAGATGTCCTAAATAGCACTCTGGCCTCAGAATCAGCCCTTAAGGCATTTCGATATGGCTGAAGAGCCCATGAGAGTATTTTAGGCATGGAAAGCCAAGACATTCTGGCATAAAAGAAAAAAAGAAGAAGAAGACCTAAATGAAAGATCTCTGTGAGTGAGATCCCAGTGGAAAGAACAGGGCCATCAAAGAAGGAGGTACCTTTCTCTGAAGGGAGGAGAGAACTTCCACTTTGACCATGACCCTGTCAGAATAAGATTGAAGTCAGCGAAATCAAAAGGCTTCCATAGCCTTGGAAACTCATGACTAGAGCCTAGGGAGATTACTGACTCCATAAACAAGAGTGTCAATTTGTTAAGTCAACAACAGGAGTCACTGTGCACTTACTTCTCATGTGGTATCTGTCCTTAATGTATTATCCAATGTGAAGTAATGTAATAACTAGTACTGAAACAGTATTTTACACTTTGTGTTTCTGTGTGGGTGCAAACTTGTGAAATCTTTACTTAATATATACTAAATCGATCTTCTGTATATAAAGATAATTGAAAATGAATCTTGATGTAAATGGAATGGGAGAGGGAGCAGGAGATGGGAGGGGTGCGAGTGGGAGGGAAATTATGGGAGGGGGGGAAGCCATTATAATCCATAAAATGTACTTTGGAAATTTACATTTACTAAATAAAAGTTAAAAAAAAACAAGTAGGTTGATGTATAAATGAATTCATTTATCTCATGATTAATTTCATATAACAATTAAAAATATGTTAGCAAAATAATAATGTTTCTTTCTAGAAGTCTTGTATTCTAACAATAGCCTCAACAGTTTTACTTTAGTAAATTGTCTAAGGGTGGATAATTATTTATTTTTGAATAAAAATGGTAATAATAATAATAGTTAAAATAAGGGAATATAAAATTTCTAAAGGTAGGCTATCTTAAAGTCAAGATTTCTACAAGTTTTAAATAATAATTTTATTATCATAATTTAACCAAAGAGAATCTAGGTAAGGGGGACACAAATTTTTTTTTTTTTAAGATTCGTTTACTAATTTATTTGGAAGTCAGAGTTATAGAGAGAGAGAGAGAGAAAAGAGACAGAGAGAGACAGAGAAGTCTTCCATCCACTGATTCACTCCCCACTTGGCTGCAATGGCTGGAGCTGTGCTGATACAAAGCCAGGAGCCAGGAGTTTCTTCTGGGTCTACAACATGGGCGTAGGGGCCCAAGGACATGGGCCACATTTTGCTGTTTCCCAGGCCATATCAGAGAGCTAGATAGGAAGTGGAGCAGCTAGGACTTGAACAGGCACCCATATGGGATGCTGGCACTGCAGGGAGTGGATTTACCCACTACTCCACAGTGCTGGCAGCAACACAAATATCCTTATAGTGTAAGAATTTGGATTCAAGTAATCTTAATTCTGGTCAACATTTCCTGAGTTAACCACTACAGGATATTTTCTCAAGAAGGGTGAATTATCTTCCAGGTTCTATAGGAAATATTTCCTAAAGGAAAAATTTTTTATGTAGATACTTCACATAAACAAACACAGGGACTAAGTGTGACTGTAAAAAGACATCGAAATTGAAAATAAGGAAGGTTTAGATCATTGATGAATTAAACCTATGACCTAATACCATCAAATTACTAGAGAGAGACATCAGGGAAACTCTGTAAGACATTGGCATAAGCAAAGAATTCTTGGAAAAGACTCACAAGCATCGACAATAAAATAAAAATTAGACAAATAAGATTACAATTTGCTCTGCAAAGCAACCATTTGACAAACTGAAGAGATAACAAGCAGAATATGAGTAAATATTTGCAAACTATGCAACGGATAAAGGCTTAATATATCAAATCAATAAGAGCTCAAGAAACTCAACAACAGAATAAACAATCCGAATCAAGAAATGAGCAAAGGTCATGAACAGGCATTTTCCAAAAGATGAAGTTCAAATGGCCAACCAATACATGAAAAAATGCTCAGGATCACCAGTCATCAAGGAAATGCAAATAAAAACCTGGGTGAGGTTTTACCTCACCCCAGTTAAATGGTTATCAGGCAAAGATCAAAAAATAATAAATGCTGGGAAGGATGTGGGGAAAATGTTACCCTAATAAAACTGTTACTAGGAATATAAACTAGTAAAACCATTATGGAAACAATATGGGGATTCCTCAGAAAGTGAAAGTAGAACCACCATATGAGCCTGCCATCCCACTCCTTGGAACTTACCAAAATTAAATGAAATCAGCATATGAAAGAGTTATCTGTACTCTATTTTTATTGTTTATCGTTTTATATGTTCATTTCAGCTCAGTTTGCAGTAGCTAAGATACAGAATCAGCCCAAATATCTATTATCCAACAGCTGAATAAAGAAAATGTGATTTATATTTATATATATATATATATGTATACACACACACTATGAAATACTACTCAGCTGTAAAAAGGAATAAAACCCTGTGTTTTGCAACAAATGGATGCAGTTGGAAATCATTATGCATAGTGAAATAAGCCATAAAAGACAAATATCATGTTTTCCCTGATATGTGGTGATTAATATACAGAGTACAAAAAATGTAATATATGTGAATGAAATGGACATTTTGAGATTTAATTATTTTTATAGCCCTTGTCTATACACTTGAGGAACAGTGGTTTTTGTTACTTACTAGTTGTTGAATTCTTTATTTGGTGGAGTGTTAAACTTATGATTATTTAATAAACTGAAAGTATATCATTGTAAAAATTAAAATTGCAAAAGGAAGGAGAAGGGAGAGTGGGAGCTTGAGCTGGAAGAGGATAGGGTGGGAAGTATCACTGGGCTCTTAAATCTCTATATATGAAGTTCATGAAATTTGTTACCTTATGTAAATACAATTTAAAATTATAAAGAAGAAAAGAAAGAAGTCTAATGAGCTAGATATTGTTTTTCAAGAATTCAAAACTGCTAGCCCAACCACTTGAAGTATCTAATAGAAGGTACTTGAGAACATTTTGGGCTGTAATACTTCATCCTGAGACAGAGGGATAACAAATAATATGCCAAGTCTTTTCAACCTCCCATTTGTCAAATTCAACTCCTTAGCTTTTTTGTGGACATATTCAGACCATCCACACAGTTCTTACAAGAGCTAAAGCCTCACTGTGTTCACAAAATGTCAGCCAAGTGGCATCTTATAAGTCTGTGGAAGAGGTGGTGAAAACAGCTGGCACTTAACACCCATGGAAACAGTATCAGTTATTAGGAGGTTCTCCAGCTCCAGAGTCAAGGCATGTTTCATCTTTTATGATCTGGAATAGAAAACCACAGAGTGTAGTGTCCATCACAGGCTACTACTCATTCAAGCAATTGCAAAGACTCATTAAAATTCATGAGAAGGGGACAAAAATTGTACCTTCTCCTAGGAATGTGGTGCAGGCTAAAAAGGCATGTGCAGTAGGAATATTGCTGCAACTGTTTTTGAAAATTTAATTTACCACATTACCCTTTGCCATAAAACCAACATTCCTTCTATATGCAAAGAGCACTCACCATCATTCCCACACCATGAAAACTCTTATCCTATGGTGTGATTAGGTTCAGGTTGGTAGTTTGAGGACCTTATTATCTAAGTTAAGTCCAGAAATGGATTAGTCTTCTCAGATAAAATCATGCAATTTCTCAGTATATCCCTTGAAGTAGCATCATCCTTTTTTAGAATATATAAAACCTGATGAGATTTTTCTACATACACAGTCACCAGACATTGTTGAAATAGATATTGGATATCTGCTATTGATTCTTCTCAATATAAAGGTAAAATATAGGAGGAACATTACCATCAGCTATCATGACGGATCTGAAATCCAGTCAGAAAAATGCTGTCAGTTATATGATTAGAGTGATTTACTCTTAGGGACAATTCTCTGAAGTTTTTGACCCAATATCCTTGATTTTCTTTATCATTTGAATTCCCTTTCTTTTATATTAACTATTTTGCTTGTTGATGATTCAGTCACTTATTCATCTGTCTTGTCTATGGAAATATGAATGATGCAAAAGGATGCCTCCTTTTGTGATGCCCTGGTCCTTAAATCCAGATGGGTCAATTCCTTTGCAAGTTATCTGGGTTCTTATGAATACATGACTAATATATACCAGAAGTTACCAAAATTGCTTTCCGTGAAAGGCCAGGACGTCAGTATTTTTGCAGTGATATGGTCTCTGTCGTAAGTATTTAACTCTGTGGTTGTAGCACAGCAGAGTCACAAACAATATGCAAATGAATGAATGTGACAGAGTTGTATGAATATTTATTTACCAAGAAATTCAATGGGTTTGACTGGCCCTTGCTTCAGGGTTTACTGTCATCCTGCTTCCTACCTCATGGGATGAAATTAGGCAAGAGACATTTCCACTAAAATCTTTGAAATGAGTCATGCTTGTCTGAGTCGTTGTCAAGTTGCTATAGGGCAGCGTTTTTATGTGAAACAATCCATGAAGGGTTACATTAAATATTTCTGAGTGTTTGGCTGAGGTTTTCAGATTAATAACCTTGACTTCATCTTTGTGCCACCTAAATCAAAGGAAGTTTACAATGTCTTGAATTTGACTTTCTCTAAAAATTTTATTTAAAATATTTTGATTATTTCAAAGGCAAAATTACAGAGTGAGAGAGAAAGAGACAGAGAGGGAGAGAGACAGTGAGACAGGCAGAGAGAGAGAGAGAGAGAGAGAGAACAAGCCTTTAACTTGTTCATTCCCCAAATAGCCATGATGGTCAGGGCTGGGGCAGTCTAAAGCCAGGAACCTAGCCTGGAACTCTGCCATGGGTTTACCATGTATGTGGATATCTTCTACTGTTTTCTTAGGTGCCTTAGCAGGAAGCTGGATCAGAAGTGGATCAGCCAGGTTTTGACCTAGTGCTCATATGGGATGCCCTTGTCATAAGCTGTAGTTTTACCTGCTGAGCCACAACACCAGCCCCTGAAAGGAATTTAATATCAGTTATCTATTAAAATTCGGGAAGTAAGAGATTAATCTTCTATCCTAATGATTTATGGTTGTCTTACATACAGTTGTTGTTTTTTTTAACATTTATTTCATGGGTTGATTGCCCTCAAAACCCAATGCATAACACATTATAGGGAATTTCAGGCTGCACTGAGTACCCACATAATGGTGATTTGGCCAATAGCCTCAATTAATGTCCCTACTGACAGCACCAACTGTCCCACCAAGCACTAGTCCTTCAGGTCCATAGCTCTTGCAGAATGGGGCAGTGATGAGCCACCCATACTAAATTCTTCTAAATTAACTTATTCATGAGAAAAAATATTCATGTTGTTTCTTTAAGCCATAAAATTTTGTGTTGCAATATGTAAATAGAACATTTAACTTAAGATGTCTATAGAGATCATTCTGATTCCTCCAAATAATCTATTATTAGTAACTATGTAAGAAAATTTTGATGAATTTGTCAATTAATCATTGTACCACAAAAGGCTATATCTCTTAAGAAAATTCTCTGCATATGGAAACTAGAGTATTGTTAGCTTATATGAAACTTTTTATGATTCATTCACTTAGTAATGCACTATAAACTAGTTGTGAATTTTGGTAGTTTCTTGCTTGCTTTAAATTCACTGGGAACAATAGTGGGATTTAAATATATTGAAGGTAACTTTGTGCTTTATAGATGATATATTCCCAAAGTTTGAATTTTCTCCAATATGTAATTTAGTGAGCTTATTATTTTTTATTGTTTAAACTTGTAAATCTGTATATTGTGACTCTGTAGAGTAGTTATTTCTGAAACTGAAATAACCCTATATCCTCTGCAGGGAGATTTTGGTTCTCAGAGGAACAAAATGTTAAAATAAAATAACCCTCTAACCTTTATTAAATTATATCAAGAAAACCACCTCCATTGAGATTTTTGCACACTACTTTTATGTGGTTTGGAGTTAGATAACATTTCATATTTGTTAGATATTATACAATGTGGAATGTACTTTAATTACTCAGTTTAATTCAGAAACAAAGCAGAAACAGAACAAGATCAGGGATAGATTACCAATAATGATTTTTGAAAACACTTAAGGAGCTCTTGATGTTTTCTTGGCACTGCTGCAAATTCCAGAAAATTTAATATTCACCAGTTGTTTAGGAGAAAGTTTCAAAAATTATCCCATTTAAAAGCTATGAAGACAAAGTTATAGGCAGTTAACATCAAGAGATACGTGCTGGAGCTGGCTCTGTGGCATAGAAAGCTAAGCCTCCACCTGTGGCGCCATATCCCATATGAGCACAGGTTCATGTCCTTTCTGCTCCTCTTTGCTTATGACCTGGGAGGGCAGTGGAGGATGGCCCAGTTGCTTGGGCCCTGGCATCTATGTGGGAGACCTGAAAGAATCTCCTAGTTCCTTGCTTCAGATCGACCAACCTCTGGTTGTTACAGATATTTGGGGAGTGAACCAGCAGGTGGAAGATCTTTCTTGTGATCTCTCCCTCTCTGTCTGTAACTCTACCTCTCCAAGGAAATAAAAAAAAAAATAAATAGTGAGATACATGCAAAGCCATTGGCTAAACAGAGGCAGATCCAAAATTTAGATCACATTAAACTGATTTTGGACCCATGATTTCAAACACAATATATTCCTTTATTTTAGTAATAATCATTGTACATACATCTTTCTTAGATTTACATACCTTAGTATTTCCCATTATTTATTATAGTGAATATTTTAAGAGGATCATTTTATAAAATTCTGGCAGGCCTGAAAATTCCAACATCTTTTTGGAAAGGAAATTGAGGCTCGCTATAAGGCACTCACAATATTTAATAATCAATCTTATCTTTCAAAAGAGCTCCTGGCATAGCCACTGGTTTTGTTTTAACACTTTCTCAGATCTGAGATGATCCTTATATCCCTTCTTTATCCAGATTATTATTAAGCATTGCATCTCTTTGTTTTTCTAGCCAAACTCAAATCAGGTATGTGTGCACATCATAAGATTTTGACAGAGGGAATTGTTTCCTCTTCAAATCAGAATTGACAAGTCACAAAATGCCTATGAACTTATGCATATTTTGCTTTCATGATTATTAAGAAACCATAATTTGTTATCGAACATAACTATTATGAATATCCGTTTTCATATCGCTAAAACAAAAAGGAGCCATCGCAGGTTTGTTATCTACTATGTTTTCACTGATGTCATGAAGTATGTCCTTCTGTTTGTACACTTCATTAATAAGTGGTCATTTGGTAAATTACATATTTGTGATGCTAATATTTAATTCATATACATTAAATTTGAAGGGATTGAGAAAATGTAGGTAACAAAATTATGTATCTGATAGTGAAACAAACTGATTTTATCTTTCTCTAGTCATATGTAAGATGTATGAATGCACACTGCTTTATAGAGCATTTGGTGAATATACACCTCCAATTAGCCTTGACACTTTACAAAACTATTTCTACGCCTGTTTCTTTTTCTTATTTGAAAATCTTGGATATTCACCTTACTCTGTGAATTTAAAGGATTTCATTTAAACAGGTTCAATCATGTGTTTTATTTTTTGTTAAAATTCTTTGCAGATTTTTACTCTCATATTTGAAAATGATCAGACATATTCATGTGAGTCACGACACCCTGTGACTCTTTCAGTTTTCATATTTGATGTTGGTTTTAGGGGATAAGCTTTGTTACCAGACATATCTATTTGTATGTGATATTTCAGCATGTATTACCTTTGTGACTATGAGGAAATTTCTTAATAGTTCTAAAGCTCAATATGAAAAGCCACCAAGTGATGGTACTAGTACTTGACACATAGGATCAATTGATATAGTTTAAATGATCCTTAAATTAGAACAGTCAGAAAAGATAATTTATGAGGATCAGTTAAAATAATATAAGGAAGGGTTGGTGCCGTGGCTCACTAGGCTAATCCTCCGCCTTGCGGCGCCGGCACACCGGGTTCTAGTCCCGGTCAGGGCACCGGATTCTGTTGCCCCTCTTCCAGGCCAGCTCTCTGCTGTGGCCCAGGAGTGCAGTGGAGGATGACCCAAATGCTTGGGCCCTGCACCCCATGGGAGACCAGGAGAAGCACCTGGCTCCTGGCTTCGGATAAGCGCGATGTGCCGGCCACAGCGCGCCGGCCACAGCGGCCATTGGAGGGTAAACCAACGGCAAAAAAGAAGACCTTTCTCTCTGTCTCTCTCTCTCACTATCCACTCTGCCTGTCAAAAAAATAATATAAGGAAAATCCTTAGCACATAAGCAAAACTGAGTACAAGATTAATCAATTCAGTATGATTTTCAAGGTCTATCATCATCTATCTATCTATCTATCTATCTATCATTTTTTACCTAACTATTTCTATATTTATCTCCCCATTCACCCTCACCTTCTCCACACACTGAAGAAAGATGACATAGTGAGAAACTGGCCATTTGAAAGCCAGGAAGAGAACCCTCACCAGAGAATGACCTGTGAGCACCTTGGTGTTTGTTCTTTCAGTCTTTAGACCTGCATGAAAAAAAAAAAAAAAAAAAAAAAAAAAAGAAGAAGTTTGCCAAGACCACTGAATTTAAGATTACTTGTTATCAGTCTAAGAAGATTAATACAGATTTTGGTATAAAAACTGAAATTCTACAGGGGTGGCATTTTGTCTAATGAATAAGCTTCTGCTTGGGACACTCACATTCCTTATCAGACTACAAGCTATGAGTCCTAGCTTTGGATCTCAGCTGTGCTCCTAATTCTAGCTTCCTGCTGATGCACACCCTGCTTGGTAGCATGGGAAGGTTCAAGAAGCTGGGTCCATGCCAGAATCAGAATCAAAGTGGCATTAAAAATAGCCTTGAACAATTAAGACAATTTAAAAAAAATTAAAGATTCCTTCCTTCCTTCCTTCCTTCTTTCCTTCCTTCCTTCCTTCCTTTTCTTTCTTTCCTTCCTTTCTTTCTTTCTCTCTCTCTCTCTCTTTCTCTCTCTCTCTTTCTTCCTTTTTCCTTCAAAGGCAGAGTGACAGAAAGTGAGAGAGAGAGAGAGTGAAAGAGATTTCTTTTATCCACTGGTTCACTCCATGAATGGCCATAATGGCCATAATGGCTGGCACTGGGCCAGACTGAAGCCAGAAAGCATGAACTTCATCCTGGTCTCCCATGTGAATGGGAGCCAAAATGCTTGGGTCATCATCTGCTGCTTTCCCCATCAAATTAACAGGGAGCTTAGCTGGATAGGAAGCCTACAGCTGAGACTTGAACCAATCCTCAGATATGGATTGCTGGCTTTGCAAATGATGACTTAAGCAGCTGCGCCATGGCACTGGCCTAATGGAATAAATTTCAGGGTGAAAAAATAACATTTCATGAAAAGCAAAAAAAATAGATATATGAAGTGAATGGCATTTGTGAATTATGTAATATATCCACAATGGATTGTATGAAAACGAAGAAAGTGTATTATGTTAGATAAGTTAGTTTGAAGATAAATCATTTGACATCTTTCATTAGTTTCAGTGTTTAGTTTGTAAAACTTGGCTTAAAAGAATACATGCAATGCAGAAATTCATTAAATAAATTGAAATTAAGCATTGAAATGAAACCTGGATTTTTTTTTTTTTTTTGACAGGCAGAGTGGACAGTGAGAGAGAGACACAGAGAGAAAGGTCTTCCTTTGCCGTTGGTTCACCCTCCAATGGCCGCTGTGGCCGGCTCACCGCGCTGATCCGAAGGCAGGAGCCAGGTGCTTCTCCTGGTCTCCCATGGGGTGCAGGGCCCAAGCACTTGGGCCATCCTCCACTGTACTCCCTGGCCACAGCAGAGAGCTGGCCTGGAAGAGGAGCAACCGGTAAATAATCCGGAGCCCCAACCGGGACTAGAACCCGATGTGCCAGTGCCGCAATGTGGAGGATTAGCCTATTGAGTCACAGCACTGGCCTGCAACCTGGATCTTTTATTTTACAAATAGAATTTTCAGAATTATTAAACAAATGTTTGTGTTCTAAGCCACTGAGTATATGATAATTTATTCTAGCAACAATGAGAAACTAATGTAATCATTATTTTTAATGATCCCCCCAGTGATTCTGACCTATGTGATGTATAGACTGGTCATACAGTCACCAGAAAGAAAGAAAATTATAAATTCCTAAAGACTGATATTATTAAAACAAAAATAAGCATGCAAAGCCCTGCACTGAGTTTCAAAAGTAGCAATAACTCCAAGCAGATGACTTGGAATTAATATTGAAGAAATTACTGAATCTTGAGTTTTTATGAGAAAATATTGATTGTGAAATCAAAATAAGCTTATATTTTAGTACAATTAACTTGGCAATCAGATGTAAACTAAAAGCTGAGAAAGACAGAAAAAGCAGGACATTATTACTAGAGTCCAGAAATGCCTAAGGCTTGTGTTACAGCTATACGTTATTGAAAGAAATGTCATTTGATTAAAAAATTTTCAAATTTTATTTAGGTCCCTTTGTAACTAATTTGAGATATAATACCGGGAAATGTAAATGTTCAGATTCATAATTGCAATTTCTGTATAAAGTAGTGAGAAAAGATAAATGGAAGATTTTTTGTATTTTATTGTGCAAATATATAATTTAATAGGATTCTGCACATGGAAAACAGAAGTGTCTAATAAAGGTCTTGATACGCATTTGAAAATTGGAGCTGTTTAAACACAGAGAAATTTCTGGGGTTTATTATTTGGAAATATTCTTGAAAATGTTAAGTGCCTTTTAGTGATTTTAAAATATTATTTTATCTCTTTTACCTTTACAGATTTGGATAAACAGATGGTGGGGAAGGATCTGGCAATAGGAAAACAAAGATGTTGGGAAAAGATTATTTTGAGCATGTTTACTTGGAAATGACTATACTATGTATGCTAATTTTCAAGAGTGTAAAAGATTTCCATAACTTAATAAAATGCACAGTGTAAGTAAAAATATAATGATGGATTGATGGAGAAATAATCGTGTACTTACTATGCAATAATTAATTCAACAGTGTAAATAGCAGACCTTAGAATAGTTTAGCTAGCAATTTATTATCGATCCAGCCAAGAATAAACAGTGATGTATCTTCCCAGAAAGCATTTTGCATTTGTTACCACTTTACTTCAGCTGATAAAGAGTATGCTCAATTTGCAAGACGCCAGAGTTCAAAATCAGCCATATACGTTTTTCTAGATATCATTTTAGTGTTTATTGGAGTTACACGTATAGACCTTGAAGATGAAAAAATTAACTGTCATATGATCCTACATATTTTAATAAGTCTGAGTGAAGGAACTGAAGGCAAATAGTTGCATGTAACAGCAAGCAGATGCATTAATTCAAGAAAATGTGATTCACTTTGCATTATCAGTTTCTATGCTTGTCACCAGAGCAAATTATAGGCCCAAGGCCAATTCATGGTTATGCATTCCTTTCCACACTATTATTAATGCAAAAATCCAGAGTGCACATGCTACAAATTTTATTATTAATGGAAGAAAATAAAATGAAGACATTTATTGTTATTTATATGATTGTGGTTTATTGGATAAATTTATAAATTTATGTTGATGGGAATTGGTACAGATTCATGGGAGTTTTAGCTATGCTAGCTCTTATCCAAATGTGAATTACTATGGTAGGGGTCACATTTTATTCTTCATATTCCTGTTGCCTACTCCTTAGTCTCAGAGTTAATGCTTTGATTTGAAGGCATAGCTCAAAATTCATGTGTTAGAAACAATGTCTAATGCAACAGTGTTGCAAGATGAGGCCTTTAAGAGATGTTAAGGTCAAGGAAGCACCACCCACATGAATGAATGAATATGGCTGTCTCAGTAGTGGGTTTGTTTTGAAAGGACACCTTTGCTTTCTTCCAGGATCCCTCCTCTTCACTTTCTCTCTCAGCTCTCCCACCTGTGTGTCTGCCTCTACAGTCTTCTTGTCTGTTTCTGCTTTCTACCATGGGCTGTCTCCTCAGGAAGGGCCTTACAACATACCAATTTCTAAATATTTTGCTTCCCAGCTTTCTGAACTATAAAATAAATTTCTTTTTAATATATGCAGTCTCTAATAGTCTGCTATAATAGTACAAAATGAAGAAGACATTGTGCCAGAGAGAATTTTTTATAACATATATAGAAGTAGGATTTTATTTATTCAAGTCTTTTCTGTCATGTTTTTCTTTTATGTACTTTATATTAGCTATTAATATCTAAACTATCCTGTTAATTTGTGTTTTTAACGTTTTATTTTCTGACACTCCTAAGTTGACATTTAAATTCCATTTAGCCATATATGTAAATTGTTTATATTATATGTCATTATTTGTATAGTTTTGATTTTTACATAGGACCTGACTCAAAGTAGACCAGGATAAGTATTTTTTGAATGAGTACATTCAGGAAAACCTCACTGCTGCTGGCTATACTTCATAATTACATTTCTGTTTCACTATTCTGTAGCTTCATATAGCATTAAGGCAAAAAAAAATTCCTTAAAGATCATGCAGCTTAAAAGATACCTACACTTGATTTAGTCCTCTTTATTACTTTCTTTTCAGTGATCCAGTACATTCTTTATAGTTAATTACTTTGAACTAGAATTGCACAATTTTGTAGAAATAGTTCATTAATTTTTTTTATTTCCAAAACTCCTTATTTTGCATTTACTTTTTATAATATGTATTTATCTATTTGAAAGAGTGACAGATAAAAAGAGACAGGAGAAAGAGAGAGAGAAGGAGAGGGAGAAAGAGAGAAAGAGGGAGAAAGAAAATATTCTATCCATCTACTGATCCACTCCCCAAATGTCTGCAACAGCTGGGGTTGGGCCAGGCCAAAGCCAGGAGCCTGGAACTACATGAGGGTCTGAAATGGGGATGGCTGGGGCTCAAGTACCTGACTTATCCTTTATTTCCTTCCCTGGCTCACTAGCAGGACTCCAGATGGGAAGTACAGTAGCTGAGACTGGAACCAGACACTGATAGCGATGGGCATCCTAAGAGATGGTTTACCAAGGGGTGGGATGGGGACACACAATGCCTTCCTCTCCCAAAACTCTTTAAACAGCATTGGAAATTTACTCCTAGAAAATGGTTTTAGATTTCACAGTAAGAGTGAAAAAATTCCATGAATATATTCATTTCTATGGCATTCTTGCAGTATTTATCATGAAAATCATGAGTTTTTATGCAGAGCCCCTCAATTGTTGTGCCATTCTTACTTTCCTTTTACCATAACACTGCTTCTCACTTGATTAATTCTTTTTACTCAAGTCTAGAAAAGTGTTTTCAAGGATTATAGTCTTCTTCTTATCCCCCATCTTTTTTTTTTTTTTTCTTTCCTGGCAATCTCACCTACCTCTAACACTAGATGTGCAAATGTTTTGCTTATCTTACTATGTATCTAGTTTTTTATAACTCTTTTGTTCATTATTTTCATATTAAGTATTCATATTATAGAATACCAGAAAATTGTCCAATAAAATGAAATATCAGAATGAAATTAACTCATTGTACTGGTATGTTTATTTATCAAAATTAATTAATTCAGATTTTTATGACAAAATATTAAACCTATGCCTTATCACTTATATACTATATTCTTGCGATTTCATACTATACCCTTTCACCAAATTATAGGATAAGACTTAATTTAAATGTATACATTTTCACAGAATAGATTTTGTCTAGAGTATCCAGGTAGCAAAGAACTTCCTATAAAATGTTGACTTCCTGAGTTTTGCATGATCTTTGTATTTCTGGTTGGTTCATTGCTCCATTGCCAAGTAGTCTGTAATGTAAGCTCATGGAGAGTTAAAAGGTAGGGGAAATGGCACTGAGGTGTGTACTAAAAGAAGCTGTTTCTCTGTTGGCAGCCACTCTGCAAACAGATGCCAAGCACAGATGGCAAAGATGTTCCTGGATCCTATCACTATCTTTACAGTCCAAATACAGTCAGAGATCACTGGGAGAGGGCAACGCTTCACCTCACACCTGAGGCAGTAAAAAACCTCCAGTCTCCTAAATGCTTTCTTCAGAACATCAGGTTCTTGTCCATCTGATGTTTGTTAACTTGGTGATAGAATAAGTTAAACAGAACTGTCTGAGTAGGATGAAAGGAAAGCGGGAGAATCACCTCTGCAGCCTCAGCAGCAATTGTGTTATAAAATTCACTATGATTCTTGGCACACTCAGAGAGCTGAAGGAACTGTTTATTTTAAATGTGCATTTTATTCATTTCTATGTCCAGTCTTCAGAGAGACAGACTGAAAAATAAGCTTTATGAGTCAAGAAAGTACTCCCTTCATACTAAGAAAAATTTGGCTTCTTAAGCTAACGAATTACTCCCAAAGCAAGAATTGTTAACTTATGTGCCGATGTTGCATAAAAAGAGAAAAAAAGGCAACTGATTTACTTACTGATGCAATTTATAGGAAAAGTTGAGCTACTTTTTTTCCCTGAATTTTCAGAGTAAGGAACACTACAAAATATAAATAATTTCATAGTGCAACAGGCTTGAAGATCAAGAAGTTTTGTGTAGTTGAATTAATTGAATTATTAAATGAAAATTATTTTCAATCAAATTGAAATGCATGAGGGGTGGACATTAAGCCTAGTGGCTAAGACACTATTGGATAAGATAACTGTGCCACACATTCGAGTACCTGGTTTGTATACCTGGCTCTGGCTCCTGACTGCAGCTTCCTGTTAATGCAGACCCTGCATGACAGAGGTGATAAATCAAGTGCTTGTGTTTCAGAAACGCACATGGGATGCCTGGGCTGATTTCAACAGTAGTCATGGTGGGCATTGAGGAGTGGACCTAGCAAATGGAAATTAGCTCTCTCTCTCCCTCTGCTTCTCAAATAATATGAAATTATTTTTAAAAATACTGAAATATGATTCATTGTCTCAATATAATACTATATATATTTATTTACATTTTTCTCATAAAATATATTTGAGTCAATTTAACTTTTTAATTCTTTATATAAAAGTCTTAATATCCTTAATACTGTATTTTGATGCAAAATTTTTTTAAAAGATTTATTTGAAAGTCATAGTTAAAAGATTACAAGTGCAAATTCACTACTCAAATGGCTGCAAAACCTGGGGCTGGTCCTTGCTTAAGCCAGGGGCCTGGAACTCAATTCTCATCTCCCACATGGGTGACAGGGGCCAAAGTACTTGGACCATCTTGTGCTACCCTCCCAGGTGCATTAACAGGGAGCTGAACTGGAAGTGGAGCAGCAGGGTCTCACATGGGATGCAGGCCTTCCAGGCAGGAAGGGACTTAACACAATGCACCACAGATCTGGTTTAATAGGTTCAGAGCTATTGAACCTTAATAGGCAATAATACACTGACTCTGATATTTGAACCAAGGAAATTAGAAGAAATTTTTTACATAACAGTTTTCATTTATTTTAGGTATACAAATTTACTGATTAAAACTTTTCACTATATTCTCTCTCAATGCTATGATGGATACTAATTTAAGTCCTTGAACAGGCATAATTTGTTGGTGCTACTAAAATTATTTCCTGAAAAAATTTCCCTATACAAGAACTTTAACAAATTATAAACATAAAAAGTGTCATAAGCATCTATTAATTTGTTTGCCCAATGACACCATCACTGAATATATGTCTAAAAAGGTTATTGTCAGTTTGCATGATTTGTATCTTGTGGAGAGTAAAATGTATTTGTTTATCTTTTTCTGATTTGAGAGTCCAAACAGATTATTTCATTAGTAAAATCTTCTGAGTATTTCATATTATCTTTAATTATCAACGAAATTTTTTATTTATGACCAAAGTTCACAGTTAATTTCCACGCATCACATTGGCAATAAGATCAAGATTATAGTGCTTCCAATGTTCCTTAACCCTACTCCACAGATCACTGTTTTCAATAATTCTTATGAACCCAAGAATAACCTAAAATTAATGCTAATGAGTGCTGTTTATGGCAATTAATAAGGGGCACTTACTGTACCAGTAAATCAGCTCCACCAGTGTAACTAACTGAATCCATCATAACTTTGTCTCTGCAGCCAGTGATTTAAGGTCAAACCTCACATAGATGAACTCTAAAATCATTTGCTGATGGAATTGCTATAATATGGTTTTTATCCTGAGGGAGCACTGTATAATCCAGATTTATTCAGCGGAGAGAAAAATGTTTCTGAAGGATTTAGGGTCTGGAACTGTGGAATGGAACTGAGGAGAAGGAGGAAGTGCTTGGTAATGTCTCCTGCTTCTATAGAGGCTTCGTTATGGTGTGGAGGAGTAACTAGTGAAGAATATTGCCACTTCTCTCTTACCTTGCTCTCATATACACTTGGAAAATTTGACAAGTTTTTCAACCTGTACAACTCCAGTGTGCTCTCACTTGCTTACACAGATTCAATGGCAAATCAATTTGCAGGATGATTTGGGAAAACAAGTTTATTATTTTCAGTGCTGATTGAGTGTAATAAGTTAGTATTAATTATTGTTTTCATATGCTTTGAGCTATCTTGTATTTGTGTTTATGGATTTATATATTTGATAGGAGACAGACAGAGAGAGCAAATCGTATATATGGTGGTTCATTCCCCGAAATACATGCAACAGTCAGAGTTATGTCAGACTGAAATCAGGAGCCAGGAACTTCATTTGGGTATCAGGCACTCAAGTACTTCGGCCATCGTGTGCTGCCTTCCTTCTCAGGCACATTAGTAAGAAGCTGGATCAAAAGCAGAGAATCTGGGACTTCAAATCGCACTCTGATATGAGACAGGGTCATCCTAAGCAGCTGTTTGTCCTGCTGTGCCACATGCCAGCCTCATTTTCCTTTATGTTATCAACTTGGCAAATAAACCTAACCAAAAATTGATATTCATGTTAAAAATTACAATGTAAATCTCCATATAATTCAACAGCATGTGTAAAACTGTAGCATATTTATAATCTATTAGAAATCATATTGATTGATGAGAATTGTGATCTCATGTAAGACTTAAAGCTTATTATACTAAATGAAGCAATTCATAAAATTATGTTCAAATTATGATGATAGTCACATTAATAATTCACAGAATATTTTCATTTTGAGAGATTATACACAAATACAAATATATATATATATATATATATAAACATGTATATGTGTATGTAAAATTAAATGTCGTGACACGGTATGTGTGTGTGTAAAAACAGAGAGAGAAAAAAGAGGGAGAGAAAGAAATAAAAACACATATATTTATAAACATTGAACTTTATCATACAAAAGAAAGTTTGATAGTTAAAAGCAGTTTTTAATCTTAACTACAGTGTTTCCATACTATAAAGTGTGAAATGTTATTTGTTAACTATCAGTGTAGGAATATACCAATTAAACAAATTAATATATCAATTAAACAAATTTGTAATTAAAAATTATATGCATAAAAATAATTGCTTCAGGATATATATTATTACAGGATAGGTACCAAATTTCTGTAAGGAATACTTGTGCAAAGGATACGCTTGAATACTTACAGATTATTATAACACTATCAACTTTGAACTATCTCACTTTGAAATATTAAATGTAATAGTTTCATTATATTCTGAATTTTAAGATTTATATTAGATTAGTATTTTTAATTAAGGTTATTGGAGTTTCAGTAGGCCATTAGCATACTAACATGTTTCCAATGATAAATAGTCTTGAAATCACGATGGTGATAAAATAATAAGATTTTTCTTTATGCACAACTAAGCCTTATTAGACTGGATAGATACAGATGTGTCCATATTGCAAGGAAGAGAAAAATGGAAAAGAAGTAGGATGTGGTCAGCATATTTACAAATCCATGCTTAGGTCAATGTAATGTGGCCAGGCAAACACTAGGGGTATTTTCTATAACTCTAATCATAATGTTTCTTTGACATCTTATTAATCGATTTTTCCTTTCTTCCAGTAACCTCATTCTAGTCACAGCAGTTTTTCTTTTCATGCATTTTATTCAATTCCAATAATTCTCTCTCCTTTTGAATGTCCATATGATAGCTAAACTTAGTTATTTTTGTTATGCCCATGTGTCGTTCATTGTCTTTTAATATTCAGTTGTTCTCTTAGAATAAAATCCAAATTATATAACATTGTCCACAAGACAACTTAAAGTCAAATATTTAAAGATGCATCTTCGTGGAGTTTAAAAGGGAAACCCTGGCCATTCTGAATACCTTTTACTTCTCAGGTAAATCTGTGAGTTATCCAAGACTTTTCTGGATGTTGTCATCTTTACTTTTATCTTCTCCTGGATAATCCACTTCATTACTCAAGAGCCTGCTTTCCCTTAGAATATAGTAAATTTCATTAATGAGTGTCTAGAACTATATGCTCTCATATTACCATATTTAATTTATGGCATTTATCTCATTATTTAATGTTTATTTTTCTCTATTCCCTATGAGGAAAAACCTGTATCAATTCTTATCACAATTATATTTCAGAAATAATACAGCATGACAAAAATGAAGTTTCTGGAAAAGACCTTGGGTACAGTGGTAAGATGTTGCATAGGGTTCCCACATCCCATTTAAAGTTCTCGGTCTTGGGTCACAGCTACTCCGTTTGCAAGCTGGGCTCCTCCCACTGCAAACCCTGGGAAACAGCAGGTGATTGCTCAAAAACATGAGACCCTGCAACCCTTGTGGGAGTGAACCTATGGGTACAAGTTATCTGCCTGTTTCTTTGTCTGTCTCTCAAGTTCATAAAAAAAAATAATTTAAAAATCATTTATCAACAAATTAAACAAGTTAGGATAACAAGATGGCATAATCTATAAGAAAGTGCACTGTAACAATTATAGATACAAAGTCACTGTCAGTAAAATAGAATAGTGATTTTTCAATACATATCATGTTCAAACAAAGCTAGATGATATTCTACTATTAGTGAATAGAGTTTTAATGGTGGCTTGTATTCACCTATCACAAAATGTATATAGCTCCACAAATACACTATTCTGTTTATGTAATCTCATAAATAGAGGAATTATTATTGATATATTTATATTTGCTTATTTCCAAGAGGTTTTCAAATGTGATGCTAACTTTCTTGCCTATATCAATTTACTTAACTTTTGCTTTACTTTTACCCACGCAGATTTCTTTCTATAATTAGTGTTCAATGGTTCCAAAAATGTTATATACAAAGTTGAATGTGTTTATTTTCCTCGTTAATTTTTTAATTTAAATATTTCATTTGGTTTCATCATTGTTTCAGAATATTATAGTTTATTTTTTGAAGTGATTTGAGAATTGGATTGAGCTGAGCCTTACCATTTAATATTGTGTCAATAAAAAGGGACTTGAGTAAAATTGGATTATTATTTGATAAATAAGGAGGAAAGTACAATTATCAAATTATAAAAATGAGTGAGTAGGATGATGCATACATGAGGAAAAGTTTCTGCCCAAGGTGAAACAGATAGTTTCCATCAAAAATGAGAAATTATCTACTGTATTGTTCCAAAATTTCCATGACTTAGTATATATTCAAAGGAAATGAGATGATTATAACAAAAAAGAAACCTGAATTTCCATGTTTATTGCAGCATTACTCAAAAAGGCAATATATGGATTCAACCAAACTTTATCAAAAGATTGATAGATAATGAAAATGTGGAAAATACACATAATGTGTTCAACCACAGAAAGTGAAATCCTGTCATTCGGACAAAAATGAATAGAAATAGATATTATTGTAAGTAAAAAGAAATACACATATGTAGAGGCTAAAAATGCCCATCTGAACATGAAGTAGGGGAGACTGAATAACTCGTGCTAAATCATAGATAGCAAAAAATAATCTCTAGAGTTCCCCTTGGGAGTGGAGACTACGTAGTTCATAACAACCTATTTTATATTTTGTAAACAAATAAAGACAGGAAATCTCCAAATCCAAATGTGACATAATAAAAAGGATAGGGAAAAATTAACCATTCTGATTTGATTGGTATGTATTTTATTCACATTGTACTCCATAAATATGTATAATTGTTTTGGTACATTAAAATGCTGAAAGAAATGGAAGTACTAACCTGATTTGATCATAATACACAAATACGTTTTTGTTAAAATGAAATTATACCCCATAAATATGAACAATCAAAATAATTAAGACAGTTGAAAATAGTACCTTTTGTTTTCAGTGTCCTAAGGAAAGATTTCATAAATATGCCACTATTTTGTAGGGAGACTATTTTTTTTAACTTTTATTTAATGAATATAATTTCCAAAGTACAGCTTATGGATTACAAAGGCTTTCCTCCCCCATGACTTCCATCCCACCCCACGCTCTCTCTCCCCTTCCATTCACATCAAGATTCATTTTCAATTCTCTTTACATACAGAAGATCAGTTTAGTATATATTAAGTAAAGATTTCAACAGTTTGCACCCACACAGAAACACAAAGTGAAAAATACTGTTTGAGTACTACTTATAGCATTGAATCACAATGCAGAACACATTAAGGACAGAGATCCTACATGAGCAGTAAGTGCATAGTGACTCCTGTTGTTGACTTAACAAATTGACACTCTTGTTTATGGCATCAGTAATCATCCTCTTGTCATGAGTTGCCAAGACTATGGAAGTCTTTTGAGTTCACCAACTCTAATATTTTTTTTTTTTTTTGACAGGCATAGTGGATAGTGAGAGAGAGAGAGAGAAATTTCTTCCTTTTGCCATTGGTTCACCCTCCAATGGCCACCACGGCAGGCGTGCTGCGGCCAGCGCAGCACGCTGATCCAATGGCAGGAGCCAGGTGCTTCTCCCAGTCTCCCATGGGGTGCAGGGCCCAAGCACTCGGGCCATCTTCCACTGCCTTCCAGGGACACAGCAGAGAGTTGTCCTGGAAGAGGGGCAACAGGAACAGAATCCGGCACCCCGACCAGACTAGAACCCGGTGTGGTGCCACCACTAGGTGGAGGATTAGCCTATTGAGCAGCGGCGCCGGCCCAACTCTAATCTTATTTAGACAAGGTCATAGTCAAAGTGGAAGTTCTCTCCTCCTTTCAGAGAAAGGTACCTCCATCTTTGATGACCTGTTCTTTCCACTGGGATATCACTCGTGCAGATCTTTCACTTATTTTATTTTTTTTTTTCATGCCAGAATGAATTGGTTTCCATGCCTGAAATACTCTCATGGACTTTTCAGCTAGACCCGAATGACTTAAGGGCTGATTCTGAGGCCAGAATGCTGTTTAGGACATCTGCCATTCTATGGGTCTGCTGTGTATCTCACTTCCTATGTTGGAATGTTCTCTCCTTTTTTAATTCTATCATTTAGTATTAACAGACACTAGTCTTCTTTGTGTGGTCCCTTTGACTCTTAGACCTATCATTATGATCAATTGTGAACTGAAATTGATCACTTGGACTAGTGAGATGGCATTGGTACATGCCACCTTGATGGGATTGAATTGGAATCCCCTGGTATGTTTTTAACCATTTGGGGCAAGTCCGATTGAGCATGTCCCAAATTGTACATCTCTTCCCTCTTTTATTCCCACTCTTATATTTAATAGGGATCACTTTTCAGTTAAGTTTCAAAACTTAAGAATAACTGTGTAGCTGGCGCTGTGATTCACCAGGCTAATCCTCCGCCTTGCGGCACTTGCATAACGGATTCTAGTCCCGGTTGGGGTGCCAGATTCTGTCCTATTTGCCCCTCTCCCAGGCCAGCTCTCTGCTGTGGTCAGGGAGTGCAGTGGAGGATGGCCCAAGTAATTGGGCTCTGCACCCCATGGGAGACCAGGATAAGTACCTGGCTCCTGCCATTGGATCAGCGCTATGGGCCAGCTGCAGTGTGCCAGCCGCGGTGGCCTTTGGAGGGTGAACCAACGGGAAAAGGAAGATCTTTCTCTCTCTCTCTCTCTCTCTCTCTCTCACTGTACACTCTACCTGTCAAAAAAAAAAAAAAAGAATGACTGTGTATTAATTATAGAATTCAACCAATAGTATTAAGTAGAACAAACAGAAAAAAATACTAAAAGGAATAAAGTATTAAGTTGTTCATCAATATTCAGGACAAGAGCTGATCAAGTCACTGTTTCTCATAGTGTCCATTTCACTTCAACAAATTTTCTTTTTGTTGCTCGGTAAGTTGTCAATGATCAGGGAGAACATACAATATTTATGCCTCTGGGACTGGCTTATTTCACAAAGCATGGTTTTCAAGATTCCTCCATTTTGTTGCAAATGACTGGATTTCATTGTTTTTGACTGCTGTATAGTATTCTATAGAGTACATATCCCATAATTTCTTATCCAGTCTACTGTTGATGGGCATTTGGGTTGGATCCAGCTCTTAGCTATTGTGAATTGAGCTGCAATAAACATTAGGCTGCAGACTGCTTTTCTGTTTCCCAATTTAATTTCCTTTGAGTAAATTCCAAGGAGTGGGATGGCTGGGTTGTATGGTAGGGTTATATTCAGGTTTCTGAGGAATCTCCAGACTGACTTCCATAGTGGCTTGACCAGTTTGCATTCCCACCAACAGTGGGATAGTGTCCCTTTTTCCCCACATCCTCTCCAGCATCTGTTGTTGGTAGATTTCTGTACGTGAGCCATTCTAACTGGGGTCAGGTGAAACCTCTTTGTGGTTTTGATTGTCATTTCCCTGATTGCTAGTGATCTTGAACATTTTTTCATGTGTCTGTTGGCCATTTGGATTTCCTCTTTTGAAAAATGTCTATTGAGGTCCTTGGCCCATCTCTTAAGTGGGTTGTTTGTTTTATTGTTGTGGAGTTTCTTCATCTCATTGTAGATTCTGGTTATTAATCCTTTATTTGTAGCATAGTTTACAAATATTTTTCCCATTCTGTTGGTTGCCACTTTGCTTTCCTGACTGTTTTGCAGTAGAGAAACTTCTCAATTTGATGCAATCCCAATTGTTAATTTTGGCTTTGACTGCCTGTGCCTCCCGGGTCTTTTCCAAGAAGTCTTTGCTAGTACCTATATCTTGCAGGATTTCTCTAATGTTCTCTAATAATTTGATGGTGTTGGGTCTTAGATTGAGGTCTTTAATCTATGTTGAGTCATTTTTGTGTAAGGTGTAAGGTAGAGTTCTTGCTTCATGTTTCTGCACGAGGAAATCCAGTTTTCCCAGCACCATTTATTGAATAGACTGTCCTTGCTCCAGGAATTGGTTTTAGATCCTTGATCAAATATAAGTTGTCTGTATATGTTTGGGTTGATTTCTGGTGTTTCTATTCTGTTCCATTGGTCTATCCATCTGTTTCTATACCAGTACCATGCTGTTTTGATTACAACTGCCCTGTAGTATGTCCTGAAATCTGGTTTTGTGATGAATCCAGGTTTGTTTTTGTTGTACAAAAGTGCTTTGGCTATTCGATGTCTCTTGCATTTCCATATGAATTTCACCATCATTTTTTCTAGATCTGTGACAAATGTCTTTGGTATCTTGATTGTTATTGCACTGAATCTATAAATTGCTTTTGGGAGAATGGACATTTTGATGATGTTGATTCTTCCAATCCATGAGCATGGAAGATTTTTCCATTTTTTGGTATCCTCTTCTATTTCTTTCTTTAATATTTTGTAATTCTATTCGTAGAGATCCTTAACGTCCTTAGTTAAGTTTATTCCAAGGTATTTGATTGTTTTTGTAGCTATTGTGAATGGGATTGATCTTAGAAGTTCTTCCTCAGCCATGGCACTGCATGTGTATACAAAGGCTGCTGATTTTTGTGCATTGATTTTATATCCTGCTACATTGCCAAACTCTTCTGTGAGTTCCAGTAGTCTCAGTAGAGTTCTTTGGATCCTCTAATCGTATCATCTGCAAAGAGGGATAGTTTGAGTTCTTCCTTCCCAATTTGTATCCCTTTAATTTCTTTTCCTTGTCTGATGGCTCTGGCTAAGACTTCCAGAACTGTATTGAATAGCAGTGGTGAGAGTGGGCATCCTTGTCTGGTACCAGATCTCAGTGGAAATGCTTCCAACTTTTCCCTATTAAATAGGATGCTGGCTGTTGGTTTTTCATAAATTGCTTTGATTGTATTGAGGAATGTTCCTTCTATACCAAATTTGCTTATAGTTTTCATCATGAAAGGGTGTGAATTTTATCTAATGCTTTCTCTGCATCTATTGAGATAATCATATGGTTTTTCTTCTGCAGTCTGTTAATGTGGTGAATCATATTGATTGATTTGCGAACATTAAACCATCCCTGCATACCAGGGATAAATCCCACTTGGTCTGGGTGGATGATTTTTCTGATGTGTTGTTGCATTCTATTGGCAATAATTTTATTGAGGATTTTTGCCTTTCAACTGGAGAGTTGAGTCCATTAACATTCAATGTGACTATTGATAGGTAGTGACTTTGCCCTGCCATTTTCTCAAAGATATTTTCTAGTATATGCTTTGTGCTTCCTACGATCTTTTACTAGTAGGTTTTCTTCCTTTACCTTCTTTCATATTGATGACCATGTTTCTGTGTTTCTGTGTGTAGCACATCTTTAAACATTTTTTGCAGGGCTGGTGAGTGGCCACAAATTCTTTCAATTTCTGTTTGCTATCAAAGGTCTTTATTTCACCTTCATTCACAAATAAGAGCTTTGCAGGATATAGTATTCTGGGCTGGCAGTTTTTCTCTCTTAGTATCTGGGCTATATCTCTCCATTCCTTCCTAGCCTGTAAGGTTTCTGATGAGAAGTCAACTGTGAGTCTGATTGGAGATCCTCTGAGAGTAATCTGACGTTTCTCTCTTGCACGTTTTAGGATCTTTTCTTTATGTTTCACTGTGGTGAGTTTGATTACAACGTGTCGTGGTGAGGATCTCTTTTGGTCATGTTTATTAGGGATTCTATGAGCTTCCTGTATTAGGATGTCTCTGTCCTTCTCCAAACCCAGGACATTTTCTGCTAGTATCTCACTAAAAAGGCCTTCTAATCCTTTCTCCCTCTCCATGCCTTCAGGAACTCCTAGAACCCAAATGTTGGGTTTTTTAATAGTATCCTGTAGATTTGCGACGATATTTTTTAGATTTCTAATTTCCTCTTTTCTTTGGTTTGACTGTATCCTTTCCTGTTCTCTGTCTTCTAAGTCAGATATTCTCTCTTCTGCTTCACCCATTCTGTTTTTAAGGCTCTCTAATGTGTCTGTCATTTGATCTATTGAATTCTCATTTCATTAGGATTTCTTGTCACTATCACAGCTTCTTGTTCTACTAGTCGCTTCATTTCATTTTGATTTCTCCTTAATATTTCATTTTCGCAAGAGAGATTTTCTATCCTGTCCAGTAAGAATTTCTGTAGTTCAAGAATTTGTTTTTGAGAACTTCTTAATATTCTTATCAATTTTTGAGATCTGTTTCTTGCATTTCTTTTCTCTCATCATCTTCCTAATCTTGAATTGGGGTGTCTTGTTAATTTGGGGGCATCATAGTGTCTTCCTTGTTCTTGTTTCCTCAGTTTCTGCGTTTGCTGCTTGGCATTGTGGCAATATTCTTTGGTTTCTTCACTGTAGTGGTTTTCTTTTCTCATTATACTATGACTCTAGATTAAGTGGACTATCTGCTTTTGATGGATCCTTAGTGGTTGTGATGGGAGTTGCCAGAGAGCTCTCTTTGATCCTTCAGGTTTAAGGATGTGCCAAAGGTGACTCACCCATGTTATTCTCTCTCTCTCTAGCTTGCTCTCTCTCTCTCTCTTTTTTTTTTTTTTTTTGAGTCAGAAGGGAAGTAATTCCATACAGTTGAGCGGAATTGAGGGTAGTCAATGTATGAAATCTGACCTCTGTGGTATAATATTCGTCTGCTCTACCCCAAGGACCACACAAAGGGTCTATGCAGCCCTCAGTGTGGTCTCACATTTCTCTGCAATCTCCCACTGGGTTGCCAAGGTTACCAAGTTTGTGTACTCCGTGAGTTCTCTTGCCCACCCTCAGATTTTCACAGTCTCAGTTCAGTAGCTCCACACCTTCACTAGGTCCTAACCTCCTGTTATTTCTCCCCACCAGAGTCGTGTTTTTCTGCTTGGCTGATGGTGAGCACCGCTTTACATAAGTCCAAAATGGTGCCATGTAGGCAGACTATAATGACTTCAATTTGCTGAGGCTAGACTAGTCTGAAAACAGGAGCCTTGAATTCCATCCAGGTCTTCCATGTGGTTGGTAAGGGCCATAGTACATTGGTCATCTTCCACTGCTTCCCCAGGCTCATTAGCAGGGAGGTAGATAAGAATCAGTGTAGTCAGGACTCACAAGCAATCAGATTTGTGATGCCTGCATTGCAAGTGACAGCTTAATCTACTGCACCAGAATGCTAGTCCCAAATTTTACTTTAGGTTGGAGAAAGTCTATTGCAAAAGATTGAACATTGTGATTAATAAATGAATAAAAAGCATCATGTTCTAATTAGGCTGTCAATAATTTTTAATATTATTGAAAATATGCTGCAATTTGTAGTGAATAATTGTATGTTGGATGTTATCCCTCTTCTTCTTGTATATTTCTGCTAAAGTTTAGGCTTTTGATTTTTTTTTTTTTATTGAAGTAACATCTTAACAGTAGGAACTCCATTTTAGATCATCAGAGACTCCATCTTGAGAAAGCACTTCCCACAGTAGGACTCTGGTCTGAAACTATCATCTAAAATTTAAGACAATAGCAATACATTGCATCCCACTTGGCAGAACATAGAAACTCCCTAGCATTACCGTACAAGCTTAAAATAGATAGGCTGTACATGGATTAATGTTCAGATTGTAATTTATCTATTGCCAAGATTGTAATTGATATTAGCTTTGCATAGGCCTTAGGTCAACTTGACCCTAGTAATCATGTAATGCCCCTGATCCTAGCAACCATGTATTCCCCCTCCCCTCCTTGTGGTTTTTGCCTTTATAAAACCCATTGCTTTGTGCTTTGGGGTTGAAAATTCTTTAGGGCATGAGCCTACTATCCACTGCTGGCATAAAGACCACCAAATTTTATCAGTGTGTGGTGTTTCTTTGTTTGCACTTGTTCAGGCACAATATTATGTCCAAGTATATAACAACGTTTTATAGATAATGAAGTTATTGTAATGTTCTTTTTTCCTTTTTCCTTGAGATCTGTTTACCATTTAGCTCCATATTCAATTCTACTTTTTTCATCTGGAAATATTATTTGCTTTTTTCCAAATATTGGGTTTAAACCATTGAAAGATGAGTTTAGATTTTTTTTTTTTTTGACAGGCAGAGTGGACAGTGAGAGAAAGAGAGAGACAGAGAGAAAGGTCTTCCTTTACCATTGGTTCACCCTCCAATGGCCACTGTGGCCAGCACGCTGCGGCTGGCACACCACGCTGATCCAAAGCCAGGAGCCAGGTGTGTCTCCTGGTCTCCCATGCGCATGCAGGGCCCAAGGACTTGGGCCATCCTCCACTGTACTCCCGGGCCACAGCAGAGAGCTGGCCTGGAAGAGGGGCAACTGGGACATAACCCGGCACCCCGACTGGGACTAGAACCCAGTGTTGTTGCCGCAGGTGGAGGATTAGCCTATTGAACCATGGCGCTGGCCTAGATTTTCTTTTCTTGTAATAACAGTCACCCCATTTAGCACCATCAAATAACACACATTTTTACTATTTAGAGTTCTGAAGATCAGATGTCTGACTTGACTTTCACTTGGTTAAAATTAAAGAGGTTTGTAGAGCTGTATTAATTTTTGAAAGATCTAGGGGGCCTGGCGCCGTGACTCACTTGGTTAATCCTCCACCTGTGGCGCCAGCATCCCATATGGGCGCCAGGTTCTAGTCCCAGTTGCTCCTCATCCAGTCCAGCTCTCTGCTGTGGCCTGGGAGGGCAGTGGAGGATGACCCAAGTGCTTGGACCCCTGTACCCACATGGGGGACCAGGAGAAGCACCTGGCTCCTGGCTTTGGATCGGTGTAGCGGCCATTTGGGGGTGAACCAACAGAGGGAATACCTTTCTCTCTGTCTCTCACTCTCACTGTCTAACTCTGCCAAATAAATGAAAAAGAAAAAAAGATCTAGGGAAACTCCAAGTTGAAGCTCATTCACTGGTTGGTAGAAACCAGATCTGTACAGTTTTAGGGTGAAGTCTGTTTCCTTGCTGAATTTCAGTCTAGTCTTTCATGAATTTCTCTCTATTCCTTGTACTAAGAAATTTATGTTGCAGAATCAACAACAGGGAGTTAAACCTTTCTCATGCACTCATTTATCTGATCCTTATTCCATCATTGCTTCTCTCTTGGTAGAGAGGAGCAGATAATCCTACATTTAAACAAGGACTTATGTGATTAGATTGCCCTTCTCAACCCAAGATAGGATCCTCATCTAAAATTCCATACCTCTAGTTACATATGCAAAGTCTCTTTTTCCATACAATATAATGCATTCACATATTCCAAGAATTAGGATGCAGGTAATCTCTGTGTGAGAGAGGAAGTAACATTATTCTTCTTACCATTACTTAGTATATATCTTATAATTTTATGATGTCCTCTATATTACTACATTAAATGACAATAGAATAAGTTTATCTAGGGGCTAGCAGTGTGGCATAGCAGGTAAGGCTGTCACCTGCAGTTCCAGCATCCCATGTGTGTGCCAGTTCAAGTCCCTGCTGCTCCACTTCCTGTCCAGCTCTCTGCTATGGCCTGGGAAAGCAGTGTAAGATGACCCAAGGCCCCTACATCTGTGTGGGATACCTGGAAGAAGCTCCTGGTTCCTGGCTTTGGGTCAACATAGCTTTGGCAGCTGTGGCCATCTGGGGAGTGAACCAACAGATGGAAGACTATCTCTCTCTCTCTCTCTCTCTCTCTGCCTCTGCCTCTCTGTAATTCTGCCTTTCAAATAAATAAATAAATAAATAAATCTTTTTAAAAATAGGTTTATCCTGGCCAGCGCCATAGCTCACTAGGCTAATCCTCCACCTGCGGCGCTGGCACTCCGGGTTCTAGTCCCGGTTGGGGAGCCGGATTCTGCCCAGTTGCTCCTTTTCCAGTCCAGCTCTCTGCTGTGGCCCAGGAGTGCAGTGGAGGATGGCCTAGGTCCTTGGGCCCTGCACCCACATGGGAGACCAGGAGGAGGCACCTGGCTCCTGGCTTCTGATCCGGATCGGCGCAGTGCGTGGGCTGCAATGTGCCGGCCCTAGCGGCCACTTGGGGACTAAACCAAGGGAAAAAGGAAGACTTTTCTCTCTGTCTCTCTCTCTCACTGTCTAACTCTGCCTGTCCAAAAAGAAAAACAAAAAACAAAAAACAAACAAAAAAAAGAGGTTTATCTAGGTATTTTGATACCCACTTACAGAGAAATACTTAAAGATTTCAAATCTCATTCATCTCATCTGATGCGAGAAACAGGAAATAGGAGTCTTAGAATTTGGGTCAACATTAGTTATCCCAAGAACCAGACAATTAAAATTAAGCTATATTTATAAACTCATGTGTATAAATGACTTTATGCATAGTACCCTATTTTGTGATAACTGTATTTTACGTGTAATATTTAAGAATGAAGAAACTCTTATTCTATTCTTTTTTTTTTTTTTTTTTTTGACAGGCAGAGTGGACAGTGAGAGAGAACAGAGAGAAAGGTCTTCCTTTTTCCATTGGTTCACCCCCAATGGCCGCTGCAGCCAGCATGTTCTAGGGGGTGCACCGAGCTGATCTGAAGCCAGGAGCCAGGTGCTTCTCCTGGTCTCCCATGCGCGTGCAGGGCCCATGTACTTGGGGCATCCTCCACTGCACTCCCGGGCTGAAAGTGAGCTGGACTGGAAGAGGAGTGACCGGGACAGAATCCGGCACCCCGACTGGGACTAGAACCTGGTGTGCTGGGGCCGCAGGTGGAGGATTAGCCTATTGAGCGCGGCGCCGGCCCTCTTATTCTAAGAAAATACTTATGCATCTTAGATTCTCCCACATACCTAGAAAAAAGAATGTACAGAATATAAATCAATGGTGATTACCATTTGAGAGAGAAATAAATTAATAATCGTAGCTCAGTGTTAGATTGTGTTCAAAGAGCAGTTTTCTTTTTAAGTTATGGAACTTTGGAAAAGTTATTTCATTTTTCTAAGCTTTAATTTTTACATCTAATATGGAGAGCATTAACATCTAATTCTTATCTTCACTGTAAAGATAGTTGAGTCCATATATAAAATATAGGATAAATAAAATTCAATATTTGTTAGTTTTGAAATTGAATTGGAATGTGCATTCATTAGATTTTTCATTCATCATTGTAAAATTTCTGACCAATGAATCCTTTAAAATCATTATACATTATCACCTTAAAATGGTGACATATTAAAAACCTAAATTTATTGCTATATCTCTTTGCAGTTATGACACTAGTTATACAAGGACATTATCATATTTCTAAATTCCCATGAATAAACATTTTAAAACCTTTTACATTGCCAATTTTATATAAATTAACTTTTAAAATAACCACTAAATTTAATTTCTGAAGAAGAGTGAACACATATTTATTAATTATTCATCATATTAAAGAAATTTAGCATTCTTTCACTACAGAAATAATCTTAATTGTACTTTTCCCCAGGAACTTTCTACACTTGATCTTTGCCAAAAGACTGAGAAGCAATAGAACTTCCTTTAAGTATAAATTATTCACTAAAAAAAAAAAAACAAAAAACAAAAACAAAAAAAAAACTTAAACTAATCACATTAGATTACGGAAAAAATAAATATGGATGGTTGGGATACTTTAGAGTGTTTTTGAAAAAACAGCAATATATTTTGCGAATTAATTCCTGGGCCAATTTACTGAAAATAAATTAGATAGATACTGTGTTTATTAACACTTTTTTTTTTTTTTGACAGGCAGAGTGGACAGAGAGAGAGAGAGACAGAGAGAAAGGTCTTCCTTTGCCTTTGGTTCACCCTCCAATGGCAGCCACGGCCGGCGCGCTGTAGCCGGCGCACCGCGCTGATCCGATGGCAGGAGCCAGGTGCTTCTCCTGGTCTCCCATGGGGTGCAGGGCCCAATGGGGTGCAGGGCCCAAGCACTTGGGCCATCCTGCACTGCACTCCCTGGCCACAGCAGAGAGCTGGCTTGGAAGAGGGGCAACCGGGCAGAATCCGGCGCCCCGACCAGGACTAGAACCAGGTGTGCCGGCGCCACAAGGCGGAGGATTATCCTAGTGAGCCGTGGCACTGGCCCTATTAACACATTTAAAATGTCAACTATTGCCAGGGGAGATTTCTCTGGACCTTGGAGGTCCAGAGATCTGGGCTCAGTACCGCTATGTGGGGCTTTGGAGAGATGACCTGTGCAGAACCGACAGGGCAGAAACAGGAGGATAAGTGTGAAGGGGAAAGGGGGACTGGAGCAGTCATCATTGTGGGTGAGCCCTGGGCTACTTTGAGGCATTTGGATCTTGCTGATGGACATTTGCTAGCCACTGTCTTGAGAGAAGCAAATGTTGTAGAACCTGGAAATCCCTGTGTCATTAGGTCCCATGTGAGCAAGCCAATCACTGACACCAGGCTGATGAAAGAAGGTAAGAGTTTATTTCGCAATATGTGGAGCAAGTTGCCAGCTACAGCTTACTCCTTAGAACCCCCCAAGGGATTAGGGGTGGTGAGTCAGTTTAAAGTTGGCATTGAGCAGCGTGGAATCGACTTGATCGTGGGTCTCTGAGGGTCCACAATGTTCTTGGCCTTCTTTGGTCTGCTCCAGAAGGCCATTGTGTTCTTTTGAAAATTCTGGGATGCCAAAATGGCCCCTGCCTCCCTGGGTCTCCAGGTAGATTGGTTATTACTTTGATCAGGAAGTGGAGTTCCTATATGCCTCTCAAAACAGAGGCTAGCCTTAGGATGTTAACTGTAGATCTAAGTGCATTCTGAGTCTTGTGACCTGGGGTCATAATGGGCCAACCTGGCCTTGGTACCAGTCCCTGTGCTAAGTTAATGTTGTGTAGGGAGCTGACTTGTAATTAACAAAATGAAGACAGAACAACTTCATGCTAATAGAGTAAGACTGCAGCCTGAAAAAAAGTACATCAAAGGCATTAGAGAAAGGAGCTCAGTTTCAGACATACTGAAGGTAAGAGCCGTGACAAATTGAACCATTTAACTCACAATTCCCCAAGATTCTGCAAGTACAGGATCCAGCCATTTGATGTGTGAAGGCCCAAAGCCAAAGTCTGACCAAACTGAGACTGAATCTCAAGCTTTCTGAGTACTGCCTTGTTGAGTGTTTCTGATATTTATAAAAACTGGGCCCTGGTTTTTATATTTCTATTTAAATAAATATCATAAATATTTATTCAGATAATCCAGCTCGATGAATGCTGTCTTGAAATGAGTAGCCCAGAAATGTTACTTGCAAAATAAGTGCCCTTCGTACTTGTACAATGTTAGCAGTTATTCTTGTTGTTTGCAGTGATTCTTACGGATTTTTCCAAGCATAATTTCGTACTTGAAATCATTATTCCTGTAACAAAAATTTCTAAATTGTGTCATGTATGCTGTCTGGGACTTCTTTCTAAAAGATTTATTTATTTATTCAAAAGCCAGAGTGGCAAAGAGAGAAAGAGAATCTTCTTCCCCAAATGGCTGCAATGACCAGGGCTGGGTCAGGGAGAAGCCAGGAGCCTGGAATTCCATCTGGGTCCCTGGGAGGGGCCTAAATGCTTGGGCCATCTTCTGCTGCCTTCCCAGGTGCATGAGCAGGGAACTGGATTGGAAACAGAGACTCGAACTGGTGCTCATTTGATATGTGCCATCCATGTGAAGACTTAATTGACTGAGACGCAATGCAGGCTCCAAGACTTTATGTTATGAAAGTATAACTACCTTGAAGTCTTTCCATGTCCATATATATGGATCAAATGCCATTTTAATGATTTTAACCTAACTCCTCATGGTTAACTTTTTTTTCTAATTCTGTGTAATTACAGCTTTTGCATGTTTCTTTCCAGACTTAAGAAAATATTTTAATACAACATACTTAGAAGTGGAATTTTTCTAACATGATGAACACTGTTAATTTGTTTTGCCAGATTGCCTTCAAAAATATTGAAGCAATTTACACTTCTACCACCAGGAGTTTGTGTTCAGAAAAATTTTCCATTTTTAAAATGCACTGGTTGTTTCTTTTGGAAAAGTCAACTATCATTAGAATTATGGAAGTTTTTAAAAACATACTCTAGACACATAACTTCAAGCAATATTTCATAACTTAAAGGGCATAAACTTACATTACTACTGTGATTTAAAACTAAATCTTATTTAAGTTTAGCAAACATAGATTGCACAAATATTATATAAAAAAACTCAATGAATTAGAAGAAAGTGAACACAAGTATGTAGCCAGCATATAATTTAAGGAAAAATAAAGTATGTATATTAATAAAGGTTAATAAAGGTACTTCTAGGGCACCAGCATTATGATGTAGCGGGTGTGAGACTGGCATCCCATATGGATACTGGTTAGAGTCCCAGCTGCTCCACTTCTGATCCAACTACCAGCTAATGTGCCTGGGAAAGCAAGGGAAGATGGTCCAAGTCCTTGGACACCTGCCACGCATGTGAGACATACAGAGGAAGCTCCTGGCTTTGGACCAGGCCACTTCTGGCTGCTGTGGCTATTTGGGGAATAAACCAGTGGATGAAAATTCTCTCTATCTCTCCTCTTCTCTCTTTCTAACTCTGCTTTTAAAATAAAGAAAATTAACCCCCCCAAAAAAGTATCCTTTTCATTAAGTCACATATGTTTGTATTTATACATTTTGTTTACATTTTTGTGATGTTTCCCTGTTAACTTTTTGCTCATTATCTTCTTAGAATCTCTTTTTATTATACCTTTTTATATTCAAGACTTAACTCATTATGAATTACAATAACTACAACTATCTTCCTATCTTCCCTTAGGGTTAGTACTTTCAATCCTTTGATGGTTTCAGTGGACACATTCTAAGGTGTTCTTCATGTGTATTCAGTTTGCTGGTGTCTATGCCTTTGAGTGACCTTTATCCTTGAGTGTAGGGATGATAATTTGATTTTAACTGGTAGAACTTATCAAAGAAGAGACAGTACTTCCTTGATTAAACTGTATTCCATAGGAGAGCAATGGAGATATCATCCTATGATTATCTTAAGTTATTCAAGATACTGTCAGCTGTCCAAAATGAAAAAAAAATATATATTAGTACTCTGAAGTGAACAGCTGTGTTGAAGAAGTTCATGTTGCAGAGAACTGCAAATGGCCTTTAGGAGTTGAGGGAATTCTCTCCCAGATATCCAGAAGAAATCCAGAACTTTCAGTCTTCTGTTTGGAAAGAAAGAGATTTCCACATCAACTTGAAACAATTTGCAAGTGTGTTTTTCAAACTTCTTGGTGTATCAAGTTCAGATAATACAGCAATTGTAACTTTATAAAATCTTGAGAAAACAGTAAACTAAACCAGATCTGGACTTCTGACTCATGGGGATAATGAATATGCATTGTGTTAAGCCACTAGATTTTTGATAGTTTGGTAAATTGCTATGGGAAACTAGTGCAACAATGTTTTTCAATGGACAGTGTATCTTATTTTTTAAAAGATAAATAAATAATTTAAATAATTCATTTATTTGAAAGTCAGAGTTATTTAGAGAGAGGGAGATGGGGCTGGCGCTGAGGCATATTGGGCTAAGCCTCTGCTGCAGCACTGGCATCCCCTGTGGGTGCCAGTTCATGTTCTGGCTGTTCCTTTTCCAATCCAGCTCTCTGCTATGGCCTGAGAAGGCAGTAGAAAATGGCCCACGTGCTTAGGCTCTTGCACCCATGTGGGAGACCTGGAAGAATCTCCTGGCTCCTGCGTTCAGATCAGCTTCCAGCCATTGCAGCCACTTGGGGAGTGAACTAATGGTTGGAAGATATTTCTTTCTGTCTGTTACTCTGTCTCTCAAATAAATAAATAAAATCTTAAAAGAGAGAGAGCGCCTTCAACTTCTGCATCATTCCCCAGATAGCTGCAATGTCCAGGGCCTGGCTAGGCTGAAGCCAGAAGCCAGGATCTTCTTCCAGGTTTCCCATGTGTTTGTCAGGTACCCAAATACCTGCGTGATCTTCCACTCCTTTCTTAGGAGCATTTTCAGGGAGTTGGATTGGAAGTGGAGCAGCTGGGAGACAGACTAGCACCCATATGTGATGCTGGTATCACAGGCAGCAATTTTACTCGCTATGCCACAAAACCAGTCCCTGGACAGTATATCTTACTTTTAATTCAGGTCAATATTTCTCTGTTTCCTTTATTGTTCACCATTCAATTTAAGTCAATATTTCTCCTGCTTTCTTTATTGGCTATATTTTATATTCTTTGTAAGAAATTATTGGTTATTCTAAGATCCTGGAGACTTTTTTAAAGGATTTTATTTATTTATTTGGGAGTGGAGTTACAGAGAGAGAGAGAGAGAGAGAGAGAGAGAGAGAGTCTTCCATCCATTGGTTCACTCTCCAAATGGCCAAAGCTGTGCCAATCTGAAGCTAGGAGCTGGGAAGCAGTGGTTGCGACTGGGCCAGAGGAAAGCTAAGAGCCCAGAACTGCAACTGGGTCTCCCCTGTGTGTGAAAAGGGCCTAGATACTTGGGCCATCTTCCCCTGTTTCCCCAGGTACATTAGGATAAGAAGTTGAACAGCCCAGGATTCAGAGCCCACATGAGATGCTTGTATCATAGGTGACAGCTCAACCTACAGTCCCAGCCCCAGATAATCCAATTTAGATAACAGAGTGAGCAAATTATGTATTGTACTTTCCCATTGCTCTCAGTCATTGTTCTGAGAGTACAATTAATTCACCTGAAGTTAAGCTGATGTGTGAAATAATATGCTTGTTACCCATGTAGAGTTAGTGTGATGTTGGGCAGCTAAGATTTTTCCATTGAATGTAGGGTCTGGACTTCCATCCTCTGTTCTATGGATGTTCTGACCAAGATAACACATAAAAATTATAATATTGCCAGTTGTCAAGCCTAGAACTTAAAATAAAAATGGCAGGTTCCTACAGGTAGGAAAACCTGTCCACATCCCTTGAGAAAGCCCACACATTCATTACAGCAACCCTCGAATTGTTCAGTTGTTCACTGAGCTGGCAGCCAAAGCAAACTTTCTGCCATGTGAGTGAGCCATCTTCGAACTTCATCATCTACCTTCAGTCAAACTCCTCAGCTGGTACCAAAAGGAGTGGATATCACATGACTAGCCAAGTCTTTCTGACCCTAAATCAATGAGAAGTGGAACTTTTACTTAAAGTCCATAAGTCTTGACATAGTATTTTTTTTTTTTTAATTTATCTTACTTATTTGAAAAAGAGTGAGAGAAAGACACACACACACACACACACACACACACAGAGATGTTTCATTTTCCAAATGTCTGCAAAATCAAGGACTATGAATTTAGTCTATGACTCCCATGTGGGTGACAGGAAACAAACCCCTGAACCATCACCGCTGTCTCCTAGGGTGCACATTAGCAGGAAGCTGGAATGATGAGATGGAAAGAACAGTGACTCAAACTCAGGCAATCTGGTATGAGATGCAGGCTTCCCTACAGGCAACCTAAATGTTGTGCCATGTGCCCATCACTTGAATTAATTTTAATATAGCAATAAATCACCAAAGAAGTCAATGTTACAGAATTTTCATAAAGAAGTGAAAAACATTCATTCCCATAAAACACCATCAAGCCTGGAATAAGGCTAATTTACAATCCTCCTCAGAGATATCTGGAAATATTTTATGGTACGTTCTAGGAAATGTTCATGATACTTATTATTACTGGATAGAAAACAAAAGTAATTATACTTTTGATGTGTTTTCATAAGACTGGGATAAGATTTACAAAATAGCCAAGACAATACGTAAGTAGAAAAGAATTCAAATAATTTGAGTATCATTCCATTAAATGAATTAAGAGTTTAAAAAAGAGCAAAAAATATAAGGAACTAGTAAAAATCTACCATTTACCTTGCTGAGATGAATTTCGATAGGTTGGCAAAAAATAGACACTATCTTTGAGGACTATGGGAAGTTTATTTCAGCAAATTCTCAAAGTTTTCTAGAGAAAACCCTTTTTTTATATGAACTGAGTATGCAACGTAGAATTCTTTTTTTTTTTTCTTTCTATTTGACAGGTAGAGTTAGACAGACAGAGAGAGAGAGAGAGAGAGACAGAGAGAAAGGTCTTCCTTCCATTGGTTCACCCCCCAAATGGCCGCTATGGCAGGAGCTACGCCTATCTGAAGCCAGGAGCCAGGTGCTTCTTCCTGGTCTCTAGGCAGGTGCAGGCACCCAAGCACTTGGTCCATCCTCCACTGCCTTCCAAGGGCCACAGCAGAGAGGTGGACTAGAAGAGGAGCAACCGGGACTAGAACTGGGCTCCCATATGGGATGCCGGCCCCACAGGTGGAGTATTAACCAAGTGAGCCACGGCAACGGCCCAGAAAACCTTTTATAAACTAGATTTTGTTATTTTTTCTTTTTACTGTGTGTTGAATTCTTTTCTTAGTGGAGGGTTAAGCTTATGATTACAGAATGAACTGAAAGTATGTCATTGTGAAAATCTGAAGAATAAAAAAGGAATGAGGAGGGAAGATGGAAGCATGGGAGGGGGAGGCCTGGGAGCTATCAATATGCTCCTAAATTTGTGTATGTGAAATACAACAAATTTGTTCACCTTATATAAATAAAAAATGAACAACCCAAAATCTTCATAAAGCACAGTAATAATGCAAATAAATATATGTAATGTTAAAAAATGAAATATAGTAATTAAATGGGCAAAAGCAGTAATTAAGTTGGCATCTAAATGGATAAGGAGTGTGTGGTTAGCAATTATTTAGCTGCATTGGCTTTTCAATTTGAGAACATTAACAGGCATATAAGAAGCCAGAAGCTTTCCACACATTCAGAAAAGTATATTTATTTTCTGGAAACCTTGATCCTTCATGGTACTTTTCTTCTCTTGGAGGAGGAATATCCAGAGTCTTCTATTTTTGACAAACATGACTTTCTGGAAACTATCAAAATATTTTTATTCTTGTATTATTGCATTCAAGCCAATTGTCATACATTTTATCATTGCATTGTATGTCATACCTTAAGCCTAGGTTCAATAAATATGCAAATTCTTATTAATGCTACCGTATATTCCTTTTATTCTATGTTGTGTCTCTAATGAACTTCACTATTAATTTTCTACAATTTGTACTTTGTTTGCTCATTTGAACTTCCTGATATTTCTACATTTTAGTTTTGCTTTGGAACCTGGTGTCCTTGTTAAGCTACAAAGTACATTTACAAAAAACTAATATAAAAAATTAAAGACACTCTCAAATAACATGTGATAATTTTTGAATTACATGTACTTTGCAATGACAATGGAGCTGTTAAAATATGTTTAGATTTTTAGAGTGTTTATATTTTAAATGAATAATTTGAAAACTGTTTAGTAGTTCAGAAACCATGCTGGATAACCAAAGTAGTGGGTGAATAGTCACAGTGGTTACACAGCAACAAATAAAATTTCAAAAAATAGCATTTCACTGATAACTTCTAAAAATGTTTACTTCCTAGTGAATATACTTTTAAAAAAGAAAAGGAAGATAGAGATTCCAAGATGGCAGATTAGGGAGGGAGTTTACTGCTCTTGGCTAGGGGAAGATAGTTAAAAAAAATGGAGAGAGCGCAATCTCTGGAAGATTTAGGGAGAAAACTGCACTGAAAATTTCATGAAGGAAGAATGATGCTGTGGATCTACATGGAGGGTGTGGACATGCAGCACAAATACGGACACAACACAGGACCCCAGCAACCAAGAACCTGATCTCTATCTTTGGAGAGTCAGGTGAGACCAGACTGCAATAGCCCGTGCCACTGGCAATCTACCTAGGGGAAGCCTTTGTGTGAGTCCGTCCTGGAGCCCTGTGGGAGACAGGGTACCAGTGAAAATAGAGGGGAAAAAAGGGCATGCTTTTTCTTCCTTGTCCCCATGACAACAAGCTAAGCTGGCGTTTTTTTGGATATATGTAACAGCTTCTCCAGCACATGACCACGAACCCAGCAATTAGCTGTGAAGGGATGCCAGAATCCAGATGGCAGGATTGATGGGGACTGGGCATTTGGATCTGGCCCATGAGAGCATTTCAGGCATGGAAAGCCAAGAATCTGTGGCAAAAAAATGACCTAAATGAAAGATCTCTTTGAGTGAGATCCCAGTGGAAAGAACGAACCATCAAAGGAGGTATCTTTCTCTGAAGAGAGGAGAGAACTCCCACTTTGATTATGGCCTTGTCTAAATAATGTTGGAGTTTGTGAACTGAAGAGGCTTCCATAGCCTTGGCAGCTCATGACAGGAGCCTCGGGTGATTACTGACATCATAAATAAGCGTATCAATTGTTAAATCAACAACAGGAGTCACTGTGCTCTTGCTCCCCATGTAGGACCTCTTTCCTTAATGTGTTGTACTATGAGATTTAATGGTAAAACTATTCTTCAAATAATACTCTATGCTTTGTGTTTGTGTGAGTGCAAACTGTTGAAATCTTTACTTAGTATACAGTTGATCTTCTGTATATAATTAAAAATGAATCTTAATGACGAATGAGATGGGAGAGGGAGTAGAAGATGGGATGGTTTGGGGGTGGGAGGGTAGGTATGGGGGAAAGAACCACTATAATACAAAAGTTGTACTTTCAAAATTTATATTTATTAAATAAAAGCTTTCTATAAAAAAGACTTGGTGAGGCAGGAGAAAGAATATCCAAGCTAAAAAAATCTTTAAATTTTTAGTCAGCCAAAACAAAAACCAAAAACGAATAGAAGAAATCAAAAAAATTAAAAACAGTGTTGGAGGTTTATGGGATACTATCAAACAACTAACATACAGGTCTTATGAGTTCCTGAAGTCATGGAAAAAGAGAATCAATTAGAAAGCCTATTTAATGAAATAATTACAGAAAACTTCCCCAATTTGAGAAAGAGAGGGACTTCCAGTACAGAAGGCACATAGAACTAATAGACATGGTCAGAAAAGATCTTCATCATGACACAGTGTAGTCAAACTTTGAACAGTAAAACATAAAGACAAGATTCTAAAATTGTGAGAAAGAAATGCCAGATCACTTTCAGAGGATCTCCAATTAGACTCGCAGCTGATTTCTCATCAGAAACCATATAGGCTAGGAATGAATGGCAAGACATAGTCCAAATATTAAGAGGAAAAAAAAATGTCATCCAGAATACTGTGTCCTGCAAAGTTCTCATTTATGAATTATGGTGAAATAAAGACTTCATAACAAACAGAAATTGAAAGAATTTGTCACCACAAAGGAAATCCAAAGTAAACAATAGGAATATTTACATATATATGGTAGGGCCAAATCCTTACTTTTTAATAGTCACTTTGAAAGTAAATGGCCTCAACTCTATAGTTAAAAGATACAGACTGGGCCGGCGCCGCGGCTCACTAGGCTAATCCTCCACCTAGCGGTGCCGGCACACTGGGTTATTGTCCTGGTTGGGGTGCCGGATTCTGTCCCGGTTGCCCTTCTTCCAGGCCAGCTCTCTGCTGTGGCCCGGGAGTGCAGTGGAGGATGGCCCAGGTGCTTGGGCCCTGCACCCCATGGGAGACCAGGAAAAGCACCTGGCTCGTGGCTCCTGCCATCGGATCAGCGCGGTGTGCCGGCCACAGCGCGCCGGCCACGGCAGCCATTGGAGGGTAAACCAACGGCAAAGGAAGACCTTTCTCTCTGTCTCTCTCTCTCACTGTCCACTCTGCCTGTCAAAAAAAAAAAAAAAAAAAAAAAAAGATACAGACTGGCTGAATGAATTAAAAAATAAGACCCATCTATTTGCTGCCTACAAGAAACAAATCTTACCAACAAAGATAACCACAGACTGAAAGTAAAAGGAAGGAAAAAAGTATTCCACACTAAAGAAAGCAAAAAAAGAGCAAGCATAGTCATTTTAATATCAGACAAAATAGACTTGAACACAAAAACTGCTAAAAGAGTCAAAGACTGGCACTATGTAATGATTAAGGAATCAATTCAACAGGGCTATGTAACTATACTAAATATATATACATCAAATTACAGGCCAGTTATCTATTTAAAAAATGTGAATGGATCTAAAGGGAGACATATAATCCAATACAATAGTAATGAGGGACTTCAATACCCCACTTTCAGCAATGAACAAATCAACCAGACAGAAAATCAAAGTAGAAAAATAGAGCTAATCAACACTAAGGCTAAAATGTTCCTAACTGATATCTATAGAACTTTTCATCCCACGGTAATAGAATACACATTCTTCTCACCAGTACATGGGACTTTCTCTTGGATAGACCACATGCTAGGCCATTAAGCAAGTTTCAGTAAATTCAAAAAAATCAAAATCATAAAGTGAATCTTCTCTGTCCAAAATTGAATGAAGCTGGAAATCAACAATTCAAGAATCTCTAGAACATATGAAAATTAATGAAGACTGAAGACATGCTCCTGAATGAAGAATGGGTCATAGAAGATATCAAGAGAAATAGCAAAATTTCTGGAAATGAGTGAATATGGTAATACAATGTATCAAAACATATCAAAAACAATGTTAAAAGGGAAATTTGTATCAATTGGTGCCTACATCAAGAAATTGGAAAGACACCAAGTAAATGAGCTATAGATGCTCCTTGAGGAGCTAGAAAAACAACAAACCAAACCTAAAATTAGTAGGAAAAAAGAAAAAAATAAAATTAGAAGAAATAAACAAAACTGAAACCAAAAAATTACAAAAGATTAGTGAAACAAAGACCTGTTGTTTTTGAAAAATTAAAATTGATATTCCATTGGCCCAACTAACCAACAAGAAGAGGGAGAAAACCCAAATCAATAAAATCAGAAATGAAAGAGGAAGGCTAACAGATACCACAGATATGAAAAGAATCATCAGTAACTATTACAAAGAGCTGCATGCCAACAAATTGGGAAACCTAGATGAAATGGATAGATTCCTGAACAAATACACTCTACCAAAACTGAGACATGAAGACACAGAAAACCTAAATAGACCATAACCAAGACTGAGAATGAATCAGTAAGAAAGATTACCCAGCAAAGAAAAGATCAGTCCTACAGAGTGACAACAAGGTATACAGGAAATTTATTCTGGAGCATATGAGTCTTATGTCCACAAGGTAGATTTCAGCGGCACTGAGAAATTTGGAATGAATGTTGCAGAGTATATGTGGGTCATTACGCAGATTTCCCAGAGTGAGACCAGATTATTTCATGGGCTGTTACTGAAATTAGCTCCCAGAAGCTAACGTGAGTGCCCGTTGCTCATGTGGAATGTGTGAGCACAGCTCTGGAGCTAATGCCCCAAAACTCTCACAGTTGCAGAATGTAGGGTATCTGTCCTTTGCCCCACATGTTTCCCTGACTCTGACTACAATGCTGGTAGGAAAACAGGCACTGCATAATTTTTCGCTGCTGAGTATGGCACTGTGCAGGAGTAGGGAGGGGAAGAAAGCAATCCGCTTCCTCGGTCCAAGTCTGATAGTTACTCAGACCCAGTCTGTGCCCCAGGCTCAGGTAAACCTCATTGATTGAACGTGAGATTCCCTTTCACCTAAAACTGCAAGCAGGATGGATGGGGATTTTTTCCTACCTTGACATGGTAAGATGGTGGCTCACAGACAGCAGCTGCCTGTACCAGGCAGCTTGCTGCAGCAGTGTCTCTGTCTTCTCTCCTATTGTCCATGTAGTTCTCTCTCTCTCTCTCTCTCTCTCTCTTGCTCTCTTGCTCTCTCTCTTCTTTTTTTCACTTCTTCACTGCAAATTTTCTTCAGTCAGACCCCTGGACATAGTGCTCCCTTTGTTCTTTTCACATCCCAGAGCATCTTAAGTTAGTGTGGCTATACTCCATCCAGCCATCTTGTATCTCCAATTTTTTCAATAACTAAAAAGGCAAAAAAGCAAGGGTACAGTTTATCTCTTTTGGATCCACTTTCTGACACTGGGGGAGACATCCACACATTGAGGTAGGAGTTAGCATGGGTGAGAATGCCTCTCTGAAAATTGTTAAATTGACAATATTTTTAGTGTAATTTAGTTGAGTATATGGGAAATGATTTCTAAAAAGCCCTTCTGGGGATGTTTGAACATAAATGCTTTCCTTGGCCAGGTTCTAAGTACAAATAAAAATGATAATTAAAGGGAGGTCTTAAAGTAGGTTTAGATTATACATTACAAACTACTTAAAATTAGCTATTATGAAATACAATATGCTATTTGTGGCTTTCATATCTCTTTTAATATGAAAGCAGAAGTACAATATAGTGAACAAAATGTCCTATAATTTAAACACTTAGGGAATACATTTTTATTACAATAGCCTTAAAGGTAGATAGGCAGAATGTTGCATCCAAACTGAAGAATATCCAAACTTGATACTCAAATCTTGATAAAGTCTTGGTTTATAAATCAATCTATCAAGTTAAGTAAACTGTCAGTCTTGATTCCATCATTTAAGAATAGAGTTGTTTTCTGAGAATATTAGCAACTGAAATATGAATTTAAGAAGACTACATTATTGTATATAGATAAATAATAAGATTTTTTTTAAAAAATATGATGCTATATTTTTCCAAAACAATATTTGTAATCTCATAACTAATATATATTACCATTCATTGACATATCAGGACATGCAAGTAGTGAAATACTTTCAATTATTAAGTACATCTATATTGAACACATACAATGACAGATATTTGGAAAGTAAAATAAAGCTCTGTATTTCCTGAACTATTAGCCTAGTGTAATTATTTTATTAGTGTTTTACTTTGGACATTGTTGTGAAGCAGAAGCTACTACTTATGTACAATATGGAATATTCACAAAGCTTATGCAACACTCATGTGTTTGTTATGAAAAAAAAAAACACAAAAGAAATGACAATGAATCATTCTTTGATCCAGAGACTACAAATGCGTAACACACACATGGATAATATGATCACAGTCACAGAGCAACTAAAATCATTATCTACTCAGTGATCTGGAAGTATCCTGACAGGGCAGGGAATAAAAACATGCTTAAAGTGTCAAAATCTAATTGCAATAATTAAGAGCCTATTATGAAATGGACTAATTAGGTCTTTCACATGAATCACTTACTTAATCTAATCTTCATAAAACTTTATTGTGAGATAAACAAACTAACAATCTTTCATTAAGTAGCACAAACAACTCCAGAGTTCATTGCTGACCTGATATTCTATGCATCTGAAAAGGATGCATGTTCTTTTTATTACTCCATGCTTCCTCTAAAGAGATGGCCCTGCATGCCTGAGATCTGAGAACAATATTCCTTGTTTGTTAGGATTAAGAATTTCTCTAATTTTTTTAAATACAAAAAAAAAAAAAACATGAAAAGCAAAAAGATAGCACACAGAGGGGTCCATATACAACAGTTTCAAAAGACAAGCCAAGGAGATAAGTTGGAGTAACTGGCCTGAATTCACAAGGGGAAAAATAGGCATTTGAGGAATGAAGTGAGATAAGAGATAATATATTTTACACAATTAATGACAAATACAACAAGAAAGCTGGAGTTTAAAATATTTAGACTAAAAAATAAAAGGAATTTCCAACTTATGTGTGAAAAATGTAAGATAATACAAGTAATGAATATAGTAATAATTGGGTCAGTGTATGAATGTTATATGAAAATAAGCATGAGACTAAGGATGATTTATTAGAAGAATTAGGAGGTATTTGTATGATAATCTAGAATTTCTAGGGAGTTGTTCAGGCTAAAAATACATATTAGTACTCTAGGATTCATATGGCAGTTGAGTCTGTTATCAATTAGAGAATCAGAAGAAAAATAAGCTGGAGAGTCACGAGTCATTAAGTAATATTAAACCATTGAAGGTCCAGAAAAAGAGGTAGAATCGCTGTATAAAAAAATCTAATAGTATCTGCTTTTCACAAAAAAGAGGGACTCAAGATTAGTGTTGAGAAGTGATTTAATTAGGGGCAAGTATTTGGCATATTTATTGCTTAAGACATTGCCTGGGATGCTTGTATCCAGTATAGGAGTACCTGGATTTGAATTCGATCTCAGCTCTTGGCTCCATATTCCTGTTAATGCACTCACTCTGAGAGGCAGAAGATAATGTCTCAAGTAATTGAGTCTCTGTCACCCATATGGGAGAAATAGATTGAATTCCCATATCTTCACTCTGGGCTAGATCAATCCTAACTGTTGTAGACATTTGAGCAGTGAACCAGTATATGAGAGATCTATTATTCTCAGACTTTCAAATGTAAATAAATAAATATATGTATAATATATATTTTATGAGTGATTAAATTTTAAAATGTAAAATATCTCTAGATTTAACAGCTAAATTACTATTCACAGATAAGTCATAATAATTTTAACTGGCTCAACCTTGAGTGTTGTAGGCATTTTTGAGGAGTGAACCAGAGGATGGAAGATCTCTTTCTCGCTATGTCTCCCTTTGTCTTTTCACTCTGCCTAAACAAATAAAATAAACCTTAAAAAGAAGAAATCATGGGGGGGAATTAGGTGTTGTCAATGCTTTTATGATTATCCTTTTGTGAAGAACAAAGCAAATGCGAAGTCTTTATTTGGGTCATAATTGGGGTGATCCTCTGGCATCTCTTGCCATTTTATGAGCAGAAGCAATGGGAAGAATATTTGGGCAGATGTTTCATAACCAGTGCATGATATAATATAGTCCCTTTCCTTTTCACAATAGCCAGCAAAGCTGCAAAAGGAAGGCCTTGGCTTGGTATGGAACAATAATTAATTCCAATAATTGTGGAACAGTGGCTATCGTGAACTTGCAGTGATAATGCAGTGAACAAGAAGTCAATGATTTTTTTTGCTGTTTAAGCCATTAGGGTTCAGTTGTGTTTGATACACAATAAAAGTCTGTCTTACCTGACTGAGACAATAATATATCTAAACGCTTATTTAAAAACTACATGTGTTATGTGTATGTATTGCTAGTGTTATAACATTGCCCTGCAAGTCTAAAGAAAAGAATGAAATTATATAATTGCCCCGTATATTATAGAAATGATTTTATTTAAAATTAACATGGTGTTTATGCTTCCTTAACTTCAAGAAATAAGATAATTATAGGCCAATCCCTTTTTTAAAAATAAATGCAAAAAGCTCAACAGAATATTATTAAAGTAAACCCCATGACATAGGAAAACGGATAAATTGTACACACAGTGTGAAGTTTATGCTAATTTCCAAAATCTGACTAATAGTTGAAAATCTTAAATGGAAGCAACAATCTCATCGTTTCAAGAGATACAAAAATTATGAAATTATGAGACAATCTCTCAGGACATTGATTCAAAAGTAATAATTTTAGCAAACATCCTAGAAATATTGAATGATAAAAACGTTTCTCTTTTTATTTTGAATGAAACAAAAAATGTTTTCTCTTAGAAGTCCTCGTAAGTGCTTTAACTGTTACTAAAAAGAAAATAATATAGGAAAAATAAATAATGGAGATAATGTTCTAAAAGGACAGAATTAATAATATATCACTAACAGGCACAAGCTAATCCTATCAAATTTTATTTGATAAAATATTTATTTGATAAAAAATAAATAATCATGTAAATGGATTACTTTTGATTATATAAGGTAGAAGTCATTGATTACTATCAATTTTCTTAATTATATCTATTGAATAGTATTATATGAAATTAAATATACATAATGCAATGTTTTACAATGGCCTAATAGTCAATTTTGACTATTATTTGAATAATGTATTTGTAAACCACATATTTATTCTAGACTTGTAGCCCATGAGGAATATACAAATGGACATAACATTTTTAAGATGGCTTAAATGACTTGTTCACAGTGTATTTCTGTAAATCAGTATTTATTTTTAGAATCTTTGAGTTTATAATATTAATACAATGTACATGAGTTAAAGGAGGCATACCTTGGTTTAATCAGCAATGACATATGGAGTTGCTAAAGTCATGGATTATGTAGCTTGTGTTCTAATTGCATGTAAATGGAAATTAGCATGCTTTATAATGTGCTAATTTACCAGAACAGCTTTCTACCCTACAAGACAAACTGAATATACCATAGTCACACATCTATATTTTGTCATAAAATAGTCCTCTATGGAATACTGCTTATGAACTTAAAGTATTTCTTCTTTTATTTCTGTAATTCTTCTGTAGGAAAAATTCTTATGATGGTTCTTAGTAGCCTAATATTAACTCTACTATCAACATAAAGTGAGCAAATGTTACTTTTGAAATCAAATGAACCATTGTTTTGGTGAAAAACATTTGAAAACACCAGTGTTCCAAAAGAGTGAGCTATGAAAGAGAATAATTTGTTTATTGATTTAATAATTTTAATTTCTTATTTATTTTAAAGAAAAAGGACTTTACCAGAACTTTAAGTCTATCACCATTTGGATGACTCTAACCATTATAACCACTCTTAAAAATCCTGGAAGAAGTTACAGAGGAAAATCCTTATTCTGTAGCTCCTGCCAGATAGTTAACATTTCACTAACAGTAAATTTTAGTTATGCTCCATTACTGAAGATATTGTTAGGGATGTTAAAAGGGTTTGCCATAGCAAATCCACATGGTTAGAATTATGGAATATAGAAATAGCATATCCTAGAAGTGATGTTAGAAATATAATTCCTTTTCAGTTTTACATTGCTACGATTTCAGAATGCAAAACATGTAGGCAAGTCCTACTAAAATTTAAACAACTTCAGCATCCAATTCTAGATATGAAATGAATGTTAATTTTGAACCCATATGATAAAATAAATGAAAAAAATAAATCAGCCTACACAAATGATATATTTAATAAATGCATCCTAAAATTTATTTCTTATAATATAGAAAATAATTACATTGTACATGGAAAATTCTTCAAATTGCATACTATTTGGTTATTACAAAATATGATCACCCTGTCAAATTTAAAAAGAATTTTTTTCTTTCATTTCACAATCACCTTAAATTAAATAACAATTCATGATTTAATCATGACCAATTGTATCCTGAAAAACTCTACCGAATTCAATGTTTACAATTATATAGTTTGAAAACATATCCATTTGGTTAACTATTTAAACCACCATCCTAACCAAGACATTGTCCATAGCTTTGTAACAGACTTGATTTATTCTGTCAATGTGATATGCTGGCATTTATACAAGAGTTTGGTGAGAATAGTGATAATTATTTTTTTTTTAAATTTCCTAATTGCAAATAACTTTTTTTTTTTGACAGGCAGAATGGAGAGTGACAGAGAGAGACAGAGAGAAAGTTCTTCCTTTGCTGTTGGTTCACCCTCCAATGGCCGCCGTGGCCGGTGCTGCACCGATCTGAAGCCAGGAGCCAGGTGCTTCTCCTGGTCTCCCATGCGGGTGCAGGGCCCAAGGACCTGGGCCATCCTCCACTGCACTCCCGGGCCATAGCAGAGAGCTGGCCTGGAAGAGGGGCAACCGGGACAGAATCCGGCGCCCCACCAGGACTAGAACCGGGTGTGCCGGCGTTGCAAGGCAGAGGATTAGCCTATTGAGCCATGGCGCCGGCCAATGATAATTATTTTAAAACTAAAGAAATACTTAGGAGACTTCTTTAAGAATTTAGGTTTTATTGAAGTGTGGATTTACAATAAATTACACATGCCTTTAATTCATCATTCTGTTAAATTATAAGCAATCCCACCTGTCCAACCAAAACATACTATTGAAAGAACATATATGCACAGGGCCAACATTGTGGTGTGGAGAGTTAAGAGGTAGCCTGCAATACAGGGATCCCATATGGGTGCCCATTTGTTTCCCAGCTGCTCCTTTTTAGTCCTAGCTCCCTGCTACTGGCTTGGGAAACAGCTGATGATGGCCCAAGTACATGGGCCCTGACTACCTACATGGGAGACCTGGAGGAGGCTACTGGCCCCTGGCTTTGGCTTGTCCCAGTTCTGGCTGTTGCAGCCATCTAGGAATAAACCAACAGATGGAAAAAGTCTCTCTTTTTCCGTCTCTCTCTTTCTGTAACTCAGACTTTCAATTTAAATTAAAAAATTAAAAAATGGATATGCTTTATATGTGAATGGGAAGTTGACATTTTTATATCTACTTGATCAATTTTATATCTATTGTTCAAGCCTCACTTTTCTCAGTAAATTTCACTTAAATCAGCATGACAACACCAATGTCATATTTGGGGTTCTTGATCTTACTTCTCCTTCTATGTATTTCATCTGATATATCTGAATATATACTTTGAAGAATCTTCACAAATATATGTAAATATCTCATCAGGACTATGGAAGGATTATCTTAAGTTGTCTTGTGGTCTTCCTCATTCTCCATTGTGTGATGACCAGCCTCTTTCCTATGTTATTGGTAGTCTTAGAGTAATATCTCTAAGACCATGCATCAAAACACATCATTTCTACGTCAACTTCTTGGTCATATCAGAACAAACTCTGAATTCTTGCTTTTAACCTCCCCCCCGGAAAAAAAAAAAAAAATTGTCCCAAGTATTCCTTTTTAAGATTTATTTATTTTTTTTTTATTTGAAAGGTAGCGTTAGAGAGAGAAGAAGAGATACAGAGAGAGAGAGAAAAAGAGAGAGAGAGATCTTCCACCTGCTGGTTCACTGCCCAAATAGCAACAACACCCTGGGCTGTGCCAGGCCAAACAAAGCCAGGAGCCAGGATCTTCATATGAGTCTCCCACATGGTTTAGGGGCCCAGGCACATTAGCAAGGAACTGGATCAGATGTGGAGAATCTGGGACTCGAACCTGTGTTCATATGTGATGCCAGTATTGCAGGCCATGGCTTTAACCTGCTGCACCATAACGCTGGCACATTCATCCCAAGATTTTCCCTGTATGTCATTTCCTAACACATAGCTCACGATTTTAAGAAGACTCATCTTTATTTATTGATTATAACTTAATTATCCTCTTGGTAATTGTTTTATTCTGTTCTTTATACCAGAAATTATCTCTGTAGTGAATTCTCATAATCTTACTTTGCCTTGATGTCAATTTTGTTGTAAATTGAGTGAGGTTTCTCGTAGGAGAAACAGGTTTGTGTCATCCTTATTAAGAGTTTCAGTTCTGGCTGGCTCCGTAGCTCACTAGGTTAATCCTCCACGTGCGGCGCCGGCACACGGGGTTCTAGTCCTGGTTGGGGCGCCGTATTCTGTCCTGGTTGTTCCTCTTCCAGCTTAGCTCTCTGCTGTGGCGCGGAAAGGCAGTGGAGGATGGCCCAAGTGGGTGGGCCCTGCACCCGCAAGGGAGACCAGGAGGAAGTGCCTGGCACCTGGCTTAAGATCAGCACAGGTGCTGGCCGTAGCGACCACTTGGGGAGTGAACCAATGTGCAGAAAGATCTTTCTCTCTGTCTCTCTCTCTCTCTCAATAACTCTCTTTCAAAAAAAAAAAAAAAAGTTTCAGTTCTCTGCCTCCTCCCAGTCCCTCAACGTGCTGAACCCAGACATTTGCTTGTATAACTGCCTTCTGGTGACCACCATCCTGTGGATCAGCTGGATATCATCCACTTGACTTGTCTCTGGGACCCCACTACTGCTCATGAGTCACACACTGTGACTCACGGATCTCATGCTTGACTGCTAAAAACCTACCAAATATAACCCCCTGTGGGAAACTTGCCTGGGTAATACCCTAGATCCCAGTAAAGCTTTTGGCCCAAAAATTTCTTCCTCTTGTTCTTGCACCCTGCCAGCTCATTGAATGCACACATCCCTCCTTTGGCAATGGCCTGTGAGGTTTGCTGCCCTCTTCTTTCTGGGATCTAAATCATGCACTGCTTCTGTTCTGTGATATATGTTGTTGAGTTGTCTGTAACTCACTTGACCAGTATGCTTGAACTTAATTTCTTTTCCATTTATGGTTCTCCTTGAAAATGACTGTTTTTGCAGGAATAAGTCAGACACAGAATAGTCAAGAATCACAAGGCATCTGCCAGTATTAATAAAAACTCTGTCAGAGGGACATCTAGACATGATTCAGACATTCAGGCCTCAGAGTGCTGCAAGAATAAAGAAGTGTCCTCCTAAAGCACACTATATATATCCAGAACCAAATCCGTGAAGCCTAGGGCTAGAGTTTACTGTCTCTCTTTGGAAAGAGCCCTCAAAGTAGAAAATAAATAAACTATCCCTTGGCTTGCTTCTTACCTCACTCAGTGTCTTCTCAAACATCACTGCATTCTTGGACTATCCTTATGAAAATGGAACCATAGCTTTCATTTTTCACCTTTCTGTCCTGTCTTTTTCATATCCTGAAATTGTTTGTTAGCTATCTTTCCCTACTAAATGTAAATTTTGCAATGCCAGGGATTTCATCAGCGTTCCAATATGCATATCCTCCAAGAACAGGCTTGGCATATAAATTTTTTGACTGGTGTCTTGTATGAAAAGGCATAATTTCAGAAGGAAGGCTGTTATACTCCAAAGATTTAAGACTAATTTCACCTAAAACTTAGAGTTTACTATACAGGGGCTATCAAATAGTGACTCACAAATTGGTTGCAAAGAAAGGTGAGAATAATTAAAAAAAAAAAACTTTTAGAAAGGTAGAATTTTACTTAAAGTTCAATATAACTAAGTATTTTTCTTTTTTCTTTTTTTTTTTCTTTTCTTTTTTTTTTTTTTTTTTTGACAGGCAGAGTGGACAGTGAGAGAGAGAGACAGAGAGAGAAAGGTCTTCCTTTGCCGTTGGTTCACCCTCCAATGGCCGCCGCTGCAGCCGGCGCACCGCGCTGATCCTGGCAGGAGCCAGGAGCCAGGTGCTTTTCCTGGTCTCCCATGGGGTGCAGGGCCCAAGCACCTGGGCCATCCTCCACTGCACTCCCTGGCCATAGCAGAGAGCTGGCCTGGAAGAGGGGCAACCGGGACAGAATCCGGCGCCCCAACCGGGACTAGAACCCGGTGTGCCGGCGCCGCAAGGTGGAGGATTAGCCTATTGAGCCACGGCGCCGGCTCAAGTATTTTTCTTTACATAGAAATTTTCTAGGAAAATTATATGGTGTGAGCATTGTGGCACAGTGGGTTTAGCAGTTGATTGCAACACCAGAATCCCACAGTGGCGGGCTGACTCAAATCCTTGCTGTTCCACTTCTCATCCAGCCACCTGATAAGCCCTTGAGAAGGCAGCATATGATGGCCTAAATATTTGGGCCCCTCTTCCCAATGGGGAAAACCAGGATAGAGTTCCTGGCTCCTGGCTTTGATAGACCTAGACATGTATCTTGCAGCCATTTGGGGTGTAAACCAGTGGATGGAAAATGTCTCTCTCTCTCTCTCTTGTTCTCTCTGTCTCTCTCTCTCATCACTCTGTTTTCAAATATATAAGTAAATAAAGAGATAAACCTTTTAAAATATATTGCTTAATATTTATATTTTTGTGTTTTGTTTGTTCTACAAAGAGCTTTTTTAATGTCGTCTAAAAGTAAGCAGGAAAATCGCAACCTACCTATCCTGTCAATTAACCAAATCATACCAATACATTATAATGCAAATTCTAAATATGTTCAGAAGAAAAAAACTCTTTGCCCATAATGAGATAATGAGTCCTCAGTAATTTGTGTTGTGTAGAATTAGACTATATGCTAAAAGGAACTTTGAATAAGGGGGTCCTGACATACATAGAATAACAATTCAAGCTTCCAGAAAGCCAATAAAACAGGAAAAACATTAAAAATATAGCAAATTATGGGTATATTCAAGGAAACACTTGATGGAAAAATATATTTATAGTAATTAAGATTTTCCATAATGTCATCTATAGTAAGCCGTTTTGAATTTTGTCCATGATGTATTGCTTATTGGAAGAAGCAGGTAATAGAACAGCATGCATATTTTGGTTTAAACCTTGTTGCCTTACACATGGTACATTGTCCTTGTCAACATTATCAATTACAATTGATTGGTTACATTACTTCTCAACAGTGCCTCTGAAACTGAATGTTGAAAACTTTTCATTCAATTCATCAGTTCCTTCTACTAAAGTATCAATTACTTTATTATATTTTCAAGACCATTTCTTGGATTAAAGTAAGTGTTCCAAGAGAATTAGCTAGGTTGTGTTTCCTATTATTTATACATCTAAAATTTATTAACCCATTTTATGCCAAAAGAATTTACAAGATTGCCAGAGTTTTATTGACAACTACTAGTCTAAATGTCTTCCCTAAGCCTTTCAAAGTCATTCATTATCTCATCTGAATATATGATATATATGGTTACATCTACTTTCAACTGGCTTTACTGTTTAATCCCAAAGATAATAGTTTAAATATACTTTAGAATACCTAACTTATAAATATTAAGATTCAGTAATGAGTGGTTGTATTGCTTTGATATGTACAGTCTGGAAGCAAGATACAAATTAGTCCATCATGCTGAATGACAGCAGTGAGAGGTTCTTCCAAGTGTAAGTTCTTCCCCTTTCCTTTTTATTATTTGACAGGTAGAGTTATAGACAGAGAGAGAGAGAGAGACAGAAAGAGAGAGACAGAGAGACAGAGAGAAAGGTCATCCTTCCATTGGTTCACTCCCCAAATGGCCGCTACGGTCTGGACTGTGTGGATCCAAAGCTAGGAGGCCGGTGCTTCCTCCTGGTCTCCCATGCAGGTGCAGTGGCCCAAGCACTTGAGCCATCCTCCACTGCCCTCCCAGGCCACAGCAGAGAGCTGGACTGGAAGAGGAACAACCGGGACTAGAACCCAGCGCCCATATGGGATACCGGTGCTGCAGGCAAAGGATAACCATGGTGCCGGCCCCTCCCCCTTCTTTATTTACAATATTTTGCTTTATATTATTATTATTTTTTTTAAACTTTTATTTAATGCATATAAATTTCCAAAGTACGACTTATGGATTACAATGGCTTCCCCCCCGTACCGTCCCTCCCACCCACAACCCTCCCCTTTCCCACTCCCTCTCCCCTTCCATTCACATCAAGATTCATTTTCGATTATCTTAATATACAGAAGATCAGCTTAGTATACATTAAGTATGGATTTCAACAGTTTGCTCCCACACAGAAACATAAAGTGAAACATAATAGATGATTTTTTAAAATGATGATGAAATCAGAGCAGACCTATTGTCATGTTTAATCCCAGTGAGAGTCAAGTTGGGAATTGATAATTTCTTTTTTTTTTTTTTTTTTTTTTTTTTTTTTTTTTTTTTTTTACAGAGGATCAGTTTAGTATGCATTAAGTAAGGATTTCAACAGTTTGCACCCCCATAGAAACACAAAGTGAAATATATTGTTTGAGTACTCATTATAGCATTAAATCTCAATGTACAGCACATTAAGGATAGAGATCCTACATGAGGAGTAAGTGCACAGTGACTCCTGTTGTTGACTTTACCAATTGACACTCCTGTCTATGGCATCAGTAATCTCCCTATGCTCCAGTCATGAGTTTCCAAGGCTATGGAAGCCCTCTGAGTTCTCCGATTCTTATCTTGTTTAGACAAGCTCATAGTCAAAGTGGAGGTTCTCTCCTCCCTTCAGAGAAAGGTACCTCCTTCTTTGATGGCCTGTTCTTTCCACTGGGATCTCACTCGCAGAGATCTTTTGCCAGAGTGTCTTGGCTTTCCATGCCTGAAATACTCTCATGAGCTTTTCAGCCAGCTCCGAATGCCTTTAGGGCTGATTCTGAGGCCAGAGTGCTATTTAGGACATCTGCCATTCTATGAGTCTGCTGAGATTCTCACTTCCCATGTTGGATCACTCTCCCCTTTATTTACTCCATCAGTTAGCGTTAGCAGGTACTAGACTTGTCTATGTGCTCCCTTTGACTCCCAGTCCCTTCACCATGACCAACTGTGAACTGAAACTGATCACCTGGAACAGTGAGATGGCATTGGTACATGCCACCTCGATGGGATTGAATTGGGCTTTATATTATTTTTAAAAAATTATTTATTTGTTTACTTATCATATGTATTTGAAAATCAGAGACAGAGGAAGAGACAGAAGAAGAGAGAGAGAGTTAATCTTCTATCTTCTTGTTCCCTCCCCAAATGCCCACAACAACTGAATTAGGCAAGGCTGGGACCAAAAGCCAGGAACTCAACTCAGGTTTTCAGTGGAAGTGGAAGGGACTCAACAACGTGAGCCATCATCTGCCGCCTCCCAGGGTCCACATTTACAGTGAAATGGAACTGAGGGAGAGATGGGACTGCAAACCAGGCCCTGGATGGGAGGTGGGTGTTCAGCAGCCTGTTAACCAGGGAGCTAAATGCTCATACCAACACTACAAGTACATCAGTCTGGTTTTAACTAAAAATGCTAGCATGCTCACCATACTATATTTAATATTCGTTGTTTCCTATTAAGATTTCTGATTTAGGGGCTAGTGTTGTGGCATAGCAGGTAAAGCTGCTACTTATGACACCAGCATCCCATATGGGCACCATTTCATGTAGCCACTGCTCTGCGTCTGATCCAGCTCCCTGCTGATGGCCTGGGAAAGCCGCGGAGGATGAACCAAGTGATTTGGCCCTGCATTCACATTGGAGACCCAGAAGAATGTACTGGCTTCAGCCTTGCCCATCCCTGGCTATTGTGGTCATCTGGGGAGTGAATCAGAGCACGGAAGATCTCTCTGTTTTGGTCTACTCTCTCTCTCTGTCTCTCACTGTAACTCTGAAGTTCAAATAAATAAATATATCTTTAAAAAAGAAAGATGTCTGACTTAAGAATTCTGAAACTTGGATGAGAGATTGATTGCTTTGGGATAAAAATATTACAAATAACATCATTTTTGTTCTAATATTAAAAAAGTCTAGGTTGAGAGTTTGGCCTCATGGTTAATACATCATTTGGGATGCCTGCATTCTATGTCAGAGCGTCTGGGTTAGTGTCCCAGTTTCATTCCTGACTCCTGCTTCACTTAAGTGATCAAGTACCTGCCATCCATAATCAGAGACGTGGATTAAATTTTCAACTCCCAGTTTTGGCCTGATCTAATTCAATACTATGTGTTCATGTCTTTTGGGTATACACCCAGTATTGGTTGAATCATATGGCAAGTCTACTTCTAATAGGTTAAGAAATGTCAATGCTGTTTTCCACCGTGGCTGCACTAACTTTCATTCCCATCAGCAGTGTATGAGTTTGCCTTTTGCCACACCTTTGTCAAGACTGTTTACTTTCTATCTGTTGTATAATAGCCACTCTGATTGGATGAAGTGATATTCATTGTCATTTTGTTTGAATTTCCCTGATTGGCTAGTGACGTTGAACATCTTTTCATGGATTTGTTGGCTATTTATATTTCTTCTTTTGAGAACTGTCTATTAAAGTCTTTTGCTCATTTCTTAACTGGATTAGCTGTGGTTTGTTGTTGTTGTTGTTTTTTAGTTGATACATTCTAGACTAGTTGGTTAAGGATCTAGCAAATATTTTTTTCCCATTCTGTTGGCTGTTTCTTCATTCCATTGTTTCCATTTATGTGCAGAAAATTTGAGTTTGATATAACCCCATTTGTTTAGATTTATTTCTATTTTCTGTGCTCTAAGTGTCTTATCAAAGAAGTTACCCCCTACTAGAAACTTAAATACTTTTTCTTTCTCTTTTTTTTTAAACATTTTAGGTTTCTTTGTGAATTATCAATATTTCATAATAAATACTGCTTTTTTAAAAAAACTATTTATTTATTTGAAAGTCAGAGTTACACAGAGAGAGAAGGAGAGTCACAGAGAGAGAGAGAGAGAAGTCTTCCATTTGCTGGTTCACTCCACAATTGGTCACAACGGCCAGAGCTGCACCAGGAGCCTGGAGTTTTTTCCAGGTTTTCCGTGTGGTGCAGGAGCCGAGGACTTTGGCCATCTTTTATTGCTTTCCCAGACCATAGCACAGAGCTGGATCAGAATTGGAGCAGCTGGGACTTGAACCAGTGCCCACATTGTTTGCTGGCACTGCACGCAGCAGCTTTAGCTGCGACACCACAGCACTGGCCCCATAGAATTCATACTTCTTTAAAAACACATACAAATCATTTTGGTTCATGGAAAAGCATTTTCAAATACGTGAGCAAATATAAATAGAACTTTGAAAATAACATAAATATCTAATCATTGACTTGAAAGAGCTAGATGTTTACTTTATTTGCCTTACTATTTATGAAGGTCTTGATTTGGAAATAAGCATTCATTATGCAGGTGTTTACCTTTCTTCAAAAATAAAAAAAAAAAAACTCTGCTTATGTAGTAGGATGATATAAAGTATTTTTGATTATTTCTACATGTTTTAACCTCTAATGATAAGCTATGTTTGTAGGATTTTTTTAACAAAAACTAAATGCATCACTAACAGAAAAATTTAATTATTTTTTCTGTAATATTAACTTAGCTGCTGCCTATTAAAATCACACTTTATTATTTACCCTCACATAATAATTTTTGTTTCATAACTGAATAAGCATTCATTGAATATTCACTGAAAATGTACTTGCATCATCAATGGCCCAATACTAAAACAAGCACAATAAATGATTTTTTAAATGACATTAAAAAGGACAGATAATGCTTAATATTGAGACAAATCCATAACACAGTTATTATAATAAAATGTGAAAGACATTTAATACCATAATATCCAGAGTGTTGTTGTAGTACAAATCCATGATTACAAAAAATATTAGTGAAAAGAAAATAATATTCTTATAGAAAACATCTACAATGTTTATGCAAAGAATGAAGGATCCAATGTTGTCCTCAAATCATAGCAAATAAATAGTGTAGCTAGTGTACTAATTCAGGTGAAATATTTGTATTTTAAGTGTTTTGGAAGGTAACTAATTTCGAGATGCAAATAAAGAGCTTAGTGAAAAACTTTGTCTCTTTTAAATTGCATCTCTATAAACCTGTGACAAAAATTCAGAAACCACCCTCTGGTGACGTCTGAGGACTTCCTCTGCACCATCTGTGCCTTCGAAATGTCAGCACTATAAGTATCCGACACTGAGAACATGCTGCTGGGAGCTCACAGAAATAGGACTACTAACTTTTATCAGATTCAGCCCACTGCTTGTATAGATGGCAACAGAAACAATCTGATGTCCTTTACTTGATGAAAATGATCTTCATCAGAAACTGTTAAAAATTTAGGGATTCCCAGGAATTTATTAACAAAATATTAAAAGATTTTTGTAGGAAAAATATCATGGGAAATCAAAAGTTTATCATTAATTTTTTGGTTGAGATACTCAAAGCGACTCAGTAAAGTTGAATATATTTAATGTTTATCAAATTCTGAAGCATTTGTTTGACCAAAGAGTAGAAAGTAATTTCCTTTTACTTGAGTTGCATAATATTCACAAAAAGTTTAATCACCAAAATGATATAATTATTCTGTTTTGTTTTTAAAGATTTATTTATTTATTTGAAAGTAAGAGTTATGCAGAAAGTAGGAAAGGCAGAAAGAGAGAGAGATCTTCCATCCGTTGGTTCATTGTCCAGATGGCCGCAATGGCCAGAGCTGCACTGATCTGAAGCCAGGAGTCAGGAGACTTTTCTGGGTCTCCTACGTGGGTGCAGGGAGCCAAGGCCTTGGGCCATCTTCTACTGTCTCCCAGGCCATAGCAGAGAGCTGGATTGGAAGTGAAGCAGCCGGGTCTTGAAGCAGCCCCCATATGGGATGCCAGCACCGCAGGCAGTGGCTTTACCTGCTATGCCGCGGCACTGGCCCCTCTGTGCTTTTTTAATTGCTAACTGATATGAAAACATACAGAGAATATGAAACCATATATTAGATGAACTCCAATTTTTCCTGTAGCCAAAATTGTTAAATATATACATTTTTGTTAACCATGTTGTACCAGGTTACAAATTAATTTATATTCTCATAAAATTACATAATTTGGTTTCAAAACCCATGATGTAGGGGGCAGGCATGAAGTGCAGTGGTATAGATGCCATTTGAGACACCTATGTTGTATATTAAGAGTGCTTGGGAATGAGTCTGATTCCACTCTGGATTCCAGCTTTTGTTAATATATGCCATAATAAGCAGTAAGTGATCTCTCAAGTACTTGTGTCCTGGCACTCATGTGGGATACCTGGGTTGAGCTCAAGGCTTTTGGCTTCTGCCTGTCCAAACCCAGCCCATTGAAAGCATTTGAAGAATGACCTTGTAGATGAAATATGGCTTGCTATCTGTTTATCTCTCTGCTTTTAAAATAAATAATAAAAACATTTAGAAAATGATCCACAATTATAACCAGCTTTTATATATATATATATATATATATATATATGCTAAACTATGAAGATCAATATGATGATATTTTATTACCAACCATGTAGATGTAGATGTAATTGCCTTGCCAACTTAAAATGTTATGGATCTTAAAAGATATTTTTAGAAGAAAACTTACTCTATATTATAAACACTGTTTCCATTAACTAAATTCTGTATCAAAAACTATACCAGATACATATAGATAGATAAATAAAATATTGTTCGGCCAGAAGAAAAGGAAATCCTACCACACCACAACACTATTGGACCTTGAGAATAATACGCTAAGTGAAATAAGCCAATCACAGAAGGGAAGTGTCACATGACTACATTTACATAAGGTAATCAGAGTAGTCAAACTCACTAAAATAGAACAGAATGGTTGCTGCCAAGGCTAAAAGGAGGGACAAGGGGAATTTACTATTCAATGGTTAAACAATTTTTGTCGTGAAATATGGACAAGTTATAGTGATCAGCTTACAACAATGTGCTTATGGTTAATATTATACTGTACACTTCAAATTTAGTAAGGAGGTAGATCTTGGGTTTTCTGTTTTCACTGTAATAAAACAAAAAGAGAAGTTGTATTTTTGCTCTGATGTAGAGCTAATCCATATTTCCAACATCATCTTAACGAGTTGGACAACATAGCAATGGGTGCATAATCAAACTGTGAGTTACAACTAGTCAGTTAGTCAGTTTCAGCAGAAACAGCATCACTACTTGCCAAAATTCTGTTTGTTATTTAGTACAATTTTATCTTTCCTTTTAAACTCATCAACCATGACTAACATGCCTTTTTTGGTGCATTACCCAGTTTAAGTATTTGTTGATATATCCTTGAGCAGCTTTTGCTATTTGTATAGCTTTGGAAAATGAATCAAAAATTTGTAATGTATATGAAACTCTAACTTAAGAGAATATATTTCTGTTGCTATTGTACTCATGACAGCAACATTTATTTTTCAAAAGTCAAAAATCATATATATCATATATACATATATTTATTTATTTCCACTATAAAAGAGTGTACAGCAAGGATTGTAAAACACTATTGATCATACATAAACAAAAGTCTACTTACAGTAACAAATTTTATTAAATGATGTATCTTGATGTAGCCACCGATTATTTCTCTAAATATCTACAAATAAAATTTCAGTAGGTGTTTTTCCTTGGGAAAATGGCTCTGATTCATTACAGTAACAGCTGAAGCAGTTTCTCTTCTGCTATTTAATTGGTCCTTTTGTCTAAGTCAATCTTGTAAGGGGTCATATTTCAGAAAGTAATGCAATCTATGAAACATCAGTTGATAACTTAGTTGATAATGTGTTAGACGGACTGCAATCAAGCAAAACAAAGCTTGTGTTCAGAGAAGGTATACATTTTAATAATGATAAAGTAATACCTTTTTTTTTTTTGGTAGTTGATGTCAGATGTAATCAACATGTCACTAAGATCCTGGCTGGGTTTAAGGAGTGAAATGTCAGCCTCTGCTCCTGGAATCTGCAGGATTCTGGGTGCCTTGGAAAATGGAGCCTTATGCTTTTGGACAAATGCATAGCCTTCATTCCTATCACCATAAACATTCCATTCTTGCACCCATTACAATAGCTGTTGGGTTGGTTGGCGGGAGGTTTTGGCTGACTTATATACAAAAAATTATTGTGCTTAATGTCTTTTCAGAAATCCATGTTTTCTGGTGTACATTAACATGCAACAATAAATAAAAAATCTTCACTCTTTTTGTCTACATTCACATCCACATTCATGGCTCCCAGAAGTTTCATATCGAAAATATAATTTAGTTTATTTGAAACTGCTGATTAATAAATGGAAACATTGCATCTTTCCTACAGTCAGAGTATATTCATAGTTTTGGCCACTTTTCTCTCCATACAAATCATGTATATAAGATCAGTAAAAACATGTAAGATCAGTCTGGATTTGTGAAGATTTCCTTTCATTATTCTTCTTCAAATCATCCTGTACTGAGCTTGTAGCTAATGCCAAAATATTTTTCTAAATCTTTTATGTAATGGGTCTTTATTTAGGTTTCCTCCCAATGTCACTTTATTGTAGGATCTGCAAGACCTGTATCCAATAATATAAGAGAGGGATTTTGGTTCAAGTGAAATACACGATGTCAAAGTTTAAGATGCCTGTCCACATGACTTATGCTCACTTTGAGTGAGTCCATATGTTCTCTGTCACATAATGGACTTCTGCTCAGTCCTTGCGACCCCTTAATTTATTGTATCCAAAAACACTGATATTTTGGTACATAGTCAGAAAATCCCATCAAGCCATATAATCAATAAGCTCTGAATTTCTTTCAGGATTAATAGAACATCAAGAGATGGCTTTCAAATTATGAGTAGTTTGCTATGGAAGTCACAACCTTTCATGCTAATTGTATTGACCTTTACCAAATACTTCACCCAGCAGATCAACACTGCACTTCCCTTATATTGGCTCAATTCTATAACTCCAATGCCATGAGAGCTTTAGTCATATTTTGTAGGTGATGCACAACTGCCTTGCTTTAGGACACGATTCAAAATTAACAAAAATTATCAGTGTTCTAAGTGTTTCCTCCAGTGTCTGAAAGAGGCTCACCTCTTCTGTGTCTACCTCTTAGAGGCAAGGAACACTAAATGCACAAATGTCTCTGAATCTTAGCAGGATTATCCTGCCATTCTCAGTTTGTAGAATCTTAAAAAATTTATAATTTGTTAAATCCTTGAATCTTTGTACAACTTACATTTATCATCAGTCACAATTCTGTCTTACTGACTTATCCATCTTACTTATAATTCCTTGCTTATCAGATGCAATAAGTATCACCAATGATGTGCACTTAGATGAGTACTTTATGAATGACAAGGTGTTTCAGGGGAAATATATTATGACAGAAATCAGGACAGCTTATAACTCCCTGAGACAGGACAATGAATGTGGACAGCTCTCCCTCCCACATAAAAGTGAGCTGGTTTTTGTTGTACTTACTCTGAAGACTAGAGGGAAAAAAAAAAAAAAAAAACTCATTTGGAAGATAAGGAGCTGAAATGCCAAGTGTCAGAGTCTCTATTGAGTTCTGCCAATCAAGACACCTCAAAAGTCACAACATGTAGTATCAGGGCTACAACTTGATTAAGTTTAAGATAGTCCTAAAACAGCAAGATCCTTTTCCACCCCTCACCGCTCAACAGTTACACAAACGAAATAGAGAATAATAGGACCACTTTCTCTGTCAAGTCTTTGAAGACAGCATTAATCTTTGCAATTCCTCTGAGTACAAGGTAGCATTTTGGAATCTAACTTCTTGCCTGGCGAAAAGAATTTTAGGGAGTTACAATAAGTTTTTCCTTCCACTATGACTCTTAACCTGAAAATTAGGTAACTGATGTGACTTATTAAAAAAAATAAACTCATGGGATGTACTTGGATTCTATTTATCATGTAGCATCTTTAAGTCACCACTCTAACACAGAGGATAGTGACTGTGATTATATTACAGGTTCTCTGACACTAATATCAGCTCATATCGAGAACGGAAAAATGTCTCTGAAAATTTGGACAAATTTTTCCCTAAGAATTGATTACCGTGATAAATAACTATATTCCCCATATGAGAAGAAATAGAGTAAATGCACAAGTATACATTTCTTTTCCTTTTGTCAGTTCTTTACTAGGTCTTTCCTCTAAGAATTGCATTCTCCACTACAATTTATAGGCATGCACATTTGTAAATACCTCAGGTAAAGAGGATTTTGTTTTTGTTTTGCATTGAAATCTCTCTTATTAGCCTTCAGCTCATCCTTTGTTTTTCATTTGTCTTTTTCTTTTTACAAAATTGTTGTAATACGTTTGTACTCTGTTCAGCTATTCTCTGTCTTTTCTCTGGGAATATCAAAATTCACTAGTTATTGCCACAGATTCCTGAAAACTGATATTTGCTGGTTGGCATTCTGATCTTATTTCCAGTTATGGTAATTCCAACTAGTCTCCAGCAACTGAAATCACTCTTTAATATCTGTCTTTCTGGAATCTTGTCACACTCATTGTTCCAGGGAACACAATTCCGTGGAAACATCTGCTTGAGTAAATCAGTTGATCTTCTGTATAGAAAGATAACTGAAAATGAATCTTGATGAAGATTGGGATGGGAAAGGGAGTGGGAGATGGGATGGTTGTGGGTGAGAAGGAGGTTATGGGGGGAAAAGCTGCTATGATCCAAAAGTTGTAGTTTGGATATTTATATTTATTAAATAAATTTGAAAAAAAAGCAGCAGTGGTAAGGCATTCTGTTTCCTTTTAGATGTTATAATAATCCAAAATGATTGCCAATACTTTAAACACACACACACACACACAAAACAATATCAACTTTAAACTTTTCAGAGTCATAGATGCCACCTTCACCAGGACTTTCTCATGTTCTTGATGGAATGATAGTCTTTTGTGCCCTTCAAAGCTTATGTAAATTAGCATTACCATCATAGTTTGATATGTGTCATCTCCCACTCCATATTTCCCAGTGGCGGTGGTTGTGTGACTGCCAATGCAGTCAGAGATAAATCACAAGCCAGTACCTAATTTGATGTCCAACTAGGGACTGAGCTGGCATGGCTCTCTTCCTCTACTTCCTCCTCTTATCCTCCTCTTTTTCTCCTTCTGTGTCATCTTCTTTCTAGTGTTACATCCTCATGACCAAAAAGGTGTAAAAAAGCAGAGAACAAATTCAAAAGTATTAATGCATTAACATTTCTCTCTGAAATATCATTGAATTATTTTATTTTTCTTGGTTTCATTGCATTTTTAAATTATATATAATACAATTATAATTATTAAATATTTTAAGACAAACAAAATGCACACAGCTTATAAACAGGTAAATTGAATAAATCCATATCAATCAAAGTTTGACTTTAAATTGACATTCAGTTTAAATCTTGTCTCTGAAGATGAAAAGAAAAAATGACAACATTGAAGAAGGAATAAATTTAATTTTTATTCCACTAATTATCTTCTTTAGTGAGGTAAAATCCTTATTTTCCAGATAGCATATATTAGTGATGTTATTAGCTACCGTGATTCTTGGCTCAACAATAGCCATCATTACACTGACATTTGTGAAATTCAGCACTTTTTTCATCAGGAAATGTTCCATTTCAAGTTAATTTTATTCAGAGTATACGTAGCCCTCTAAGCCCATTATTCCAAAAATATACTATATTATATATTTCATGATTGGCATTGTCCAAAAGCAATTGGCAGTTTCATTTTGTTAAATCACAAACTGTCTAGATGTAGACAATATATAGTCATGGAACAACTTTTAAAAAGTTATCTGGGCACCAAGTACTTTTGACGTCATTTTATGTCATCCTTCAGGATTATAATTTTTGCTTATGTTAATCAGATAACTGCTTCTTTCCAAGCATTACTTAAGCTTCAAACAGAAAGCATTAGGGAGGAGTTACAAAAAAAGACAAAAGGCACATGCCATTAACTATCTCACTGGACAGAACCACAGCACTCGTCCATTCCGAGAAGTCTTTGGAACTCACTATTTTATGTTTACTGACTGCCATTATACTAAGTGTCAGTGTTCCCTTTTTAGGGAAAGAAAGCACGAGCAGAAAGCAAGCAAATACCATTCTTCTCACAGATGCCAATCTGGCATGTGTTCATTTCTGACCCTCCGTTTCATTATTTGAGGAATTTCAAGGTTGCATATATATTAAAATAGAGGAAACCTCCAAGTTGATCAGGAAAGTTATAATTAATCTAGAAAGTACACTTGACATAAGAAAAAAACACTCAAAACAGGAAGAATTGTGCTCTGGTCCAAGAATTATGGTTAATAAACTATTTCCACTAAAAAGCCCAATTAATTTTCCTCTTTAGTTTTCTCTCCTGCCTGTTCACTGGATATGTATTAGATTCCATTTCCTATGTAAAACTGCAATGGAGTAACAGTAATGGCAATGAATATTGATGTTAATATCATTATTTATGTGATACTTAAAACTGAACAAGCTTCTCTAAAGCCTGTACAAACATTAGATGCAAATAAATAATACCCATATATATAATTGTGCATATATGTGTACAGATATTTATTTATATAATCACTTATTTTCTAGTGATAGTCTCTTGTTTTCCCACTTGTAATATTTTCTAAACATTATTATTTGAAAATTTTAATTGTAGAGGATTTTAATTAGATTGGCATTATTACACTGCATATTTTTGAGATATGTTAGACTTTTAGAACTAAACCAAGCATAGCAGTCCTTGAGGCATGAAATATTTATTACCTCTCCTCTATAGAATCACAGTGCAAGATGACAAATGTGCCCTGTGCAAAGAAAACATATATTTGAAATAAACTTTTTAATTGAATTAGTTCATGGTTCCAAATAAGCCATTTCATTTGAAATATGATCACAATTACCCCGGCACTCACTTCCTCATATATCAGCAAATAGTCAAGTGAGAGAGTAAATAGCATGGTGCTGACAGTATTTAATTATTTTCATTTAATGATACTTCTATAAAGGGACCCTGTGGACTCTATCCCTGTTGTCTCTGCCAATTGTTATATTGGTTTAAAATGGGGACTCTGAAAGAGTGAGAGCATTTGATCTAATTTTCCAGAAGTAGTGGTGAAACTGACAGCTAAAATTATGAAGATACCCCCTGACATGTGTGATGTGAGGACAAGTTGGCCATGGCACCTATTATACTGTTTCAGCTCAGCTTGCTGGCTTAATGCCACTTGTTCAGTCACCACTCCATTTGCTTCTCTCACAACATGAAGTATTTAATTTGACATAATCACCTCAGCTAGAGGAGGACCTGTTTCACCAGTTAAAATCTCTAGACAGAATTTTTTCTGACCTTAGAGAATCTCTACTGCAACCTCTAGAACATTCCTTAAATTGATTTTGGAATAGAATCAATGGAGTCTGCCCATTAAAAATACATATTCAGCCAGTGCCGCGGCTCAATAGGCTAATCCTCTGCCTTGCAGTGCCGGCACACAGGGTTCTAGTCCTGTTCGGAGCGCTGGACTCTGTCCCGGTTGCCCCTCTTCCAGCCCAGCCCTCTGCTATGGCCCAGGAGTGCAGTGGAGGATGGCCCAAGTCCTTGGGCCCTGCACCCGCATGGGAGACCAGGAGAAGCACCTGGCTCCTGGCTTCAGATCAGCATGGTACACCGGCCGCAGCACGCTGGCAGCGGCGGCCATTGGAGGGTGAACCAATGGCAAAGAGGAAGACCTTTCTGTCTACTTCTCTCTCTCTCTCTGTCCACTCTGCCTGTCAAAAAATATATATATATTTATTTTACTCTTCCTTCTAGAGTCAGGAGTCAAATAGGAATAAACCAAATAATAACAGTAAATCACAATTAGTGTTTTTGTCCTCAAAGCACCAGTGTGTGCTTTTTTACTTTAGTGTAATTGTGAATGAATTTATTAGCCTTTAAAGCAAATGTGAAGAGATGTGTCATTTTCTAGATTGAAACTCCACTTTATGAAGGCACCCCATGAAAGACAGTAGAACAAAGCTGCATGATGTTCAAAGGAGACCACACACCTACATCTCCCTAATTGTGGTCAACCCTTCCCCATTCTCACGTGCGTCCCTGACCTTAGTATTTGATGGTATTAACTGAATCATATGAGCAGGAGATATCTTCAAACATATTCAGTACAAGCTCTGGCACAAAGAAAGGATAATTATACTCTTAGCAGTAGGGGATGTAAGACTTCTGTCTGCTCCTAATTATTGGAAATTCTTCATCTCTTGCAAGACAAATGTTTCTCCTTTTATCTCCACTGTTAGTTCACATTCCTCCTTCTACATACTAAATGAAAGAGCAGATTTAACACTCTCTTCTTAGAAGAATTCTGCAAATATATGAATCCAGCAAATAGTCATTATGGCATTTAAAACATGTTGATTGTAAAATCACAAAAGAAACTGTCTAATCTTTCATAGATACTACTTTATGATTTCAAAGTACAATATTGAAGGAAATTATAATTTGATTTTCAGGCACAAAAGCTTATTTGTCAGAGGGTATGGAAATATTTTCTCATTAGAAAACTTAACAAATAAAGAAAAATACAGGGGCTGGCACAGTGGCAGACTTGGTTAATTCTCTTCCTGTGGCACCGGCATCCCATAAGGTGCCGGGTTTTAGTCCCGGTTGCTCCTCTTCCAGTCCAGCTCTCTGCTGTGGCCCGGGAAGGCAGTGGAGGATGGCCAAAGTGCTTGGGCCCCTCCACCCACATGGGAGACCAGGAGGAGGCATGTGGCTCCCGGCTTTGGATTGGCGTAGCTCCAGCCATTGCAGCCATTTAGAGAGTGAACCAATGGAAGGAAGACCTTTATCTCTGTCTGTCTCTCTCTGTCTGTAACTCTACCTGTCAAATAAATAAATTTTTCTTTATCTTTTTAAAAAAAGAAAAATACAGTGTGGCAGTTTCCAAGTTCTGGATTTATGTGGGTTAGTTGGATGTTAAACAGTACACAGAAACTCCCATTATTTTTGAAATCTTAATTATATCAATTCATATTTTAAAAATGCAGAATGCTTGTATTCCAGATATTTGTAATATATTTGCATATATCACCAATCAAGAGAATCATACTTTAAGATTTATTTATCCATAAAACGTTAAATTATTTTCATTTGATGAAATAACAGAATTATGGAATACATATTAGACATTGTCACTGATCACAATTGATATATGAATTTGATGGATTGTAGGCTATCTTATTACTATATAATTTCATGCAAGACATTTCTTTAAAAATAAAACAGAATTAATTGTTCAAGAATATATTTAGGCGAAAAATGGATTCTACTCACCCAGTATTTTCTTAAAAAAACATAATAATGAAGAATAATATATGTCTATATGGCTAGGAAGTTAAAAGTAATTTTATTTTTCATTTGTCAGTGTGAATAGTTTGTGATCAAACGTCCACAAGTTACTAACGGACAGTAGCACAAAAACATTTTTATTTATGTTGGGTTAGCAAGCTAAGTTATACAAAACAAAGTAAGAAACAGCCATTGAAATCATGATATACAGAGCATTGTATTGAATAATCAAGTTTTTCATATTTCTAGTAGTATCTGTTAATTTGTAAAGTATACTCTGTTGTCTTAATAACTTTCTTGAATTTTTCAATATATGATAAATACTCATGTAATGTCTAAATGTTAACATATAAGATATCCCAATTTCTTTTTATAGATTGACTTTAAGTTTTTGTTTGTAGAATAATCTTACTTTAATATTTGATTTTGCACAAAAATATTTTACACAATTTTCTAACAATTTTAATATCATAATTATGTTTTTCCAATATTTTTTAATTTCTATAAGATAAACATATTTCATGCACTTCCTATATACACATTTAGGAGGATAGTGATATTCCCCACCCTACCCTCCCTCCTACTCATGCTCCCATTCTCCTTCTTCTTTCCTTTCTTATTTTTTCTTTTAACTTTTCCAATGATATAATTTTAATTTATTTTATAATCATAAACTTAACACTATGCTGAGTAAATAATTCAACAAATAGTAAGAAGAAAAAAACACTGTTCCTCACCAATAAAGACAAGGGCTATAAACAGTAATCAGTCCTCAAAATGTCAGTTTCACTCATATACATTACATTTTTTGTACATTATTATTTAGCACAGATCAAGGAAAACACATGATATCTGTTTTGGAGACAGGATTATCTTACTAAGCAAAATGAGTTCCAGTTGTATCCATTTTGTTGCAAAATAGAGGAATTCATTATTTTTTATGGCTGAGTAGTACTCCATATATACACTTTCTTTATCCATTCATTAGTCGATGGACACCTGGGTTGATTCTTTATCTTAACTATTGTGGATTGAATTGCAATAAACATAGGGGCACAGATAACACTTTCATTTGCTGATTTCATAAGGTAAATTCCCAGGAGTGGGACGGCTGGGTCATATGTTAGATCCATTTTCAGGTTTTACGGAATTTCCGTACTGTCTTCCAAATGACTGTAGTAGTTTATATTCCCAAGAGTATATTATGGTATCTTTTTTCCTACATCCTAGCAAGAATTTATTATATATTGATTTCTGAATGATAGGCATTCTAGCTGGGCTGGGGTTAACTAATAAACACATTTATATGTTTCTGAAGAAAAAATATGCTTCTCCTTGGGCTAATTATTATGTAACTGGAGATCTTAAATATTAACAACACCTTAATTTATGTAATAATTTTTAAATTAATGGCATCTGTATTTTCATGATACATTTGTTGGGTGACCTTAGTAACAATTTAATTCTTGAAATATTTAAAAATGAATTTAATTCTATTCTATTTTTCCATTAATGGATATTAAAAGATTAGTTATTTATACTGTTATACTGAGATCATACTGTTTGCAAAATTTTATAATATGTTAAGCATATAAAAAGATGAGCATTTTGGAATATAATAGTACACATCATATAAGATGTAGTCCAATGTATAAGATTAAAATATAGATCAAAACTTATATTTTTACCCAAAAAACTATGATGTGAAAATCATCCAATTACATATTAAGATATGTGACTGCATTTCTGACTGATAGGCTACATAAACTATAATTTTATATGTCAGGTTATATGTGTTTTGTTTCTATTAACTTTTAACACTGCATGACAATATAATATAAATAATATTTGACCTATTTAAGTGAAGAAGAAATCGAGGCTCAGAGACATTAAATAGCTTTCACGGATTCTCACGATTAGATGGAATCAGGATTTGAAACTGAGATCTCGCTACTGAAATGTACCCGCATCTTTCCAAGAGGGAGAATACAGTAAGGTCTTCAGAGAAACCAGTGATTTCTCCATGTATTTTATTTATTTACTTTATTAATTTTGACAGGCAGAGTTAGACAGTGAGTGAGAGACAGAGAGAAAGGTCTTCCTTCTATTGGTTCACTTCTCAAATGTCCACTAGGCCGGCTGGCTGTGCCGATCTGAAGCCAGGAGCCAGGTCCTTCTTCCTGGTCTTGCATGTGGATGCAGGGGCTCAAGCACTTGGGCCATCCTCCACCACCTTCCCGGGCCACAGCAGGGAGCTGGACTGGAAGAGGAGCAACCGGGACAGAATCCGGCCCCCCAACCGGAACTAGAACCCGTGGTACCGGCGCCACAGGCAGAGGATTAGCCAAGTGAGCCGCGGCGCTGGCCTCTCAAAGTATTATTAAGGTTCCTCAATGTCTCCAGAGAATTTAAGGAAGAAATATAATAGGCTTGAGGCTGGCATGCCGCCTAGCAGATAAAGCCACTGTCTTCAATGCTGGCATCACTTACAAAGTCGATTTGTATCTCGGTTGCTCCATTTCCAATGAAGTTCCCTGCTAATGGCCTGGGAAAAGCAGCAGAGGGTGGCCAAGTGCTTGGGTCTCTGCCGTCACTGGAAGAAGCTCCCGTCTCTTGTCTTTGGCCTGGGCCAGCCCTGGCTGTTATGGCCAACTGCGGAATGAACCAGAGGATGGAGGATGTCTGTCTTTCCCTCTATGTAACTCTTTAAAATAAGTGACAAATTATTAATTTTTATAAAAACATATAATTAAATAAATGTGAACATTTCATTTATAAGGTATTGGAGCATCCCCTACGTACATTAGAAATTTGATAACTTCTATTTCTCTCACACTTGGTTATATGTTATTTTTACTATTAATCAAATGGTGGAGTGTATATCAGGGAAATGACACAGAGAGTTGATGAGTGTGGCATACTGCAAAATTAACCCATAAATTATTTCCTGATAGGCTAACATTGAGTATTGAATGTTTTTGCCAGCAAAAGGAATGTCCAAATTCTGTTTAAAATGTAACTCTTAACAACAGGATTATTCAGTTATCCTTGATATCTGATCCATTTGGTGCTATCTTTACACAAAACATTTTTTCACTTGAAATGTTCAGCATTATCATCATTAATATTAATTATGTACTTAATAGTGGAAAATTTAATCTTCACATTCATATTGCATTTGCTCATGCAGCAATTAAAATGTGAAGGTGAAAGATGACTTTTAATATTTTGGTCAGCTGGTAATAATTGCTGCTTCTGTTCATATTGAATGTTAATTTCTTACTGTGTAAAATAGGAACATAAAAATATAATATGCTTCAGTTGCAAAAATTAATTTGAAAGCAATAGATTTCAAATTTTCTCTTGTATATTTTAAAATTTCTATTGCCACGAATAACAAGATTATTGGTAAGATTGAAGGCTATCATTGTTAGTATTTTACTGACTTTTTGATTTTTAAAACTAGATTCTACTGAAATGTGGTTTTCTTTTGTAAATAATACAGTAAATAGTAATAATTTGAAAACTTTCTAAAATGAAACTTATTTTGTTTATTAAAAGTATGCTGGGGAGGAGTCAGGGCTGTGGCACAGTGGGTTAAAGCCCAGCCTGCAGCGTCAACATTCCATACAGGTGCCAGTTTGGGTCCCGGCTGCTATACTTCTGGTCCAGCTCCCTACTCATGGGCCTGGGAAAGTAGCAGAGGATGGCCCAAGTGCTTGGGCCCAGAGACCCTTGTGGGAAACCACAAAGAATCTTCTGGCTCCTCGCTTTGAATCGTCCCAGCTCCAGCAATTGCAGCCATTTGGGGAGTGAACCAGTGGATGAAAGACATCTCTCTCTGTAATTCTGTCATTCAAATAAATAAAATAAATCTTAAAAAACAATAAATAAAAGTGTGCTGGGAAATAGTTTGTATATTAATATATTATATTCATTTTAGAACATTCTTAAACTATGGCAATAATTTTATGAAACTGAAGAGAATTTTTCAATAAATACGGAAATTACATTCCTTTCTTTAAATATCCACCATTGAGTAAATATATAATTTACTCTGTAAGTTAGATCATTTATATTGTTCACTGTATAGAAATTCAAAGCTTTCATATTCCTAGTTACAAGAAGCCAATTTGTTTTTCTTTTGCCTAATCTTCCTAAAATTTTCACCTCATGAAGTAAATAAAAATAAATTACAAAAGAATTGTGGAGATTAGATGTATCATATGAAGCTATATGTAGAATAGAGAAATAATTTTAATGTTCCAGTATGAAACACTACATCATACAAGTATTTGCAGATCGAAGGTAAGAGAGAGAAAGTATTAGAACGAGGAAAAGAGAATAGGATTGAACAGGAGTCCTATTTATTACCCCACATTTTGGCTCAAAGCAGAGCACTGGCATTACATCAAGCAAGGTTCTTCAGAACAGAGACAGGAGCAGCTGACAGTGCTCCCCAGGTGACAGCCAGAGAACAAATATGCAGAAGGCTTCCATAAAGATACCTTCACAGAACCCTATCTGCTGAACCTGTTAAAGTAGAAGGAGTAATGTGTCGCTCAGAACCCATAGATTTAGATTTGAGCTCCAGCGACGTAACTCCACTTGACAGACCTCTGATAAATAAAAAAGAGAGAAAGTGACTTAGATACTGAAGAATTGATGTAGTGAGTCGCATGAAAAATTTTTCAGGAGTTAAAATTTGTGTTGACCAAAAATACAGAAGATGCTGAGATGGTTATGACACAGAATATTCTAAATTGTGCCTGGTGTGTTTTAGCAACTCCTTTAATTGCTAAAATTATCCCAGTTTGAACAATAAGATGATCATCAAATATAGTTGATATTCTTCAAGGGTTTTGCCACTGAAAGCATAAATATAAGAAGAGAAAACTGCTTATTTCTGTCCAGCCTACAAAACTGCAATTCAAGGCGAGAATGGTTCTTGGGTGAAGAGTTCTGCCTGATTACAATGTACAGAGAGGTACATAATCTTTATTTCATTTTATTCTGAAATTCTACTCTCATATATTTATTTTTATGGAAATTATACTGAGTCCTTTCTTTCATGCTAAATTTAACTGTTATTTCCTTTTATATGGCCTTAAATTTACTGTTACTTCTTTTTATATGATTTCTCAATGTTTTCTATGTAAGTTCTCTTTTATTAGCATCATTGGAAGAACTCTGTAACCAAATATTACCCTTAAGATACATTAGGGTTGGCCTGGTGCAAAGGATTAACCTGCTTGCAATATACAGAAGTGTTGTTTCCAGTCCCAGCTGTCATCCTTCTAATCTAATTTCATGCTAAGGCACCAAGGAAGGCAGAAGGAGCTGACCTGGATGTAGAACACCTGGGTGGAATTCCTTACTCTTGGTTCCAGCCTTGCAAAGACTTGGCTATTGCAGATATTTGGGGAATATATTAGTGGACCAAAGCTCTCTTTGTCTCCTTCTCTTTCTCTGTCTGTTTCCCCCATCTCTGTCAATCATTCTTGCAAATCAATCAATCAATCCATCAATAAACCTTTTTAAAAAGATACATAGCAGGTTTCTGTAGGACTTAAGAACATGGGCCTGAAGCTAGAACCTAGAGTTGTAATTTTGGTTCCACCCTTACAAGATGAACTGCCTTTGTTTAAAGAATTAAACTTTTCAGCTGTTGAGAATTTACCTGTAAATGCAGTTATTCGATGATGATTAAATAAGTGAATTCATGGAAAATGCTTACAGCAGTAAAAAGTATATAAGTCATGAGTAAATGGCCGGCATTATTTATACATTTTTATTCTAAGTATTGCCAGGAAGTTTCCTAATCATGCCTACATCCTATTATTTAGTTATACTTTTGCTAATTTCCAGCAATAACATCATATGCAGGAGCACTTCAAGATGATAATGAAGCAATACAAATAATATATGAGCTATTTTGGTGTTGAAGTAACACCTTGACAGTAAGGACTCCATTTTGGAGCACCTGAGACTCCATTCTGGGAAGGTGCCCCCCACACACACCGTTAACTGTGGTCTGAAACAGTTGAACAATAACAGTCCAATACATCACACTTGGCAGAGCATAGAAACCCCCTAGCATGATCGCTCAAGCTTGGAAGTGCATAGGTTACATCTGGGTTAATGATAAAAACATAATTTGTCTATGCCCTACATATGATTAAAACCAATACCTGGATTAATGTCAAGATTATAATTGGAATTGTTAAGATTGTAACTGGTATTGTCTAGATTATAACAGATACTAATTCTGCAAAGGTTTTAGGTCAGCTTGACCCCAGTAACCATGCATTACCCCCTGTTCCTAGCAACCAAGAATTCCCCTCCTGATTTTGTGGTTTTTGCCTTTATAAACCCTGTTGCTTTGGGCTTCAGGGTCAAGAGTTCTTTAGGGCATGAGCCCACTCTCCACTGCCGGCAATAAAGGACCATCAAATTCTATCAATGTGTGTACCTCCTTTGTTTGCACTCGTTCAGATACAACGGTGTATAAATTTGAAACATATGAATTTTTACTTATAATACATTAATTCCATTAACATTTTTAAAATCTTTAACATGCAAGAAAAATCTTCTGAAATTATCTCTTGAGAAACCAGGTTTGGTTTTGGAGAAGCCAAAGAATAATTTAGGAACTTTATGGAAGTTCATACCTCTTTTTTTTTTTTTTTTTTTTTGGACAGGCAGAGTGGATAGTGAAAGAGAGAGAGACAGAGAGAAAGGTCTTCCTTTGCCGTTGGTTCACCCTCAAACGGCTGCCGCGGCCGGCGTGCTGTGACCAGCGCACCGCGCTGATCCAAAGGCAAGAGCCAGGTGCCTCTCCTGGTCTCCCATGGGGTGCAGGGCCCAAGGACTTGGGCCATCCTCCACTGCACTCCTGGACCACAGCAGAGAGCTGGACCGGAGGAGGGGCAACCTGGACAGAATCTGGTGCCCCAACCGGGACTAGAACCCACTGTGCCAACGCCGCAGGCAGAGGATTCGCCTATTGAGCCACGGCGCTGGCCTTCATACCTCTTTTTTTAAAATGAATACAAAGAGAACAGATTTCACATATTTCAAAGATGCAATTCTAAGAAGATAACTATACTTCCCTCCTTTCTTCAACCCCCCCTTAATTCTTTTTTTTCTCTAACTTTTGCAATAGCAGACTTTTAATTTACTTTATAATCACAGCTTTATTGCACCACTAGTCATAATGTTCAACAATGAAAAGTTGAAGGACCACTGTTTCACAGGAACATAGATAAGAGCTATAAATATTAATTAAAAAATTCATAAGATGTCTGTTTCATTCTTATGCATTGTGAGTTTTAATGTATTCTAAATTAACTGCCATATATCAGAGAAAACATATGCTATTATTCTTTTTGGGGACTGACTTATTTCACTAAGCATAATGGGTTCCAGTTGCATCCATTTTGTTCCAAACGACAGGATTTCATTCTTTTTTATGGTTGAGTTGTAGTATTCCATATGTACACCACATTTTCTTGATCCAGTCATCAATTGACGGACATCTGGGTTTATTCCATATCTTAGCTATTGTGAATTGAACTGCAATAAACACGGGGGTACAAGTATCCCTTTCATATGCTGATTTCATTTCTTTTTGGTAAATTCTCAGGAGTGGGATGGCTATGTCATATGGTAGAATCTCCATACCATCTTTTTGAAGAATCTCCATACCATCTTCCATAATGGTTGCGGGATGGCTGTGTCATATGGTAGATCATACCATCTTCCATAATGGTTGCGTTATATACACAAGAATACAACTGGTGGCTAACTGTACTGCATGAGCTATCCGTTCTTGGCAAATACAGAAAATCATCCAATGTTATAACTGAACAGATAATAGCTCACACACCTGGCCTAAATTTAAAAAAGTTTTTAATTTTTTAAGAGGAATTTAATTTTTTTAAGGGGAAGCCCAATGGGGCGGAGGGAGAATGCGAGAGAGTAAGAGAGCATAAGTGAAAGAGCACGTGTTCGGGAACAGGTCCTGTTAAACCTTTGCTGAGAGGTGGGCAGGCAAGTAGGAGCACCTGACTTCCAGCAATGGAGGCGGGGGCTAGAGCCTAGGAAGGTATCTGGGGCATAGATGGTGGCAGAGATAAGACTGTGCCATTTTATTAACATTCCCCCCTTTTGTTTTTTATAATGCAAGAGTTATATGTGATTAAATCAACCCCCCAAATCCAGGAGGGGTGGACGGACTATGATGTGTCTTTAGATCTACTTCCTGCTGACATGGGACAACGAGTTACTCTCTGCTAGCTTGGGGCAATGTCTCTCAAGTTGCAACCCCCTGCATGGGGAACAGACTATATCCCTGTAGCAGCATTTGATTGACCATCTGGTGGGTGAAGGCTTTGGTTTGTTCCATTATCACCTCCTGTAAACACTTAAAACAACAAAATAGTATAAAATACAGGGTAAGAGTAGCAGCCAATGGTCCGAATTTTGGCATTACCCAAATAATGAGAGGATTTCATAGAGGAGAGGAAATGAGGGCGTGGATCTCTGCAGCCTAATAAAGACTGTTTGATGGATATGGTTTGAAGCTGATCCTGACTAACACTGGGAGAAAGGCCACTCGTCTCTTGTAGGTAGAGGGGTTTGTCTACAGCGAAAATTATGAACAATCATACAACATTAAGTGGAAGAGAGGACCAACAATATGCATAGGTTAGGAGCAGAGCCATTGAAGTTAGAGTAGAGGCTATGTTACAAAGGAGTGAGGCCCCAAGGGGGCAAGACAGGGTTTCGAAAACAGGACATATTTATTATCGGAAGACCTAAGAAAGGTGCTGTTTAAGTCACAAATAAGTTAAGATCTATTATATATTTTCTGTAACATACTACAAAATAGGTAGTGTTTTAATATTATTAAATTTTAAATAAATTACAATTAAAATCACATGATATCCCATACTATAAAGAAACAAAAAAGTAAGAACTAATTATAAGGAAAAAAGAGCTAAATTTTGGTAATTGGTTCAACTGAACTGAATCACAGATCCCTCCTAAATCAAAACAGAATCCCCTATCTATGATAATCATGGTCAAATCATTTAAATTTTTTGAAGCCTCATTTATAATTGTATTACAGGAACTAAATTTGTTACACTGGTAAAGATTTCCACACAGTCCATTCAATCAAGCATACAATAAAATGTTAATTCTAGAATTATTTCATTTTTTTCTGCAGTATAATTTTATTAGGTATAATCTGTTTCCTGTTTACTTCCATGTAATATATATTTTAATCTATACTTTAGGGCATATAGTAGCATTCCAATTAATATTTCCTTAAATAAATTGATTGTATGAGAATTACAAAAGCATAGAATGATATAAAATATGTAGCAAATAACAATATTGCTAAATATACATGTTTATGGAATTTAAATTTAATTGATTAAAAAGATCAATATTTGTTTTATTTGCTTTATGCATGTGAAAATATTTTTCTAGTTCATCCCATAGGTATTGATAACTCGCCAGCTGATTTTGGAGTTTCAGCTGGCAGGAGATGAAATTTGCCATGGGCATTGGTCAGAGGTTGGAAACAGGTGCAAATCTCAGCTGAGTGAATATACTGTTCACACTTCCAGACAATTAACATTACTCCTGCACAATCTTTACAAGAATCTATGTTTAGTCTAAGTGTAAAAAAATGAATTCTTTTCACTTCTATGAGAAACAGTGACTTGATCAGCTCTTGTCCTGACGGTTGATGTACAATGTAATACTTTATCCATTTTAGTATTTTTTTTTTGTTCTACTATCATTGGTTGAACTCTGTAATTAACACACAATTATTCTTAGGTCTTTAAATTTTAACTGAAAAGTGATCCCTGTTAGGAATTGGGAAAACATTATGTTGAGCGAAATAAGCCAATCCCAAAGGGACAAATACCACTTGTTCCCCTTGATAGGTGACAACCAACTGAGCACCAAAAAGGAAACCTGTTAAAGTGAAATGAACACTATGAGAAACGGTGACTTGATCAGCTCACACCCTGACTGTTGATGAGCAACTTAATATGTTATCCCTCTTAGTATTTTTTTTATTTGTTCTACTTAATACTTTTGATTGAATACTGTAATCAATACACAATTCTTCTTAAGTGCTGAAACTTAACTGAAAAGTGATTGCTGTAAAATATAAGAGTGGGAATAAGAGAGGGAAGAGATGTGCAAGTCAGGACATGCTCAAGCTGACTTACCTCAAATGGTAGAGTTAGAAACATACCAGGGGATTCCAATTCAATCCCATCGAGGTGGCATGTACCAATGCCATCTCACTAGTCCCAGTGATCAATTTCTGTTCACAATTGATCATAATGATAGGACTAAGAACCAAAGGGATCACATAAACAAGACTAGTGTCTGCAAATACTAGCTGATAGAATCAAAAAGGGAGAGAATGATCCAACATGGGAAGTGAGATACACAGCAGACCCATAGAATGGCAGATGTCCTAACAGCACTCTGGCCTCAGAATCAGCCCTTAAGGCATGCGGATCCGGCTGAAAATCCCATGAGAGTATTTCAGGCATGGAAAGCCAAAACACTCTGGGGAAAAAAAAAAAAAAAAAAAAAAAAAAAAAAAAAAAAAAAAAAAAAAAAAAAAACTAAATGAAAGATCTCTGCTAGTGAGATCCCAGTGGAAAGAACAGGGCCATCAAAGAAGGAGGTACCTTTCTCTGAAGGGAGGAGAGAACTTCCACTTTGACCATGGCCTTGTCTAAATATGATCAGAGTCGGTGAACTCAGGGGGCTTCCATAGCCTTGGCAGCTCATGACAAGAGCCTAGGGTGATTACTGATGCCATCAACCAGAGTGTCAATTTGTTAAGTCAACAACAGGAGTCACTGTGCACTTACTCCTCATGTAGGATCTTTGTCCTTAGGGTGCTGTACATTGAGATTTAATGCTATAACTAGTACTGAAACAGTATTTTTCACTTTATGTTTCTGTGTGGGAGGAAACTGTTGAAATCTTTACTTAATGTATGCTAAACTGATCTTCTGTATATAAAGAGAAACGAAAATGAATCTTGATGTGAATGGAAGGGGAGAGGGAGTGGGAAAGGGGAGAGTTGCGGGTGGGAGGGACGTTATGGGGGGAAGCCATTGTAATCCATATTCTGTACTTTGGAAATTTATATTCATTAAATAAAAGTTAAAAAATGAATTATTTTGTATTCTTGAGGATGTCAACTGGAATTATTCAACCCTCTTTTTATGAACTCCTAGAAACCCATTTAATGGAAACTCAATGCTCTAGTTAAATCTATGACTCATCAGAGAACCATTTAGTTAACCACAAAAGAAATCAGATTTCACAAGTCAGCTGATTTTCCTATTAAAGTACAAGGGTTAAAAAGTGAAGATTTTTATAAAAGTTTGTAGTTTATTACTAACATGATGATCAAAATCTACCATATGAACAAACATGTATATCATAACAGCAGTGTTTCCTGTTCAGAGTTCCTAGATGCAAAGAGTAAAATCCTCTCTAGGTTACTTAATCAGGATTCATTAAAGGATATTTAGCAGCTTACATAATCTCTACTAAAAACTAATGAGCCAGACAGAGGCAGCACCAGTTCCCCAAAAAGGGCATGGACTTTTCTACTAAAATTATTGCCATTATCAAATGGGTCCTTTAGCAGTTAAGAATTGATGTTCAGAACTCTGTCGTTATCTTCCTTGAAAATAACAGTGAGTACACTGAGCAGCTTCAAGGAATGGATGAACTCAACAGTGTACAAAACAATGTAATTTAAGAATGTCTTTGATATTTATAATGTGTGCTATTTTAAGAAAAACAACTAATGATTCTTTATATAACACTGTGAAATTTGTATATTCATATAGATAACTATTTTGAACTAATATTTATAAATTGTGGCAATGTAATAGGTACAGATGCCACAAATTTATGAACATCCTTCTAAACAATATAGCACACAGAGTACATAAACTTTTAAGTAGATATAGTTTCTTAAAATATATATTTATTTTATTATTGGAAAGGCAGGTCAACAAAGATGAGAGAGAGAGAGAGTGAGAGAGAGAGAGGATTTATTTATATATTTGCTGGTTCACTGCCCAAATGATCACAAGAGCTGGGACTTGGCCAGGCTGCAAAGGATTGTATATCTCATGTAGTTTTTGTTAGCATTTTCTTAGGTATCCAATCAGCAGCCTGAGAGTTGGGTTTGTCATTTTTTTTCTAAATTCCTTTGGTAAGCTTTGTTTTAGTAACTCATGACATGAGAGCTACAGTTTATACTAAAGTACAGAAGCAAAAGCTCATTCTTCTACTCTTATACTTTCTTTTCAAAAACTACCTCTGTCTACAAACCAGGATTCGTGCTGACAAATCTCTCTTTTCTGACACCTACTTAAAGAAAACCATGTCTACTCATGACACTTCTTGACACCAAATGTATGAATTGTACGCAAAAGACAATTATCTAATTTTCTGCATATTTCAATTGAACTCCTAAAATTTTATTTAATTACGAGACAAAATAGTCTCAATTCACACAGTTCCTGTAGATAAATGATTCAGTCTCAGAAAACCCTATTTCCTAAGCCAATCACAACTACAGACTTCCCATATGTCTGATGGATCAGCTATATATCAGAAGTTCCTATGACTTTTTCTTAGGTCATATAATTTGCTAAAATAGCTCAGTTCACTTTCAGTTTCTTGTAAAGGATATTAGGAAGGATAAAATGAATATCTATGTGAAAATTACATTGCAAAAGATCCATAATGATCCTAAATGCAGGAGCTTCTGCTCTTGGGGTTGGGTTTCACCACACTTTACACTTGGAAGTGTTCACCAATGTGAAAACTATCTGAACTCCGCGATTTAGGGGCTTCATCACACCTCACAGGCAGCATCGAGCATCAGTTCCATCTTCAGTCCCATTCCCTTCCTCAGAGAAAAGAGTGGAGAATTGTGAAGTTTAAAGTTCTAAACTTCTCGGCGCAGGCACTGAGTGCAGTAGGTTAATCCTCCACCTGCAGCGCTAGCATTCCATGTGGGCGCTGGTTCTAGTCCTAGCTTCTCCTCTTCCAATCCAGCTCTCTGCTGTGGTCTGGGAAAACAGTAAAAGATGGTCCAAGTTCTTGGGCCCCTGCTTCCTCATGGGAGACCCGGAAGAAGCTCCTGGCTCCTGGCTTCTGATCAACATAGTTCTGGCTGTTGCGGCCATTTGGGGAGTGAACCGGCAGATGGGAGACCTCTCTCTCTGTTTCTCTCTCTCACTGTCTGTGAATCTACTTCTCAAATAAATAAATAAATCTTTGAAAGAAAAAAGTTATAAACTTCTAAACAAGACTTGGTTTTTGCTTGTGAATAGCCTCCATTTTGACATTTTCTGTGAGCCCACAAAGAATAACCTCATTAAAATAAATGTATTCCTATCACTTGAAATTCCGTTTGGACTCCCATATAAGCCCCTGTGTGGGATACTTTTATCACCTCTGTCATTCAGGAAGCTTAAAAGGGTTTTAGGAACTCTGAGTCAGAACCTGGAGGCAAATTCCAGATTATTTATTTATTTTTTACTATATTACAAATGAGATCAAGACTGCCTTCTCTTGAATACTGGGCATCAAGATGCCCTGTCTCTGTGCTTTTCCTCAAGCTGTGAAATTCCAAATTAGCTTATCCTTTTCTTACTACATCACAAAGTTCTCTTTCAGTTCTTGTTCCTACCATTTCCAAAATTTATTGCTGTGTTTAGCGGGGAGATGCAAGGACAGAACAGGTTATGTCAATTAGTTGGAATCAAGAATTTCTTGAGTTTAATTTAGTTTAATTTAGTTTCCACAAATGTTTCACTAATGTTCTTAAAATGTATAATAAACCATCTGTATAGTACAACACACTTCATTTTTTTTGGGAAATTCATTTAATTTCATATGAAAAAAGTTAAAAATAATTTTAATGTATATTAAATGACAAATTATATTTGACATTTCAAATGTACAACTTGAGCTTAAAGTTATTTTATATTGGCATTACATGCAATTTAAGAATTTATTTAGTGAATAAAGCAATCTAATATATACAAAGTTAAAAACTACTTTGGACAGACATAAAATAATCTGTATATATACATATTTTCTATAAAACAATTAGATAACTGAACAGGAAATTTTTATGTGTCTGAAGGTGGCACTTTTCAATATTGATGTTTATTCTATCAGGATGAAACATATGGAAGAACCGACCTTACTACCCTTATGAACATCAAGACTGTTTTCCTTAAGTAAGGCTTGTTCTGGAACACTCAGAGGAAACTGAGTCACACTGCTAAAGGAGATCAAATTTGTACAAAATACTCAGAATTATTCCTCTAACATAAATGAAATTTCTTAAATTGCACTTGAAGGGCTATTATATCCTCACTAAAAAACAATTGATACTATATTAATGTGTGAAATAGAGAAAATAGTCATTCATATAAAAGAGGATTTATTTACTTGTGAAATACAAACAATTTCAATTACTAATAGATGATGATTTTTTTTACCAGTTTGAGTTTACTGTTTGAATTGTTTGGTGATACAGGGTTGATTAATCTATGACCAGTTAACTAGTTTCTTAGATGATGATTTTATACTTAAACATTTTTAAAGTTTCTCGATCACTCTTAGTTGAATAGAATAGACTTTGACATGGAAATGTTTAACACTTAGAAAAATCTCATTTTTCTCATTGAAATTCAGAAAATTAAATAAAAAATTACATTGATTAAAGCTGTAATTGAAAATATTTTCATTATTAATTTTGAGTCATATTAAGTATTCACTCATTAACTCAAATTTGACTATCAGAATTTAAAAATACATTTAACTACCAAATATATTTTTGTTACTGTGGGATAACATTTCATAGAGCTATGTATTTAAATTTGTGGGTAATAATTTTTAACTTCTAATGTGAATAAAGGCCTCAAATTTTCTATCTAAAATACAAAAGAAATATGTCTAATTCTTCCCATGTACAAACCATGTATGTGTGTATATATATATATACATACACATATATGTATATGCACATATAAATATGCACACACATACATATGTAAAACATAGAGCAATTATGAGAACTTAGCCAACTGCAATTAAAAGGAGAAACTCCAAAAGAATAGTTCATAGAATTGGTTTCTTTGAATCTCCTTGGGATAATATAAAATGCCTATTATTTGTTAAAAAATCTTTAAAAATATTGTCATTCCATTTGAAAGGCCAAGAGAGACACACACACACACACAGAGAGAGAGAGAGAGAGAGGGAGAGAGAGATGAGAGAGAGATCTCCCATTTGCTGGTTTACTCCCCAAATACTTGAAACACAGGTCCAGGACAGGCCAAAGCTAGTAGCCCAAATACAATCCACATCTCCTCCATGGGGGGTAGAGACCCAAGTACTTAATCCATCACCTGCCTGCCTCCCAGTGTGTGCATTAGTAGAAAAACAGATCCAGAGAAGAGGGACCAGGACTTGAATCATGTCTTCTGATATGGCATGCTGACGTACAAAGTGGCAGCTTAACTGCTGCACAGAAATGTCCATTCCTGAAATACATATTCTTCTGTAAGATTGGGTTTACCATGAAGGTAAGGGAGTATAAGTTAATGGCCTCTCAGTTGCATGGGCAACTCCCAAGATCATAAGTTTGTGTTTGTGGCTTTTCATTCTTTTTTGTTAAGGGGTCTCCCCACAGATTGTATATAGTTTAGTCTCACCCAATCTCATTCACCTCTGATCCTCATGCCCTAAATATTTCCTGACTGAAATTGTGACAACTAAGTCCTTTAGACCTGTAGACACATACACTTTTTGATAATACCTATGCAGACTAAGTCATACTCTCACATTTTAGATTTTTGATTACAGACAAGTTTAATAGAAAATAAACAACAAAATGCTATAATTGTCCCAAAAAACAACCTTACACTTTTTCCCCAAGAAAGTGTATTCTTGTTTAGGAGTCCTTGATTATTTTGTGGAAATATGACTCCAAACATCAAGTGCTCAGTGATATAAAGTATCGTGATACAGAGGTCAGCATTGTAGTGTAGCAGGTAAAGCTGCCAACTGCGATGCCAACATACCATGTGGGTGCCTGTTCGAGTCCAGGCTGCTCCAGTTCCTATCCAGTGACCTACTAATGGCCTGGAAAAAGCAGTGAAGGATGATCCAAGTGCTTGGTCCCTTGAACCCACATGGGAGTCCTGGGAGAAGCTCCTGGTTCTTGGCTTTGACTTGGCTCAGCACTGGCCATTGCAGTCATCTAGGGAGTGAACCAATGAGTGGGAGATCTCTTGCTCTCTCTCTCTCTTTATCTCTCTAACTCTGACATTCAAATAGCTAAAAAATAGATAAAATTTAAAAAGAATCATTATACAAATTAACAGTGGCATGTGAGACACAGCAAGAGACACTTATTGAAAGCAGAGAGATCGTTCTCCAGACACTGCTTCCACTGTGACCTTGATTTGAGTCTTCCCAAACATCAGACTATGAGAAATAAATTCCTGTTCTTTACAAGTTACCTGATCTAAGGTATGTAATAGAGCAGTACAGATTGAGACATCTGGGACGTATCAAAAAGCAAAGTAATTTAAAAAAAAAAGTGTAGTGTAAACAATTGCCATTCACATATTATTTCTCTAGTAAACTTACTATTAGTTACACTATAAATTCAATCAACAGGTAAACTTTGCTAAGAAAAACTTAAAGCAAAATCTTGTTTAACTTACCATACTTTTAAGAAGTCTATTAATATTTTCAATTCTCAAGGTAATAGTAAACTCATAATTACTAAGAAATCTACCAATCTTGCTAATAGATATATAACCAAAGGAAATGAAATGAATACTCCAAAGAGATACTTGTAATTACATGTTCATTTATCCTGGTTCTGGCATTATTCACAATGCATTCATCCATTGATGAAGAAAATATTGTATATAGGGTTAAAATTGTGATGCTGTTGGTTAAATTTCCACTTGGATGCCAGAATCACCAATCAAGTGACTGGCATTGAATTCTGCCCCTTCTTCTGATCTGAATGTCTGATAATGCATATTCTAGGAGGCAGCATACAATGATTTAAGTACTTGGTTCCCTGTCACCCATGTAGCAGACCTATTTTGAATTCCTGTCTTTTGACCTCAGCCAGTCCCAGTCCTGGCTGTTGCAGCTAGTTGGGGGAATTAAACAGCAAGTGAAAGATTATCTCTCTTTCAAATAAATTAACATAAAATAAACTTTGAAAATGTTATATATGTACACAGTATAATATTATTCTGCCATATAAAGAAGAAAATCCTGTAAGTTCTGACAATGTGGATGAAACTAGGATATATTATTTTAGGTAATATAACCAGCTCAGAAACACAAATACTGCACAATCACGTGTATATATGAAATCTAAAACAGTCAAACTCACAAAAAAAAGCGAAATAGTAGTTACTGAGTACTAGGGTAGAGGGCTGAGATAATTTGCAAAAATGAAGAGATATTGCTCAAAGAATGCAAAAGTTAACTTAGGAGGGGTTATCACCTAAGAGGAGTTAGTTTAACCATTATTGAAAATAGCAATTTATTTTATTATTAAAATTGCTAGGAGAGTGGCATTTCAGTAATTTAATCAGAAAAAGAAAGTATGTGAGGTAAAGAATATGTTAAACAGTTTGATATGTATATTTTACAATGTGTTCATGTATCAGAACACCATATATATTACATATGTATGATTTTTGTCAGTTCAGAAAATAAAAATAAATTTAAAAATCAGTAACAAAGTAAGTTTTGTCAAAGCACAATTTGGCTATGTTAAAGATAAAGCCAATTCTAAAGAAAACCAGACGCCAATACTGTAGGAGCACATTCTCTCAGCTGAGGTAATGGCAATGAAGAAGTTATTTTGGATTTGGTTGTGATGCTAGGAGGTTTAATGACAGTTTGAAGGCACTGGGGACCTTCAGCCGTGACAGAGACGCTGAGATCTGTCAATCAGGGATGAGTGGACAGTGTGAAGATCTAAGAGCCATGAGAATAAAGGAAGCAATGTAGAGACAGTCTTTCCTCTGGAGAAACACAAGCTTTCAGAAATTTACACCTCACTTAAAGAAACAGCAATGGATAAGAGAAAAAGATGGCATAAGGAAAGCAGGAGTCGAGGTTATTAAAAACTTCCATTTTGCAGAAAATTCTCCACCTCAACAAGAAAAAGCCTACCTTTAAATTAAGAAGATAAAATTCATAGAGTTGTAGAGGTTTCTATATTCATGCTTAAAAATTATGAAGTTTTACATCCAGTTTCAAAAGAATTATGCTTTTCCTCTATGCTACTTCACATTACTGAGGATAAAGTTTTAAATGTTAATAAATTACAGAACAAAAAATCTTCAATCTAAAGGCAATTTATTTTTTTAAATAATACAATGATGCTTCTCTTACTCCATTTCTTCTGTTCATCAGAGGAAATGATCAACAGAGTGAAGAGAGAAAGCCAACACAAAGAGAATTTGCAAGCTACTTATCTAACAAAGGATTATTATCCAGAATATATTAGCAACTCAAAAAACTCAAAAATAATATAACAACCAATCAGAGAATAAAATGTGCAGAGGACTTCAACAGATAATTCTCAAAAGAAGAAATACAAATGGCTAACAAATCTATGAAAAAATTCTCAACATCAATAGCCATAAGGGAAATTGAAATCAAAACCCCAAACAGGTATCACTTCATCCTTATCAGGATATCTGTTACTCAAAAGACAGAAAGTAACAAATGATGAGGATTCCCACTACTGGTGGGAATGTAAATTGATATAGCCACCATGAGAAAGAATATGGCAGTTTCTTAAAATAATAAAAATAGTCTTGCCAAAAGATCCAGCATTCCCATTACTGGGTATATACCCAAAAGACATAAACACATTGTATTACAGAGAATTGCAAATATTCCAACCATCACACTGTCTCTCAAGGTCACCAAAAATCATTTTTATTCAACTATAATATCCACTTCATAGCACTTTCCATTGTCATGCCCTACTTCTTCATAGCATTTTCATCAATTTCCATCATAATTAATGAATTCCTTATTTGCGTTATGGTATTTGTACCTATTTATTCTTTATGTCATTGATGAGAAAACTATCTAGGCCACAGTGAGGGAGCCCGGGACTAGAAGCAAGCCAGACTGGCTCCATCCTGCAGCTCTTTGCCAGCATGTATACAAAACATGATGGAAACCCATTGTAACAAATATTTGCCAATAGACAGCAAGATTTACTTTTCAGCAGAACCAATTCTCTTTAAGACTGCCCCTGCATTCATAGCAGCTACTGTATAACCACTGCATTTGCTCTTTGGGGATAATGTGCTTTATACATACAAATACCCCTAGACAGTTAGAGCTCAGTGGCTTGGGCTGGCCCTACCTTGTTGGGAGCTTCTCTTTTCCATACTTAAATAAAATTTCATTTCCTCTACTCTCATCTTTGTATCTTATCTTGAAAATCATCATCAACCATAGGACATGAACTCGCGCTCATCTCACCAGTTTTCCTGTAACGGTAGTAGGCACTTAATAATTATTTGAGCTAATCATCTATAGAGGTAACTTCTAATTCTGAACTCTAAGACTTCATATATATTCTAAAACCGTATTATTAACAAGAAGCAAGTATGCTTGAGAAAGTTAATGTAAATGGGATTGGGCATTTGGCTGATTCTGAAGTTTCTGCTCTTCTTACAAATTCCTGATTCCTGCTCACATGCACCCAGGGAAGCAATATGTGGTGGCTCAAAAGTTAGTCCCTGCCACTCATGTGAAGACATGAACTTGGTTCTAAGCTCGAGCTTTGGTCTGTCCCATCCCCATCTATTGCAGGCATTTGGGAAGTGAGCCAGCAGAGACAAGCACTCTTTTCTCTTGTCACTCTTTCTCTTTCTCCCTGTCAATAAGTAAATAAATAAGTGCATGTTGTTACAGAAATTTTTAAATTCATACAGATTTTTTTTCAGAAGAAGTGAGTATCATAAACTTCTTTAAGAGTCTTGATGATGTGAGTGAATTTCAAAAGGCTATGCACCAAAATAAACTTCATACTTAATTTCATTTTCCAAAAAGCATTTTTAAGGGCCCTGTACTATCATAGAAATGTGAATTTATTTAAATATTTAGCAATTTGTTTTACTCAGTATTAATTGAATTTTATAAATTATTAATCTGAAGTAATTAAACATTAAATTATAAGTATCAATAATTATTTATATCCAATAATTACAGGTGAATAATTAATCAGTATTGATGGCCTTTGTTCATCACTTATTTAAATTTATTCATGAGTTACTTGATGTAGAGCCAAGACATTTAAAATGATTTATTAATTGAGCCCAATATGAACTTTTATTGTGTTCAAGTAGAATTAGCCATGAGTTCATCTTTCACTTTTCCTAAAGACTCCATCTGCATTATTTTGCAGTTTTTTCCATCACCTAGAAAACCTGTTTCTTTTTCTGATTTTTAAGATTTTTAAGCTATTCTTTAAACATTCTGAAGCCAAGATTGCTCCAGATGATTATGATTTTGCATAGGCTTATAACCGCCCTGCACATTCTTAACTCAATACGCTTTTCTTACCTTATATTTAAGATGTCAAAACCGTGAAAACTATAACTCTACATACACATTTTTATAGGTTTGTGCAATGTTTAAATAAATAATATAAATAGAACTCCAAGATATACTTACATTAATAAGCTTAAAAACCAAGAAGCTGAAGTGGGAAATTGAGCAGCAGTTAATACAACAGTTGAGATGCCTGCATCCCATTATCAGAGTGCCTGGGTTTGGGTCCCAGCATTTCTTCCAAAACCAGCTTTCTGGAGATGCACACTCAGGAGCCAATGCAACCAGGCTCAAGCAATAAGACGTCTGACAGCCAAATGGAAGACCAGGATGTAGTTCTTAGTTCCTGGCTTTGGACTGGCCCAGCCCCAAGGGTTGCAGTAATTTTTGGAGAGGACCAGCAGATGAAAGAACTCCCTCTCCTCTCTCTCTATTTCTCTATCTCTGTCTCTCTGTCTTTCAAAGGAAATTAACTAATTCAAAAACTAAAAACCAGGAAACCTGTTTGCTTTCCTGCTACCACTGATAAATTATCACAAAACAAATATTTTTTTTAAATTTTTATTTAATGCATATAAATTTCCAAAGTACGACTTATGGATTACAATGGCTTCCCCCCCATACCGTCCCTCCCACCCACAACCCTCCCCTTTCCCACTCCCTCTCCCCTTCCATTCACATCAAGATTCATTTTTGATTATCTTAATATACAGAAGATCAGCTTAGTATACATCAAGTATGGATTTCAACAGTTTGCTCCCACACAGAAACATAAAGTGAAAAATAATAGATGATTTTTTTAAATGATGATGAAATCAGAGCAGACCTAGTGTCATGTTTAATCCCAGTGAGAGTCAAGTTGGGAATTGATAATTTCTTTTTTTTTTTTTTTTTTTTTTTACAGAGGATCAGTTTAGTATGCATTAAGTAAGGATTTCAACAGTTTGCACCCCCATAGAAACACAAAGTGAAATATATTGTTTGAGTACTCGTTATAGCATTAAATCTCAATGTACAGCACATTAAGGATAGAGATCCTACATGAGGAGTAAGTGCACAGTGACTCCTGTTGTTGACTTTACCAATTGACACTCCTGTCTATGGCATCAGTAATCTTCTTATGCTCCAGTCATGAGTTTCCAAGGCTATGGAAGCCCTCTGAGTTCTCCGACTCTTATCTTGTTTAGACAAGGTCATAGTCAAAGTGGAGGTTCTCTCCTCCCTTCAGAGAAAGGTACCTCCTTCTTTGATGACCTGTTCTTTCCACTGGGATCTCACTCGCAGAGATCTTTTGCCAGAGTGTCTTGGCTTTCCATGCCTGAAATACTCTCATGGGCTTTTCAGCCAGATCCGAATGGCTTTAGGGCTGATTCTGAGGCCAGAGTGCTATTTAGGACATCTGCCATTCTATGAGTCTGCTGAGTATCTCACTTCCCATGTTGGATCACTCTCCCCTTTATTTACTCCATCAGTTAGCGTTAGCAGGTACTAGACTTGTCTATGATGTGCTCCCTTTGACTCCCAGTCCCTCCACCATGACCAACTGTGAACTGAAACTGATCACCTGGAACAGTGAGATGGCATTGGTACATGCCACCTCGATGGGATTGAATTGGAATCCCCTGGTATGCTTCCAACTCCACCACTTGGGGCAAGTCAGCCTGAGCATGTCCCAAATTATACATCTCTTCCCTCTCCCATTCCCACCACCATGTTCAACAGGGATCACATTTCAGTTAAGAATATAAATATATTATCTTACAGACCCAGAAGTGAGAATTTTGCCTTTACTGGACTAACCAATGTCAGCAGAGGTTTTCTTTTTCTTTTATTTTATTTCCTGTATACCCTAGAGGAGGACCCACTTCTTTTCCATTTCTCAGGACCATCTGTATTCCTTGCTGGTGGCCTCATCTCCAAGGTTAAAATCAGAGTCCTGGCATCTTTCTCCTCTCTGATGTTTCCTTTAATTCTCACTAATAGGCAACATCTAGCTTCACTGCAGAGATAGTGATTTTAAAAAATAGATAGTTGGGGTAAAAATTGAAATTACTGAAAAATCTATTTTAAATTTGTGGTGTTAATCAGGATATTGATTCTTGCTTAATACAGCTATGCTATTCTCTCATAATATATTGGATAGGAATTTAAATCTATGTGAGAAACATGGAAAGGTAATCATTGATATTTTTAATTTTTATTTTTTAATTTTATTATAAACACCTTTATTCAAACATCAAGGAAATTAATTATTATTTTTATTTAATCAACTCTAATACCTCATTTTTTAAACTTTTATTTAATGAATATAAATTTTCAAAATACAGCTTATGGATTACAATGGCTTCCCCCCCATAACGTCCCTCCAACCTGCAACCCTCCCCTTATCCACTCCCTCTCCCCTTCCATTCACATCAAGATTCATTTTTGATTCTCTTTATACAGAAGATCAGTTTAGCATACATTAAGTAAAGATTTCAACAGTTTGCTCCCACACAGAAACATAAAGTGAAAAATACTGTTTGAGTACTAGTTATAGCATTAAATCTAAATGTACAGCACACTAAGGACAAAGATCCTACATGAGGAGTAAGTGCACAGTGACTCCTGTTGTTGACTTTACTAATTGACACTCTTGTTTATGGCATCAGTAATCATCCTAGGCTCTTGTCATTAGCTGCCAAGGCTATGGAAGCCCCCAGAGTTCACCGACTCTGATCATATTTAGACAAGGCCATGGTCAAAGTGGAAGTTCTCTCCTCCCTTCGGAGAAAGGTACCTCCTTCTTTGATGACCAGTTCTTTCAACTGTGATCTCACTCGTGGAGATCTTTCATTTAGGTTGTTTTTTTTTTTTTTTTTTTTTTTTTTCACCAGAGTGTGTTGGCTTTCCATGCCTGAAATACTCTCATGGGATTTTCAGCCATATCCAAATGCCTTAAGGGCTGATTATGAGGCCAGAGTGCTTTTAGGACATCTGCCATTCATTCTATGGGTCTGCTGTGTATCTCACTTCCCATGTTGAATCGTTCTCTCCCTTTTTGATTCCATCAGCTAGTATTTGCAGACACTAGTCTTTTTTATGTGATCCCTTTGGTTCTTAGTCCTATTATCATGATCAATTATGAACAGAAATTGATCACTGGGACTAGTGAGATGGCATTGGTACATGCCACCTCGATGGGATTGAATTGGAATCCCCTGGTATGTTTCTAACTCTACTGTTTGAGGTAAGTCAGCTTGAGCATGTCCCGAATTGCACATCTCTTCCCTCTCTTATTCCTACTCTTGTATTTAACAGCAATCACTTTTCAGTTAAGTTTCAGCACTTAAGAATAATTGCGTATTGATTACAGTATTCAACCAATAGAATTAAGTAGAACAAACAAAAAAAAAATACTAAGAGGGATAACATATTAAGTTGCTCATCAACAGTCAGGGTGTGGGCTGATCAAGTCACCGTTTCTCATAGTGTTCATTTCACTTTAACAGGTTTCCTTTTTGGTGCTCAGTTAGTTGTCACCTATCAGGGAGAACAAGTGGTATTTGTCCCTTTGGGATTGGCTTATTTCACTCAGCATAATGTTTTCCAAATTCCTAACAGGGATCACTTTTCAGTTAAAATTTAAACACCTAAGAATAATTGGGTGTTAATTACAGAGTTCAACCAATGGTACTAGAACAAAAAAATACTAAAATGGATAAAGTATTACATTGTAATACCTTATTTTTTTAATTAATGAGACCTATAAAGTAACTTTTAGTCCCTTTCAAGTGTACTCCTAGGCTAAGGAATTGTTTTCAGAAGGGATAAAAAATGACCAATTATCTGTGTAAACATATAGAGAATATTCAGTAATGATAAGTAAAATAATATGGCAATATCATAAATCTTTATCTTACTTAAATTTCACTATAGATGTGCATCCTACATGAAAGAGTGCATTTTGCTTTCGCATTTACATAAAAATGCAATATGGCAATTATCTGTCAATTGTTTTAAGTAGCGACTGTGCTTTCCTTTCAAAGCTTATTATATGATTGAGAAAATTTATGAACATGTGTATGGTTTTTTTAAGAAATGTATTTATTATTTGGAAGAGTTACACAGCGAGAGAAGGAGATGCCGAGAGAGAGAGAGAGAGAGAGAGAGAGAGAGGTCTTCCATCCGCTGGATCACTCCCCAGTTGGCCTCGACGACTGGAGCTGCGCTGATCAGAAGTCAGAGTCAGGACCTTCTTCCAGGTCTCCCACACGGGCACAGGAGCCAAAGGATGTGGTCCATCTTCTACTGCTTTCTCAGGCCATAACAGAGAGCTGGATTAAAAGTGGAGCAGCCAGGACTTGAACCAGTGCCCATATGGTATACCCACACTGCAGGTGATGGCTTTACCTGCTATGCCACAGCACCAGCCCCCATATGTAGGGTTTAAATTTGATTTAACTTTCTTTTGGTGGTGCACTATTCTTTGAAAATGCTTGAAATACAGTTCACAGAGCATATAGCTCATTAAAAAAACAATTATTTTAATTCATCTCCACTTTACAATCTGACTTCTCATATTTCTCTTTTGTAACTTTTTAAAAATAAATTCTACTCACTATACTGCAACCAAGCCAAAAGCTTTGCATGGGTTTTAGAAATATTTTAACATTGCCAGATGCACAGTCTGCCATATAGGCTTCTCAATATGTGATTGTTAACAAAATACATTGAATTATATCGATGTTTATCTTCCCCATTCTTTTTTTCTTAATAGTCAACTTCTTAATTTGCCTCCATTCTCAGGTGTTCTATTTCTTCAAGCTGTCACTCAGTTTACCAAATACCCTGATGCTGAGTCTTTAGAAAAACTCACATAGCGATGTTATGTTCCTTCAGCTTAATACCATTTCCTCAGCAGAATTATAATGTGTTATAATTCTTACTTTTATCACATAAAGCCTGTCAAATGTAAGTTTGCTTATGATGAATCAGTAATAAAATCATGCTAATGATGAATCCTTAGAATGCCAGAGTAAGGGATCATAATCTATCTCTATATTTCCTCAAATATTATATGAGTCCTTTCTTACTCATTTAAAAAAATGCACATCAGTGTAGTGAATTGCTTTATTTAATGGCCTTGAGATATATGGGACAAAATGAAGTATATTAGATTCCTTTTAAAGTTCACAAGAAATCCTGAGTCTAAATTCATGATAGCTGTCAGGCATGTATGACATTAAAAATATAATATTTGTTACTGAGAAATTTATCAATCGTTCAGTTTTACACCTTCATTTTACAAATGCATTTACTGAGGAAGACAACCATGAACTAGTGAATAGTGCATTAACAAAAAGACAATTGAAATAATATTAGAATTCTCTGATTAATAATTACTTTCCCATTACATCTTACAAATTGAGACAGCATAATTGATGCTTATAGAATTTGGTGCAAAATTAAATGAATGTATTTTTAACCCTATTTTAGTAGCTGTTTGGACACCTGATTAAATAAATTTCAAGCTGTATCATTTTTTAAACACTGCAGGCCTCTTATCTTCAAAAGTTTGTGAATTAATTCTGATGTAATTTTTTGATAAACAAAAAGCATATTTCATATTCTTTCAATCTAAAAGTTGATAATAAATGTTTTTTGTGGGGAGCAATCCGGACTGGACTAAGTTACTGAAATTAAGACTTATTCTATGCATCTGCTCTCCCACAATATGGCGCTGGGAGAGAAGAAAACAGCTTCTACACAGCTGCCTCCAGTTCAGCTAATAAACTGTAGGACTTGCTCCTGATTGGAGGAGAGCAGCGTACTCGGCGTGTGGGCAGCAGAGTTAGGATTGGCGGAGGAGGACTATAAAGGAGGAGAGAGACGGCATGCACGAGGAACATCTAAGGGGAACATCTAGCTGAAGGAACACCTGTGTAGCCCCCGAGACGAGCCGGCCGGCGGTGTGCCGGTCCCCTGCGGAAGTGGGGAATGTGGCCAGGGGGAACTGCCCTTCCATGGAGGTGGAAGGGATAGTAGCCAACCTGGGAAGAACCAGCAGCAAACCCGGGGAGGGCCAAGCAGACAGAAAGAACAGCGCAGGGTCCTGTGTCGTTCCTCCACGAAGAGGGGGAGCGACATAATGGTGCCGTGACTCAGATATGAAGCCTAGGCAGGGTTTAGTGTCGTTCCTCCATGAAGAGGGGGAGCGACATAATGGTGCCGTGACTCGGATAGGAAACCTAGGCAGGGCTTAGTGTTGTTCCTCCACGAAGAGGGGGAGCGACAGTTTTTCCTTATAAAATGTTGAGAAAATCTAAAAGAAATTATATAATATATTTGTCCTTCATGGTAACGATGCACCATTCTTACTTAATCACCACTATAAACGAGATCGAGTTCTAAGTAGAGTTGGAAAATGAGTTAATTTGATACATCAACTCTACCAGGAGAATGGTTATACTGGCCTCACATAGAATATTAAATACAATATATCATTCAAAAACACCCCACCAAAATCTTTAAATAATTATCCAATTTCATCTAAACTCATTTTGGCATGGGTTGAATGCTGCAGTACTTATATACATATTTGAAAACTCTTTCAAATTATATAGATGTGTACTTTAGTGAGGAGGAAATATCTGTCTTTTATATCCATTTTATGTAGTTAAAATCACTTTAAATATTTTATTTGAAAGGCAAAGAGAACAGAGACACACACAGAAAGAAAGATATCTTTCATCCACTGTTGGTTTCCCGCAATGCCCACAGCAACCAGAGCAAGCCAGGCCACAGTCACAAGGAAGGAGCCCAGGCTTCCCCTGTGAATGGCAGAGACCCATATACTTGACTTCTGCTGCCTTCTGGATGTGCATTATCAGGTAGCTGGATCAGAAACAGAGGAACAAGAATTGGAACCAGGAAATCTGACATGAGATCCGGGCATCTCAAATCATGTCTGAAACATCATACCAAGCACCTACCCTAAAAATTCCATTTTAGAGAAACTAATAAATCAATTTCCCTTGTAATTATATATTTTGCACATTAATAGGAAAATATTGATTTAATAGAAGGTATGTTTATACATATAGGAATAAAACAAAAAGGTCCTAAATCTTATATACAATTTTTACTAACAATAAATACATTTTTCAAAGCTTAAAAAATAGAAAACCAAACTCATAAAAAGAAAACAACCATGGGTGTACTTGAAAGGTGAAATTCTGCATGAAAAATATTTAAAATCATACAGAATTCTAAATTCTGGTGGATGTTAGTTGTTCTTATAGTCATTGTTCTTCACACCCTGCGTTTTCCTCCAGTGTTAAAGTTGCTGAACAGCTGTGTCATTTCCTAATTCTGTGCCATTCTTCTTTCGTATCCTTTCAAAAATGCTATTCTTTTTTGTGGATCAATTTAATTACTGTTTTAGTTTGTTTGCATTATTTTTAAAACTGCTGAGAAGAGAAGGTTCTGATATTGTCCTAATTGTGAAGATGCCCAGTTAAGTGCCGACATTGTGGCATATCAGGTTGAGCCACCATTTGCAATGCCAGCATCCTACGTTGGGGCCTGTTGGATCATGGCTGCCTCACTTCCAACCCATTTCCCTGCTGATGTGCCTGGGGAGGCAGCTGAAGATGTCTCCAGTCCTTGGGCTCCTGTACCCTTGTGGGAGACCTGGATGAAGCTCTTGGTTCCTGTCTATTGTAACCATTTGTGAACCAGTGAATGGAAGATCTCTTTCTTGCTCTCTCTCTCTCTCTCTCTGTCTCTGTAAATCTGCCTTTCAAATAAATAAAATAAATCTTTTAAAAAGTGATAAATAGATACTTTTGAGGTTTGATCATATGTAATTATATATTCATATCTAAAACATTTAAAAGCATTTGGGGCCAGCGCTGAGTCACAGTAGGTTAATCCACAGGCTATAGTCCCGGATGCTCCTCTTCTGATCCAACTCTCTGCTATCTCATGGGAAAGCAGTGAAGATGGCCCAAGTGCTTGGGTCCCTGCACCTGCATGGGAGATCTGGAAGAAGCTTCTGGCTCCTGCTTCAGATCGGCTTAGCTCTGGCCATTATGGCCATTTGGGGAGTGAACCAATGGATGCAAGACCCTTCTCTCTGTCTTTCTTTCACTGTCTATAAATCTACCTCTCAAATAAATAAATACAATCTTTTTTATTAAAAAAATTTTTTTTAAACTTTTATTTAATGCATATAAATTTCCAAAGTACGACTTATGGATTACAATGGCTTCCCCCCCATACCGTCCCTCCCACCCACAACCCTCCTCTTTCCCACTCCCTCTCCCCTTCCATTCGCATCAAGATTCATTTATTGTGTTTTGTTTTTTTGTTTTTTTTTTTTTTGTTGTTGTTTTTTTTTTTTTTTGACAGGCAGAGTGGACAGTGAGAGAGAGACAGAGAGAAAGGTCTTCCTTTTGCGGTTGGTTCACCCTCCAATGGCCGCCACGGCCGGTGCGCTGCGGCCGGCGCACCGCGCTGATCCGATGCCAGGAGCCAGGAGCCAGGTGCTTTTCCTGGTCTCCCATGGGGTGCAGGGCCCAAGCACCTGGGCCATCCTCCACTGCACTCCCTGGCCACAGCAGAGAGCTGGCCTGGAAGAGGGGCAACCGGGACAGAATCCGGCGCCCCGACCGGGACTAGAACCCGGTGTGCCGGCGCCGCTAGGTGGAGGATTAGCCTAGTTTTATTGGAACATTATTTTCTGTGAAATTAGAATAATCATTTCTTAAAAATTTGATCAAAGAAAAATTGAAGATGCATCAAATAACACAATATTTGAAATTAGTTCATTACTATATATCATTCCTGTAATTGGTTTGGTAACATTGAAAAAAAACTGATACAAATATCTAAGTATGCAAAATTTATATGGGTTTTTCATATTAGCAAGCTCAGAACTTGAAAGCAAAGGAGCAGAAAAATTTTATTCAAAAAGATCCTTAAAACATATACATATTTAACAAATATGTATTATTATTGGCGTGCTATTATTTATATATATAACTAATGAATATATATGTATATACATATATATGGTAATTTTATCTAAATTGAATCCAAAGTCTGCAGAAAGATAAAATTCTTGTTTTTTGTTTTTTTTTCTAACAGTTTTCTTTTGTAAAAAAAAAAAAAAAAAACCTTTCCATATATACTTTTCTTATGTTTGGTGTAAGTAAAAATGTTATTGAAAATCATAGTCAGATATAGTTCTCTTGATGAAATAGTAATTATTTTCTAAAGGTGTATCTTTCTACATTTTGAATAAATAACTGTTTTCTGTATAATTGCAGACATTCACCTATGAAGCAGATTAACCATGTGATAAAATAAATTGTCAAATAAAGCTCATTTTTTCTATGAAAGTAATGGGAAAATATGAGCTACCATATAGTTTATTTGATTTTTCTTTACATCATGTGGCCTTTACTAAGATCCAAAGATGAAAGAAATGTGTGATTTCTTGCTACATGTAGAATATTTTTCTAAATTTAGCTGTAACCACAATTTAAAACAGCAAACCAAGTGTCTTTTGAAAATTTTCCCCCATTATCATCCTCTACAGAGAGATTAAAGGAAAATGAATGAGAGAAAATAAATACTCGATTTTTTTCAAGTATGCTTGAGATTTGGAGTTATAAATTACTGTATTTCATGCTTAGGGGGTTTCTTTTTTCAGGAAATGGGAGAGTGTAACAGGAGTTTTTGTAATTGAAGCATCAAGGGGAAATCCATTAAGAAGGAAGTCTAATGTCACATCTATTATAATTATGAATATGTATACCATTTTCTGAACAAATGCACATAGTCTAATGAAGTGAGATACACTTCGCATAAGCAGGGAGTCCATTCAAAAATTACATTAAAAAGCTAGATGTAGGGGAGAATAATTTGTGAATATCATATTTAAGTAGGTTAAGAAGTTCAGGAGGTTCAATAGTTTAAGTGGTCTGTGATGTAACTTCAGGAGTGCACAGATCAATTTTTAAATCTCACATCAGGATTTAAAGCACAATCAGGAAAAGCATATTAAAATCTTTTTCAGTTAAATTAAATCTTTGGTTAATTAAATCTTTTCTTAAGTGAAAATCTTTTGGTATGGGAATTATTCATCATCAATATTAAAATGCAGCATTAAAATATAAATTTCATCTGTAAGTAGCTGCCTCAGAATATCCTACCTATTAAGATTAAAAATTGAAATAATGTTTGTTTGTCAACATGATTGAGTTCTGCTGAATTATAAGATTCAAAAGACAGGGCCAGCACTGTGGTGCAGCAGGCTAACACCTTGGCCTGAAGCGCCCTCGTCCCATATGGGCACCAGTTTGAGACCCAGCTGCTCCATTTCCAATCCAGCTCTCTGCTATGGCCTGGGAAAGCAGTGGAAGATGGCCCAAGTCCTTGGCCCCTGCACTCATGCAGGAAACCTGTTGGAGGCTCCTGGCTCTTGGCTTCAGATCAGCGTATCTCTGGCCATCTGGGGAGTGAACCATTGGATGGAAGACCTCTATCTCCCTCTGCCTCTCCTCTCTCTGTGTAGCTCTGACTTTCAAATAAATCAATAAATCTTTAAGAAAATAAGATTCAAAAGACAAAGTAGACTCAGGGTGCCAAAACTTTATGCCAGAGGACATGGCATGCATATATAAATCAGACAATTTTTGACCCCGTGTAGATGCACATTTCTTTACCAGCAAATGTTGAGGTCTTTCGTCACACAGCTTGTTATTTACGTGCTGAGAACTATCATTTCCATCAATATGGACAGTCTCACCCCTCAGGTGGCCATCTGGGTCGTCTTCCTTTCTAGGGACGTTATTCATGTCCTTTTCCTGCCTCCTTTTCTGAGAACTGCTTTGTGATCCTTTTTAGTTACACAATTCCTTATTTACAGGACAGTGACTATCTTGTCTGCACTAATGTAAATTCTTGACAGTTGACGTAGCTCCCGTCTCAACTTACAGTCTTTGCCTTGAAAATCCGAAATCTGTGAAACCTTGGAGCACAAGTACAAGACAGCTTTAGCTGTATTTCCCATATTGCGGCTCTAAAAAAGTCTGAAGTAATACTTTTTTTTCAATGAAATTGTTCCTCAGTTTCTCTTAAGGTTTGACGGTTTGTTTCCTATACTGTTTGCTTAGGAAAGACAACTCTAATTAGCTTGAAAGGGAGAGAGAGAGGTTAATTTTCCATCTGCTGAGTCAGTCCCCAAATGGCTGTGGCAGCCAGGTCTGGGTCGGGCAGAAACCAAGAGCCAGGTCACTATCCTGGTCTCCCACATGGGTGAGAGGAACTTAGGTACTGGGCCATCTTCCTCTGCCTTCTGCATCCTATTAGCAGAACAATGTTTTGAAGTACAAATATTATGTAAAAGAAAAGCTTACCCTGACAAGATTAATTAAATTTATTATTTAAAGACAGTTAAAAGTATTTGAAACTCCACCTCTAAGAAATATTTAGCCATTGATGATCATATTGCTTTACAGAGAAGTGTAAATGCTGATAGGTATTATACTCAAAAATAGCATACTTGAATATTGATAGATTAGATGTTACTGCTTAACATTGCAAAAATCTAAACATTTTCCTTTTTTAGATATTTCATGCCTTTGGCCTAAATTCCAGCATATGAATGTGATGTATTCTTTAAAGAACTATTTTTATTTTTCACTAATTTTATTGACAGAGACTGTATTCTGACTTGTTTCTCAGTAAATCACAGTAGGTACTCTTTCATAACAACAAAGTCCTGATTTAAAAAGATTATTACTTTCCTGAATATTTCTGACAAAAATATATTTAGGCTCTGGAAATTCTGTTTTATTACAGTTATATCAATATTATCTATGCATATGAGGGCTTCACTATAAAAAAGCATAATTTATGATATTACTACCTATGGTGCATGATTGAACTAAATAAAAGGAATGCTATTTAACCCTTTATAATGTTTTTTGATCATTGGTATGTATGTATTTAATTAGATGAAGTATAAATGAAATTAAAATAGGGTACAGAGGGTGTTCGGTACAGCTCCTTGGGATGCTTGTATCTCATATTGGAGAACCTGGTTCAAGTCTTAGCTCCACTACTGATTTCACCTTCCTACTAATGGTTTCCTTTGGTGCAAGCAGCTAATGGTTCAAGTACCAGGCTCCCTGTCACCCATGTGGGAGATGTACACTGATTTCTGGGTTCCTGACTTTGGCTTGGCCCATGCCCAGCTGTTGTGGGCTATTAGGGCATAAACCAATAAGTAGAAGCTCTCTTTCTCTCTCTCCCTCTGTCATTCAAACAAAATGAAAATAAGAAAATAAAAATTTAAAAATGTTTTATTGAAGCAATAGCTACATACTTTCACAACAAGATAATTCAATCTAAATGCTTAGTTGTACTCATAAAAATAATAATTTTTCTTTTTTTTTTTTGACATGTAGAGTTAAACAGTGAGAGAGAGAGAGACAGAAAGGTCTTCCTTTCTACGTTGGTTCACCCCCTAAGTGGCCGCTACGGCTGGCACGTTGTGGCCACTGCCCTGTGCCTATCCGAAGCCAGGAGCCAGGTGCTTCTCCTGGTCTCCCATGAGAGTGCAGGGGCCCAAGCACTTGGGCCATCCTCCACTGCCTTACCGGGCCACAGCAGGGAGCTGGACCGGAAGAGGAGCAACCGGGCCAGAATCCAGTGCCCCGACCAGGACTAGAACCCAGTGTGCCGGATCCACAGGTGGAGGATTAGCCTAGTGAGCCACGGTGCCGGCCAAAAATTATAATTTTTCTATTTATCTATTGCTACTTTATGCAATTTTCATTAGCATACACTGGTTTATTAAGATCCAAATAAATATCTACTTTTAATCACTTAGCTAATAATTTTACTTTAAATTTAATAACTAGACATAGTCAATTATAATATATCTAGTGTTATAATCATTTAGTTGTTTATTTAGATGAAAATTGCTCATGTGCTTCATTCTTTTTCTTTTTCTTTTTAAGATTTATTTATTTATTTGAGAGGTAGAGTTACAGACAATGAGAGGGTGAGATAGAGAAAGGTCTTCCATCTGCTGGTTCACTCCCCAGATGGCCTCAACGGCTGGAGCTGCGCGATCTGAAGCCAGGAGCCAGGTGCTTTCTCCCAGACTCCCATGTGGGTGGAGGGGCCGAAGGACTTGGGCCATCTTCTACTGCTTTCCCAGGCCACCGCAGAGAACTGGATTAGAAGAGAAGCATAAGGAACTCGAATCGATGCCCATATCCGATTCCGGCACTGCAGGCGGAGGATTAACCTACTGCACTATGGCGCCGGCCCCTCATTAGCTTTCAAAATGTGTTCAGACTTAAAGCTCAAAAACAGAAATTTAATATCCATAAGTTCAGCCACTTTTAGTAGTTTTATCATTAGCCATAAGCCATAATTATACTGTTTTAATAGGGCAATAAATAGGATTTTGAAAATATTTTGCACATGTAAAGCCAATTCTGTGTCTTTAACTCCCTTTAAGTCCATGCTTATTCAATGACAGAAAACTGTGATCCATATTTGAAATAAAGAATGAAATTCAATAAGGCAAAGAAAGTATGTAAGCTCTGTGAATGAACACATATCGCAGGTCCCCTTGAAGTCTGTAGAGTTATGTAGGTGCCATTAAGAGGACCTTCTTTAGACTGCAGAGTTTGAATTTTAGGTGATCTACAGACCAGTTAGAAAACCATAGAATGTGCTATTTTACAGCAGTTCTCAGCTCTTTGCAAATTCTATCTAGTGCTTTAGGAAAATTCAGATCATGTAGATTTCTCCATTTAATTTTTAAAAATTATTTTGCTTATTTGAGAGAGAGGAAGAGAGAAAGAGAAAGAGAAAGAGAAAGAGAAAGAGAAAGAGAAAGAGAAAGAGGAGAAAGAGAAAGAGAAAGAGAAAGAGAAAGAGAAAGAGAAAGAGAAAGAAAGAGAAAGAGAAAGAGAGAGAGATCTACCATCCCTAATTTGTTATCCAATATCCAAATGCCCACAGCAAAGGCTGGACCAGGCTGAAGTCTGGAGCTAGGAACCGAGTTCAGGTCTCCCCTTGGTGTGGCAGGGATCCAAAGTACTTCACCCCCTTCTTGCTGCCGCCTGGGGTGCGTGTTAGCAGGAAGCCAGAACTGGGAGCCGAGTTGAGACTCAAACCTAGGTACTGTGATCTGGAATGTGAGCATGCCAAGGTGCTTCTTAAACTCGACCAAACACTGGTCCCCAGATCTCTCACTTTCAAAATGCCTTTTCTTTTCAATTGGAAAAAAAAAAATCTAGGTTTATGAAGAGTTTTCTTCTGATGTACAATGGAGCTTAAAAGCTTGTAAGATCAAGGAAACTTTCACTATGTCTAAGAATGAATGTGGAAGAGAGCAGTATGTTTATTTTGCCAGACATATGAGGTTACTTATGTTTTAGTGTGGGTCAAAGCTAGCCTTCACGTTTGTGAAATTAAAGAAGAGTACCTGCTCTCAGGTAGTAGGCTACAAAGGGCCTTCCCCTGGGTGTTGTATTACAGTGAGAACAGATGATTAAGCATAAGACATTTTTGTTTCTGGCAAATTATCCCTTCTTTTTGGCAAAGGAAGTCATGTAGCTTGACCAATGGCACCTACATGGTATTTAATTTGCCCCCCCCCAGCATATGTCTATGTGCTCTGCACAAACTGAGCAGTCATCAGCAATGACCTTGAATTCAGCTTCCTAAATTTAAAACAAAAGTTCACATTATAGAGTCATAGACCCACATTCATATTTTTTCCAAATGTGAATTTCCTACTTGCCATATTTAAGGTATAGATTCAGTTTTCAAGTACAAATTTTAAAAAGTCACAAACAAGTTTCAATCTTTGTTTCACAGAGAATTTGCAATCTAGTTTTCATTTTATTATCTGATTAAATATACCATTAATCAGTCTTAAAGTTATGACATTTTGTCTCTCTCACCAATTCAAAATTATTTCCTTCAGAATGTGGTAAGAGATTGAAGAAAATCTAGGGTAGTGGTGTTGACATTTTGGCGTAACAGGTTAAGCAGCCACTGGTAACACCAGCATCCATGTGGCTGCTGGTTCTAGTCCTGGATGCTCCACTTCGGTCCAGCTACCTGCTAATGCCATGCAAAAGCTGCAGAAGACTGGCCCAAGTACTTGGGCACCTGAACCCACATAGGAGATCTGGGTGAAGCTCTTGGTTCCTGGCTTCTGCCTGGTCCAACTTTGGCCATTGTGGCCATTTACTGGAGTGAACTAGAGGATGAAAGATTCTCTTTCTCTCTCTGCTTTGCTTACTCTCTAAAACTCTGTCTTTCGAATAAATAAATCAATATTTTAAAAAAATAATAAAAAAACAAAATCAAAAGCAGAAAAAGTGATCTAATTTTTATTTAAGAAATCAATATTAATATTATAAAACTTTTTCAAGAATATTTTTGTCTGTTTAGTTGAGGAAATGAGCAAAATGTGTTTCCTTTAAAAGTATACCAGAGGGGCCAGCACTATGGCATAGCACATAAAGCTGACACCTGCAGTGCCGGCATCCCATTTGAGTCCCAGCTGCTCCACTTCCAATCCAGCTCTCTGGTATGGCCTGGGAAAGCAGTAGAAGATGGCCCAGATCCTTGGGCCCCTGTGCCTGCATGGGAGACCCAGAAAAGCTCCTGGCTCTTGGCTTCGGATCAGTGCAGCTCCAGCCATTCTGTCCAACTGGGGAGTAAACCAACAAATGGAAGACCTCTCTCTCTCTGCCTCTCCTCTCACTGTGTAACTCTGACTTTCAAATAAATAAATAATGAATATTTTAAATAAAGTACACCTGAAAAAATCCTGTTTCAACTGAGAAAAATAATAGTGTCAGATATGCCCATTGTATTGTCCCGTATGAAGGAGGCTCTACAATCAGATGCTGGAGGAAGTTTCAAGTCACATCCTGAGTGCCCACAGAGGATTTTACTCCATGATGCATGAAGTTCAGCCCAGTGTATTCTGTTTCATATTGGTCAATCCCTTCACCCTCCACTGCTTTGGCTTATTTGTTCTGCAGAGTGGTAAAAGAAGACACAAATGAATTTCAGTTCTTGAGAGTCAAATGATCATGACCCAGTTTTTAATGACTTTAGGAAACACAAATCAACAAAAGAATAGTTTAGACAATTTACTTCAGTCATTAGCAGGCCAGAAATAATTCACACTATGTAAACCTTTATATATTTACATGCAACGTTTTTAATTAGTTTGTAAGGAATAGTTGTTGATACATTATAAAATAGGATGTGGCTAATTCAGTTTGAGGAAGGTTATTTTAAGAGTTTGTTCCTCTAGCTATTAAAATAGTTTATATTTATCTCATTGTTCTACTTCCTTATAAAATTCAACCTATATTAGTATGTGTGTATATCTATAGTTGACATTAGAAATAATTTTGGATGCTAATTACACTCAATAAACATTTGTCACACATTGAAAACTCTGAGTCATGTTTCTCTTACATTCAAAATTCTGAAAAAGCCAAAGTTATCAACCACCTTTACTTTTTAATATTTATTTATTTTGAAACTCAGAGTTACGGGGTGGGAGAGAGAGAGAGACAGAGAGAGACTCTTTCATTCACTGATTCTCCACAGATGGTTACCATGGTCGGTGTTGGGCCAGGCTAAAGCCAGGAACCAGGAGCTTCATCTGCATCTCCCATGTGGGTGGCAGGGACCAAACACTGGAGTCATCTGCTGCTGCTTTCCCAGGCCATTAGCAGGAGCTGGATTGAAGAGAAGCAACCAGGACTTGAACAGGTGCCCATGTGGTATGAGGGCATCACGGGCAGTGGCTTTACCCACTATGGACCTGATCAACCATCTTTAGATTAATATATATATATTAATATACATATTTCTTTTAAAAATATATATTATTATATTATATTTCTTTTAAAAATATATATTTATTGTGGGGAGCAACTCGGACTAGACTGTTACTGGAATTAAGACTTATTCTATGCATCTGCTCTCCCACAATATGGCGCTGGGAGAGGAGGAAACAGCTTCTACACAGCTGCCTCCAGTTCAACCAATAAGCAGCAGGACCTGCTCCTGATTGGAGGAGAGCAGTGTACTCGGCGTGTGGGTAGCAGAGTTGGGATTGGTGGAAGAGGACTATAAAGGAGGAGAGAGACAACATGCACCAGGAACATCTATCTGAAGGAACACCTGTGCAGCCCCCGAGAGAGCCGGCCGGTGGTGTGCCGCTCCCCCGCGGAAGTGGGGAAAGTGGCAGGGGGAACCGCCCTTCCACGGAGGTGGAAGGGATAGTAGCCAACCCGGGAAGAACCAGCAGCAAACCCGGGGAGGGCCGAGCAGACAAAAGAACAGCGCAGGGTCCTGTGTCGTTCCTCCACGAAGAGGGGGAGCGACATAATGGTGCCGTGACTCAGATATGAAGCCTAGGCAGGGTTTAGTGTCGCTCCTCCACGAAGAGGGGGAGCGACAATTTATTTACTTATTTGAAAGGTAGTGAGAGAGAGAGAGAGGTCTAGAGAGAGGTCTTCCATGCTGTGGTTCACCCCCCAAATGGCTACAAAGCCTGATGCCGGGCCAGACTGAAGCCAAGAGTCAGGAGCCTCATCCAGGTCTGCCATGTGGATGACAGGATTCAGTCACTTGGACTATTTCTGCTGCTTTCCCAGGTGCATCATTAGCAGGGAGCTGTGGAGCAGATGGGACATGCACCTATCCTTCTGTGAGATGTCCATGTGACTGCTGACAGAGTCACATTATGCCACAATGCTGGTCTGCACAGACAGTAGATTTTAGAAGTAATTTCTTGCTGACATTAGCTAATTGTACACTTTTACTTTCCTTTCACCCTCATTTAATGACCTATGAAATTTTATTTTTGTTTATTTTTGTGATACCATGCATTTATACAAGGCATTTTAAATCCATGGAAATAAAACCATGTATAAATAAGTAAAAATATGATGGCTTTTTATTCCTAGGCAACACATTTATCTAGAATTTCCTAAATCATACAACACTAAAATGAATTCAGGCAACAAACAAAATTTGGAGCAGAAAAATAACTATTACTATAAAGCCTTAATTAGCTAAAACCCATAATTAGCTAGTATTCATTAAAGACTGTTTGAATCCACACAAATGGAAAATACATAAGTAGCCATGTGCATTTTGTTTAGGAGACAGTTTCAGCAAGGTTATTTACTAACGAGAAAAATGCACATGGATATAAGCAATGGCAATGGCATTTATGCATAATTGTGCACATGGTGCATGTACATAGAGAAACCAGACACTTAAGCCAATTTTGTTATAATGGAATGACACTTGGGCTATGCAAAGCACTGCATTCATTGTCTGCCAGAAGGTTTATTTTTTTCCTCAGTTTTCTGGTTTTGTCATTCTGTGACAAAATTATAGGACAGCAATAATAGCACAGCAACAAATAGCTTAAAGCCTTTTTCGGGAAAAGAGAATATACTATTTTATGATAACAATTGTTTAGTCTATCTGTAATTTATCAAGTGAGATTTATGTGAAAAAAATTCTAAAAGAGATAATTATCTAAATTCCCTAAAAATACTTAAAATATGCCAAACTTTTATTATGTATTTAATAGCACATTAAGTGAACTCTGTCAAACCTCCAACAAAAAGGTAGTTATGGCTTATAACAATGCTTCTAAAAGTTGCTTTCCTTCTGATTTGAGAAGGAATAAATATAGCATGCATTACTTTCATAACTGAATGTTAGGTGTTTTGGAGTCATATCAGCTTCAGCAAATATGAAAGATTATGTTGCCTCACCCCTTATCTGATGATATGTCATCTTCTCTTAAAGTTTTCATGAATCCTGGCACTTTGCGTGTGTGTTTTTAATGATCTTAAATAAAATACTAAATAAAATAAATTATTTAAACTTTCCAAATGCTATATAACTACTTGGTTTATGTTGAGATGATTGAATATTCATTCTACATGGGTTATTCAAGTTCTTTGTAATATGCAGGACAATAATTTGTTCTGAACTATTTTTACAGTCATATCTAAACCCCAGAGACATCCATTTATCTATATTATTATTTTATATTTATTGTTGTAACCATTTTTACAATTTTATTTATGTATTTTCATTTTATTTGAAAAACATACATAGAGAAACAGAGAGAAGAGAGACACACACAGAGAGAGAGAGAGAGAGAGAGAGAGCAGAGAGACAGATGGCGAGATCTGCTGCTTCACTCCCCAAATGCCAACATCAGTCGGGGCTAGGTCAGGCCTAAACTAGGAGCCTGGAACTCAATCTAAGTCTTCTTTGTAGATGACAAAGCCTAAATACTTGAGTAATAACTTGCTGCCTCTCCCTGAGTGTTAGCAGGAATCACACTTCAAGAATAACCAAGAATCACACCTCACACTTCAATAGGAGATGGGCGATTTAACTCCATGGCAAACCCTGTTTGGATTAAATATCAACCATCTGTAATGGTTGGGGGAGTAGAATCATCTGTGAACAAATAACAAAGAATTTGCAGTATGAACTTTGTTCTGTGCTTTGGGGTCCCAAGTGTATCCTATAGCAACTGTCAATGGTCAAAATTTTGTGTGTGAAGTGGGTTTGACCACAGTACCTACATATTGAGTCAGGCACATTTAAATGTTGTTATGAATGTATTTCTTTCTGGTGACATTAACTTTTAAAGCAGTAGGTTTTCAGTAAAAACATTTATCCTCCATAATGTAGATGGTCTTGGTCCAATCATTTGATGACCCTAAGAAAAGGATTTCCCTTAAGATGTAGGAATTCTACCAGCTGTCTGCCTTTGAGCTTCAGCTGTATCAAGTCTTCCCTGAGTCTCCAGCCTGCTCTTCTTCTCTGCAGACTTTGCATTGTCCTGCTTCCTCGATTGCATGTGATTCATTAAAAAAATTTAACTTTTCTCCCTGTTACTAACTCTGTATTACTTTCTCCTTCTTCATATGTGTGTATGAATATATATTTACATATATATCATTTTATATTTATCATTGTAACCATTTTTATATTTTATATTTATCATTGTAACCATTTATATATATGTATATAATATATATATTATGCTTCTCTGAAAACTCTAATGCACCAAATATGTTATGTACATTTATTTTAAATACATTTCTTTGTAAAAACAAGATTTTTTCTTTTTTTTTTTTTTAAGTAAGCATTGTCCAGTTATTACATGAGTTTATTTTGAGTGTGGACCAAGGCAACAATGATAAATAAGACATGGGTTGTACACTGAAGGGGCTTGAAAACACTTGGTAAGGGATAGACGTGAAAGCAGATAATTTAAAATAAGCAGCAGTATGTTCAAATACATGAGTAAGATTTAAATAAGGAGAATAGCTTTTGCAATATATAAATAAACTGTTTGAAGAATGACTATTAAGGAGAAAAAACCTGTAGATGAGCATGGAACCAAATAGCACAGAGGATTATGAATGTCCTAAATGGACACTAAATTTTATATTTCAGATTAGGGAATTCATTGAGAGTTTTTAAGCTTGGCTATATTGTTTTGCTTCAGATTTGGGTTTGCTTATTGTAGGTGGTAGATTTGTATAAGGTAGAAGTAGAACACAGAAAACAAATTATTGAGTTAAGCTAAGGAAGAGATAATTAAAAATTTCAATGAATAGATATGGAGTTAAGGAGACAAACTTATGAATTTTAATGAGATTGATTTAAATGGGTTATATAATAGGGTAATGAGAATTATATTTACAATTTGCTGACACAAAACAGATGTCTTGTCTTTTCTCACCGTGGACAATTTAGAAAATTTCTATTCTATTCCTTGAATAATAAATAAAAATCTGTTTTTTATTTTTAGTTGTTTTGGAATTAATTTCCTGTTAATTTATGAGTATTTCTTTCTTGGCTATTTCTTTGGATTTCTTGGATATTAGGATATTTCTATCTGATCCCTACATTACTCTGGTTTCTCAAAAGAAAATATTTCAAATATATAATGGTATAAAGTATATGTATGTGTGTGTGTGTGTATAGGTACACATATGTATTTATATGTGAGATCTGTGGGAAAATGGAATTGAAAGCAGAGGTTCATCAGTGCAAATAATTTGAAATTCATAGTTTTTTCATAATATATATTTCCATCTATTATGAAAAAGACTTTTTATATGAATGAAAGAAATTTATTTAGCTCACAGTTTGATTATTTATTTATATAAAGGTTACAGATTTCATATATTTCATATGTACAGTTTTAAGAAGATGATGTTACTTCCCATCTTCCTTCCCTCCCTTTCACCTTCGCACCTCCTTCTCTCTTATTTTCTTTTAATTTGTGTAATGATGTACTTTCAGTTTACTTTATACACACAAGCTTCATCCTCCACAAATTCAACAAGTAGTAAGTAGAGAGACCCCTGCTCCTCAGAGTACAGGCAAGAGTCATAAACAATAATCCAATCTCAAGATGAAAATTTTACTCCTGTACGTTAGGTTTTCTGTACTCCCTATATTAGGTACCACAGATAGAGAAAACTATATTTGTCTTTTGGGGACTGGCTTATTTCCATAAATATAATGACCTCTAAATACATCCATTTTGTTGTGAAAAATAGGATTTCGTTCTTTGTATGACTGAGTAGTAGTCCACTGGATATATAAACCCTAATTTCTTTATTCGTCATCTTTTTTTTTTATTTGACAGACAGAGTTAGACAGTGAGAGAGACAGAGAGAAAGGTCTTCATTCCGTTGGTTCACCACCCAAATGGCCGCTATGGCCGGCGCACTGCGGCAATCTGAAGCCAGTATCCAGATGCTTCTTCCTGGTCTCCCATGCGGGTGCAGGGCCCAAGCACTTGGGCCATCCTCCACTGCCTTCCCGGGCCACAGCAGAGAGCTGGCCTGGAAGAGGAGCAACCGGGACAGAATCCGGTGCCCCAACCGGGACTAGAACTTGGAGTGCCGGAGCCGCAGCTGGAGGATTAGCCTAGTGAGCTGTGGCGCCAGCCAAAATTGGGTCTCTTTCTTTCTTTCTTTCTTTCTTTCTTTCTTTCTTTCTTTCTTTTTTTTTAGGCAGAGTTAGACAGTGAGAGAGAGACAGAGAGAAAGGTCTTCCTTCCGTTGGTTCGTTGGTTTACCCCCAAAATGGCCACCACGGCCGGCATGCTGCACCAATCCGAAGCCAAGAGCCCGGTGCTTCCTCCTGGTCTCCCATGCGGATGCAGGGCCCAAGCACTTGGACCATCTTCCACTGCCCTCCCAGGCCACAGCAGAGAGCTGGACTGGAAGAGGAGTGACCAGGACAGAACTGGTGCCCCAACGGGGACTAGAACCAGGAGTACCGAAGCCGCAGGCGTAGGATTAGCCTAGTGAGCCGTGGTGCCGGCATTCAGTCATCTCTTGATGGACATCCTTGTTGATTCCTTATCTTAGCTAATGTCTGTTGAGTTGCTATAAACCTGGAAGTATAGATACCTGTTTCATGTGGTTATTTTGTTCCAAAATAATTACCTACCTTATTCCATTTTCCTTGAACATTTTGAACTTCCCTCATATATAGTATATGGAAGCAATATTCATGTGCACACACACACACAGGTAGAAAGAGAGAGAAAGACAGAGAGAGACCCATCATAAATACTTTGTTACATTATTATGGAAGCTGCGAAGTTCTAATATCTGCTGCTGTCAAGATTTTGCAGATGGGTTTCAGTCCTAGTCTGAAGAAAAAAGAAGCAAAAAAGAGAATGATATAAATCGCAACCCGTGTCACATTTTGAAGGCAGGAGGAGACTGCTTTTCTTCATGAAGACAGTCAGACATAAAGGGAGATGAGGTCTACCCATATTGGAGATGCCAATCCCCTTTACTCTTTCTACCAATTAATATATTAATTTTATGCAGAAATGTCTATAGATACACTCAGCATAATATTTATACAAATGCCTGTACCCTAAGCCTAGTCATCTTGACATACTCTGTTCATAAAAACATAGAAAATTTTAGGATGCCTGCAGATATTTTTCTTCTGAAATCCTTTCCTTTCCTGTGTAAATGGTTGTTTTGAAGAAGAGAGTTGGAAAGTTAGGAAGCTTGTTAGAAAGTTGGGAAGCTGCTTCTTTTCACTTGTTTTCTACAATATTGTTGTTCTTATTTAGTTTCTCTCCTTAGCAGAAACATGTAGCACATAAAAATGGTGAGTGAATGTTGAGCTAGAAATCAGGAGATTAGGCTCATCCTTTGTTTCTACACAGCTCTAAAATGTGTAATGTTAGAATGGATTATGTAAAAGTAAGGAACTAGGAAACATGTTTATAGCCTATCTCACATGATTATTTTAGGAATAAGGTTGGATGTACATCAACACATATAAAAGACCAATTAGCATGTTATAAATGTCCACTCAAGTTTAGTGAATTAGATATTATTTCGTTGTGGAAAAATTTAAAATTCTTACTTTAAATTCCTGATTGGAGAGTTATGTGTCCCCATTCCTGAACATCTTAACCATTATCTTTTCATAAAAAAATAACTAAATTCAACTTGTTTTGTTTTTAAGAAGAATCATTGTTCAGATTACTATAGTCAAGTGAGGTCATTTTATGGCCTTTAGACAAATTATCATTGCAGTATTTGACCTAATCATATCCTATAGATTCTATCATCCTCAACTGCTGTTTACAATTATTTGCTCCACCTCATTTGTCACCAAAATCACTGTGCCTTTTTTTCTCAGTTACAAACACCTAAGAGACAGGCTTCACTTGGCCAGATAATCACTGCTGTACGTAGCCAAACACTTTCAGCAGCTTTTCTCCTCATTAGCATCACTAAACTAACTGCAGATTGATGACATTGGGAAGGCACCATCTCCTACTTAATCACTGTGGGCCAAGTTGGCTGAATCCCTTACAAGGAAGCTTAAGGCTTATCTGATCAGGACCACCTCTGGGTCCTTGCAGATCAGACATTTCTGCACATAGAAAGCTTTAAGACTTCTAAAAGATAAAACATGAGCCAATGACGTTGTACAGTCCCTGAAGCCAATACCTGTAACACCAGAATCCCTTATGGGAGTGCCACGAGGTGGAGTCCAGACTTTTCTGCTTCTGATCCAGCTCCCTGCTGAGGTGCCTGGATAGAGCAGAGGATATTGGCTTAAGTACTTGAGACCCTACCACCAACAAGTGAGACCCGGATGGAGTCCCAGGCTCCTGCCTAGCATCAACCTGTTCTGGCCCTGGCTGCTGTGGACAGTTTGGGATGAACCAGCAAATGAAAGTTTTCTCTGTCATTCCGACTTTTAAATAAATAATTTTTAAGTAGAAAGAAAATATCACACAAGTCTTTTGACAATTTTATGAACTAATAAAGTCTTATGTTACTTTTTGATGGATTGATTATAATATAGCCCTATTCAAACAAATTAAAATTTCCACTAAAATAATTTGGAAAACTAGAAATTTTGCCAAACTGAATTAAACAGGGGAACATACACAAATTAAACAGGGGAACATACACAGATGTGCTGGAGGAGATATTTTATAAAATTTAATATATGAACTATAATTTTATCAAAATTGTATTAACATGCTGGATAAGCATATTTGTGAAATGTTTCCTTCAGGATAACCATATGTCAAAATGGTGTAGGAGGATTCATGTATTAGGAAGAAAACCATATGGAAAAAAGTTAAAAGACAATTTTTTTCTTTTTCTTTACAATTATGAAATCACTGTGATGAAGAACTATTTTAAGTTTCATATTTTGTTAATAACTATGTGTTAGGTAGAATAATGTCCCTCCCTCTTTCTGAAGTGCTCATGCTCTAATCTTCAGAACTTGAGAATTTGCTAGGGGGAATGGCAAAAAGGAATTAAGATTGCCAATCGGCTGACTGCAACATGCAGAGATTAACCTGGATTTTCCGGTTGAGTCCAAAATAGTCAAAAGGTCCTGAAAGCAGATGAGGGATCAAAGGAAGAGAATCAGAGCCGGAGATGAAAGCAGCAGAGCATGATGGGAGAGTAAAAGGACTCGACCTGTTTGTGCTAGTTTTAAGGACTGAAGAAGGGTAACATAAACCAAATATTTCAGGCAGCCTCCAGAAGCTGAAAAAGAAAACGCTTTTATCTAGAGGAGATTCAGGTTGAAACGGAATTAAGATTGCTAATCAGTTACCTTTAAACTGTCTTTGTACCCAATGGAATCACAGGGCCCTCATATAGCTTAGATCATAGGGTCAAAGGGGAAAGACAAGAGAATGAAGGAAAGTGCAAAGTAGGTGCTGTGCTGATGGCTCTGGCCATAGAGGAAGGGGTTGACAGCAGGGAATTCTGGTGGTTTTTAGAAGCCAAAAATTACAAAGCAATGGTTCTCCTAGAGCATCAGGGAATTAAAGAATGCAGCTCCTGCCAACACCTTAATTTTAAAGGGAAGTAAAACCTGTATTTGACTTTTGCTTAATGAATAATAACACAAACTTCTCTTAAAGAGCTAAGTCTGTGATACTTTTTCAACTGCGATAGAAAACTGATACGAATCACTTTCTAACAAGTTTTAAATTAAGCAATTCTGCAATATGAATGAGACATAGAACTTACCTTTTAATCAAATCAAATAAAGCTTTCAATCAAATAAAATAGAATTGTAATGATGAATAGTGGGGTATAATTAGAGAAAAGAATCATTGTCCTAAAATTTTTCAACTCACGGTATTTCTATTTAGAGTATTGCTATTATCATAGGAAATATATTTTCCCAGACCTGAATGTGATATATTGACCCTGATGGAAAACTTACGAAAATAAAAGCAAAGAACAAGGAGTGTTTGTTTAGATTAGTTGTTAAGAAATCTGCATTCTACATGGCAGTAAGTTGTTTGCTTTGGCTCCTGATTAACTATCAATCACTGCAGACCCCGGAGAAGCAGTGGTTATGGCTCAAGTAACTGAGTTCCTGCCACACATGTGGGGCACCTGCTTTGAATTCCTGTCTCCTGGTTCCAGCTCTGGTCCAGCCCCTGAAATAGTGGATATTTTAGTAATGAACTAGTAGATTCAAGTTCTCTCTCCTTCTCTGCCTGGATTCAAGCTGGTTCGTTCTCTCTCTCTCTCTCTCAAATAAATATTTAAATTATTTGTTAATTATTGATATTGGCTTTGTACCTTAAAATGTGTTCTCATTTGTAAATGTCTTATGCATGTATTTTACTATTTCAGTAATGAACCAGCGGATTAAAATTCTCTGTCCTCTGATTGCATTCAATCTGGTTCTCTCTCTCTCTCTTTAAAGTAAAAACAAAAATAAAATAAAATAGAAAACAACCCTGACACCAAATATATAAGCAATCAAATAAGCATATGAATAAAAAAGCAAAACTGTGGAGTCCTGGAGGTGAAAAGGCAGGAGCCTGAAAATACATTCTGACAGGATTCAGACCACAGAGAACACTAGGCCTCATGTTAATAAGAAAAAAAAAAGGAGAAACAGGCTAACAGACTAAAAGCGCTGTGAAAGCTTGATGATGTTAAATCACAGTAGTCTTTAGTGCTTTTTTTGGTGTAGATTCAATGTTGTTACAATCTAATGCAGCAAGCACTTATTTCCATGAAAATAGGCAAAATACTGATAATTATACTGAAATGATGAATAAAAATAATTACTAGAGAAAAAAGATATTGCAATAGCTTGCTGTCCAAATATTAGAATAAGCACCATAAACATTTAAAAATAAGTGGATAATTATGTTTTTAAAAGTATGTCCTTTGAACATAAGATGATGATTACTGGAGAATGGAATGGGAAGGAGGTTGAAATGGTTACAAAATCAGTCTTAGAAGGAAAGAATGAATTTCCAGTGTTAGACAGCATAGTGAGGTGACTATACTTTAGAATAACCTACCATATACTCTGTAAACAAATAGAGAGCAGCTCCAAGTCTCCAATCATAAAATAATCTCAAAGAATGAGAAATTGTTGATTACAATAATTTGATCAGCACACATTATATGCAGTATTAATGCTTCATGGTAGCTCATAAATGTATACACTTACTACTAAGAAACATATTAAAAAGAAAAAGAGGATTTATACAATTTACACAATTTTCTAAGCCCAACGAAGAAAATGATGTGCTAAAGAACTTAAACATCACACATTATTTTCAGATCTAGATCAGCAAAACGTCACTGATTTGCAGAATACACGGAACAAAATAAAGCATCTTGCAGCAATTAATGTAAATATAACTTATTCTCATCACTATTCAAGCTCATAAAACACTCCAATACAGGCAGGAGAAGAATTAGAAAAGGGCTTACCCTGAACCTCTAGTCATGATTGAATGCCCCTGGAACTCCTTCTGATTTTCCCTCCTTTTATCTAGCCTCTAACCCTATTAATTACTCACTTATTACATTAAAAATTAGTAAGCTCTCTTTCACTAGGACATAAACTCCTCAAGGTCAGCAACTTTGTCTATTTTGCTTACTAATGGATTAATAAATGCCTACAACACTCACGTAAATAATGTTTGCAATACTTTTTGTAGAATGAAAGGATTTCATGTAGGAGGGGGATATTTTAAATTTGCTATTATAAATCAATATAAAATGTGACTGATGGAATTTTCAATTATACCATTTTTTGGTTCTCCCATATTTCTCATTAAAAAATCAAAATACAAGAGTTAGCCGAAGTGTATAAAAACTGCATATTAAAACCAAGATTCCAGGTGCCAGCTTTGTGCCATAATGGGTTAAGCCACTGCCTGCAACGCCAGTAACCCATTCCATCCTACTGTGCCTGGGAAAGTAGGAGGATGGCCCAAATACTTGGGCCCTTGCCACCCATATGGGAGACCCTGAGGAAGTTCCTGGCTCTTGTCTGGCCCAGCTCCAGCATATAGTCCTTTGAGGAGTGAAGCAGTGGATAGAATATCTCTCTTTTTCTTTGTCTTTCCCTCTCTCTCTATAATTAGAACTTTCAAATAAGTAAATCAATCTTTAAACTAACAAACAAAACAAGATACTTTTCTCTTTGAAAGCTCAAAGCCAGTTAATTGTGAATTCCTAGGTTAATACTTAAAATTTATAACTGTACTTGTATAGAATTACTAAGATTTATTATATGTGAATATGAACGGAAGTATATAGATGTTATTTTAAAAGGTCAACATTTTCTGTTTATCATATTCTTCCCTTCAAAATCAGGTTTGGGGACTAGTGTCCTTTTACTCATTTTATGAAATTGTGTATTTCATTTTAGGCATTTCTATATGGAAATCTCACCAAGGAATGTTATTCAATCGCCTAATTATTTAATATGTAGCTATAAGTTCATGTCATTGTTGCTTATAATTTATGCCTCAGATTTCCTTAATGTCCACTCAGCAGTTCTGTAGTACTCAGTTTAACCATAAATCCTGTATTAAACATGTTTTGTTTAGCAGTTAAATTGGAATGAATGTTAGCTCTCTTATAGGATTAAAACACCTTGGTGGCACCGGAATATTTGTTCTGACTCCATTTTGTTCATAGACTTCACTGCAAATATTACCTACTTAATAATCGTTTTCTAGTGGCTAGGGACTGGGATTGGCAACTGGCTTCACAGAAGCTTAAGAAAGGTTAACTGGTGATATTATTCATCTATTTTTATGATTGCTGAAATGGAGCTAGTAATTTATTCACACTTGGATTGAGTTAAAATTAGGGCTTTTTATGTTATATTTTAACTCTTAAGTCAAGCTCTTCTAAGGACTCAGACACATGAGGACCATCAAGTGGTACAGAAACATTCTGGTCTCCCAGGAAACAAAAGTGAGAATACCACAACTCATTCAACAAATAATTTGCATACGACATAATGGCAAAACCAACTGGTGAAAATTAGTATATCATTCTATGCTTTGCTCCTAATCATTTTACTGCATTTGAGTTTCTAAAATTCAGTTTATTCTGAATTGAATGGATGAGACAGGGGAGTAGAATAACGTGGCAAATGCTTCTACTAGCTCTACAATTTCATGTATTAACAACAGCAAACTTTCTCTATGCAATTTATTATTTAGATTGAGCTCATTTTTTAAACTTTTATTTAATGAATATAAATTTCCAAAGTACAGCTTATGGATTACAATGGCTTCCCCCCCATAACGTCCCTCCCACCCGCAACTCCCCCCTTTCCCACTCCCTCTCCACTCCCATTCACATCAAGATTCATTTTCAATTCTCTTTATATACAGAAGATCAGTTTAGCATACATTAAGTAAAGATTTCAACAGTTTGCTCCCACACAGAAACATAAAGTGAAAAATACTGTTTGAGTACTAGTTATAGCATTAAATCTCAATGTACAGCACACTAAGTACAGAGATCCTACATGAGCAGTAAGTGCCCAGTGACTCCTGTTGTTGACTTAACAAATTGACACTCTTGTTTATGGCACCAGTAATCACCCTAGGCTCTTGTCATGAGCTGCCAAGGCTATGGAAGCCCCCAGAGTTCACCAACTCTGATCATATTTAGACAAGGCCATGGTCAAAGTGGAAGTTCTCTCCTCCCTTCAGAGAAAGGTACCTCCTTCTTTGATGACCAGTTCTTTCCACTGGGATCTCACTCGTGGAGATCTTTCATTTAGTTTTTTTTTTTTTCCCCAGAGTGTCTTGGCTTTCCATGCCTGAAATAGTCTCATGGGCTTTTCAGCTGGATCCGCATGCCTTAAGGGCTGATTCTGAGGCCAGAGTGCTGTTTAGGACATCTGCCATTCTATGGGTCTGCTGTGTATCTCACTTCCCATGTTGGATCATTCTCTCCCGTTTTTATTCTATCAGCTAGTATTTGCAGACAACATTCTTGTTTATGTGATCCCTTTGGTTCTTAGTCCTATTATCATGATCAATTATGAATAGAAATTGATCACTGGGACTAGTGAGATGGCATTGGTACATGCCACCTTGATGGGATTGAATTGGAATCCCCTGGTATGTTTCTAACTCTACTGTTTGAGGTAAGTCAGCTTGAGCATGTCCCGAATTGCACACAACTTGATTCTTGGCATAAGGTTTGATTTTAACCGGTTTACCTTTGATAATCCTACAGAGAGTCTCTGGATTATTATATTTGAGACCTAGAATTTTTAAGGATTTATTTATCCATTTATTTATTTATTTATTTGAAAGGAAGAGTTACAGAGAAATACAGAGAGGGAGGGAGGGAGAGAGGGACGGAAGGAGGGAGAAAACGAGAGATAGAGATAGAGAGAGAGAGATAGAGAGAGAGAGAGAGAGAGAGAGAGAGATAGAGACCTTATATCAGTTGGTTCACTCCCCGAAGGGCCACAATGGCCCAGGGTTGGTCCAGTTCGAAGCAAGGAACCTGAAACTACATCTGGGTGTCCCACATTGGTGGTAGGGGCCAGATCACTTGGGCCATCTTCTTCTGATTTCCCAGGCATATTAGCAGGGAGCTGGATCAGACGTGGAAGAGCTTGGACTAGAATCAATTCATGTATGATATTCGGCATCATAGGAGACAGTGCTGTATCACGATGTTGGACTGCAGCATCTACATTATTAATTAATTTTGTCTTACCAGAAACTATCATATCTTTATATAAAAAACTGGTAAACATTCTGCTTACTAAAGTCATGTTTCTAGTTGTATAAGTAGAACTGATCTAACAGTTCTCTGATATTCTTTCTTAGGGACACACATTCTTAAAGTTTTCTGCAAATCGCTTCTGCCTCTCTGAGCTTCATACAAGAAGATGAAACCTACCGTATAGCAACAGTGGTTTAACTTGCTTTAAGTTCTTAAATTATTTGTTCAGGTTGAAACAAACTCTGATTCTTTTTGCTGGAGATTACCATGTTTATGTAGGGATTATTTTGCTGTATTGTTTTCAGAGTTTTGCTGGGGCCTGAATTCCTCTGTTTCTGTTGTTTTCTCTAGAAAGCCCTCTGTCTGTCATGTTGTAGGAATCTTGCAGCATTGTATATCAGAGTGTGTTTAGCTTATGCATTTAGTGGATTTGTTGGAAGGGCAGTACTTCAAACCAGTTCAACTACAAAGTTATGAGCCTCGGACCTAAAATCTTCTTTGTCAAGAGATAACCTCCAAAGCCTGTGGTTGAGTCATCATCTTTTATGGAAATATCTTTCTGTTTCTTACCTCATGTGTGCCTCTTTGTTCTGCCTAAGCATGTATGTCAGTGGTCCTCAGGCATATTGCCATTGGAGTTTCGATATTTCAGATTTTGTGGGGAAGGGATCGATATCTTTCACTGAAGCATGAATATTGTGCACAGAAAGCAGTGTCCTGTCTGTGTTTTTTCTGGAGGTGGGAGTGACCTTCTCCCTCCATCTGCAAAAGAGCAATGCAAACTGTTCTAGCAAATCATGGGCTAGGTGAGAAAAATATCATTCTATGCAATGTTTGATTGTTTTCTTTTTCCCCCTTGGGAACTCCCAAACTAAGAAGCCGTGGGCAGAAGTGATTGGGCTTCTCTTTCTGATGGTTGGCATGGTGATGATCTTTGCTATCCTCCATATAGCTGGAGTCCTCCACTATCTTTGGTAACCTGTGCACAGTGATTAGTTCCACAGTATTCCTGTTACAGAGAAAAGTATGCAACAGTTTATATGATGATAAGCCTATTTTCGTATTTAACAAGTAAGAATCACATTAACGGTAGGAAGGCCAAAGTCCTCTTACTAAGGCATCAGTTCTTAATGTTATTCATCTTATTGTGTGAATACAATCCAACCCATGAGCAAAAATTCTAAATTAGTAGACTATGTTCTTATCTAGTGGTAAGAAATTGGAATGAACTGCAGGTTCTCGACAGCACAACAGCGAATTTTCCTTAGGAAGCAAGAGAAGTGATTATCTGCTCACCAGTGGGCTAAAATCCACATATGGCCAAGCCATTCTGTCATTCTGATTGATTAACTTTAGTTAATCCTTTACCCAGAGGTGATTCCTGATGCTTGACAATTTTGTTGTGACAAATAAAACTGGTTATCAAGTCACCAGAAGTAAAAGTCACAAATTCCTTGAAAATGTTATAATCCCTTCCATATCAGAAGCTTGCAACACCATACTCATGTGTTGTCCCTATGATTATTATTGAATTCAGTATGACTTCCTTTTAATTTGATTAATCTGATGGTCTTGCCATGTTTCGGTTTTTTACAAAGCATAGATTCATGCGAAAATAGACTTAACAAGGAAAAGAGAAACTCTTTCCCGTGTCAAAAAACTGCAGTATTCAACAGTTTTCACAGCTTGAATTGCTAATTAGTGAGCTTTCTCCCACACATATAACAATATTTACCTTTTATATTTAAAAAAAGACTTAGGAAGGAAATAATGGATGTCATAGAATAGCTCAAAATCTTTGGTATCAAAGAGACCTGTGGTTTTCCAATGCCTCTACATGTTTACCCAAGACCTTGTTTGCGTCATTGAATCTAACAGTTGGTGTCCTTACAAAGGGAATGAAAAAAAAATGCTATACTTAATTTACACTTGAAAATCTTTGTATATATCACATTCAACCTGGTTCAACCTGGCACAAAGTAAGCACTTGTTAAATGGTGGCTGCTTAAATGAATATTCCAAGGCATATCATATTGCATCATTTCATGGCTGATTTTTGTCATAAAATATACTTTGAGATCACTTTTTTTTTCTTTTCTGGAAACGTCTGAATTTTTAAGCAAATATCAACATATATCCAGGCTGAAAATTATTATTGTTCAGAGAACTCCTGTTTCTGCATTTATTCATTTTCTCAAACTGTTTAGGTCAATGTTTTTCTTTGTTCTTCTGGCTTTAATTAGATTCAGTTTTTGTTCAGTTTTTCCTTTTGAATATATAATACACTTAAAAATTTTGTGCTACCCTTTCTTAGGTTTTTTGTGGTATAAAAACTAATTCATTTTTAAAACAGAAGGTTTCATAAATATATATATATGTAAATAAGAATTTTGTATATATGAATCATTTTAGCATGACAAGAAGCAAACACAATAATTGATATGATTCAAAAGTTAGAATATTTAAGTAACTAAAACAAATGGTTGTTTGTAAACTGTAACACATAAAAAATTAAGATTAATACAAAATAATCCAGAGAAATTTTTACAAAAATGAGCATATGGTAAATTCAGAAATAATTAAAAATCATAACATAACCACTAGATAGGGGTATTAATCGAAATAGGAGGAGGAAATTGTCTTAAATTTTATTAATATTCAGAAACATGCCAAATTTGTAAAGAAAAGATCACCTAAACTTAAAAAGCAATGTTTTAATGGCCACCAGAATTTATTACAGTCAGTAACATTCAGATATTTCTCTAAATTATAAAATTTAAAAAATATAATTGGCAGGGTTCCAACTTTTTGGGCCATCTTCCACTACTTTCTAGAAGCACATTAGCAGGGAACTGGACCAGAAGCAGAGCAGACATGACTGAAACTGGTGCCCATATGGGATGCTGGCATCACTGGCAGTGGCTTAACCCGCTGGGCTGCCACTCCGGCTCCATTTACTCCTTACAGCCTCACGTTTGTAAGTCAGTATCATACAATGAACACAGATGAGTGAAGTGTCCAGATAAAAGTTAAGAAACTTTTTAAACTCAGTGATCAGAAGATAATAATCTGATATCATGTTATTCTAGGTTCTACTAGCACAATTATATTTAGTCAATTTACTTGAATTATTTTAGTTACCACAAATGAATTATAATGAAACTACTGTATAGGGACTTTGTGAGGATGAAATGAGGCACTACATAAAGGACTTGCATTGTGGGGAGCAACTCGGACTAGACTGTTACTGGAATTAAGACTTATTCTATGCATCTGCTCTCCCACAATATGGCGCTGAGAAGGGAGTAACAACTTCTACGCAGCTGAGCTGATCCTGCTCCTGATTGGAGGAGAGCAGCGTACTCGGCGTGTGGGTAGCAGAGTTGGGATTGGTGGAAGAGGACTATAAAGGAGGAGAGAGACAACATGCACCAGGAACATCTATCTGAAGGAACACCTGTGCAGCCCCCGAGAGAGCCGGCCAGCGGTGTGCCGCTCCCCCGCGGAAGTGGGGGAAGTGGCAGGGGGAACCGCCCTTCCATGGAGGTGGAAGGGTCGGTAGCCAACCCGGGAAGAACCAGCAGCTAACCCGGGAAGGGCCGAGCAGACAAAGGAACAGCGCAGGGTACTGTGTCGTTCCTCCACGAAGAGGGGGAGCGACATTGCATAAGTGTGTATGGCAGACTAATCTTTCAAAGTACATAAGCTCTCCTTCATTATGCAAGCAAGTTTTTTTTGGCAAGTGTAGACAGAGCATGAAGTCCAAGAAGAGACAATGTAAATGAATTCCTAGAGAAATTCAGTATTACAGTTTGCACACACTAACTACAACACTATTAAAGACAATGAAGATTAGGCCATAATATACAGTTGGAAAAAAAAAAATGGACAAGTCTAAGAATTTTACCCCCAACTGATACATTTTCTCTTTCTTGATTCCAAAGGTTGGTAGTTCCTGGAATTCATGTTTCACTTGGAACCACAAGGGATTTTTTATTTGCTGACCAATGATGCACCAAGGATTCATAGAATAAGTGTAACTCTTTACTTAAACCTGAAAGCTTCCACCAAGCAACAGTAGTCCTGCTGACAATGCGAAGCCTGGCCTGGCAGCTTTGAGACTCTTTTGCTCACAGGCATAAAACATATTCCATCTCATGTCTTGTGGGACAGCCTTGATTGGGCCAGGGATTAACAAAGGAGTTGTTTTTGTGTGTGTGTGTGTTTTAATGAACAGAGAATAAATATTTAGGTCATATTTCTTTTGTAATAACAAACTTATAATTGAAGCATAAAATCAGCCATAGAAAATACATATAGACTGTTCAGTCATGCTTTATTTGTAGACACTGAAGTGAATTCTATTTAATTTTCACATTTTCTTCCACTGATTGGTTCTTAAAGAGATTGGTGTATACTATTAGTAAACTATACAAGTATAACAAGATATTGTGGGGGAGTGGGCTTTCCTTCCAAATTTGGGATGAAGATTGCATTCTCTGATCACAAAATAGGAAATTAAATTATTTTCTACTTATATGCTTATTGTAATTTTCCAATTCAGAATGGACCAATTAGTTCAGTTTTTGGGCTTGTCTCTAATATCAACTCCATAGGTTATAACAGGAGACACAATGTTTTGTTTCTTCCCTAAGGTAATTTTAAAAAAGTATTTATTTTATTTATTTGAAAGACAGAGTTACAGAGAGAGGTAGAGACACAGAGAGAGGTCTTCCATCCTCTAGTTCACTCCCCAAATGGCCATAACAGCCAGAGTTGTGCAGATCTGAAGCAAAGAGCCAGGAGCTTCTTCAGGGCCTCCCACATGGGTTCAGGGGTCTGAGAACTTGGGCCATCTTCTACTGCTTTCCCAGGCCATGACAGAGAGCTGGATCAGAAGAGCTGAACCACAGCTCCGGCCCCTACCCTGAAGTAATTTCAAAAGCTAGATATTACTTATGGTTGTCCAGAGCCATGAATAGCTTTCAGGAACACCACTGATCAAATTCATTGTAGATTTATTCATGATTTCTAACTGAAATAACTGATTATTGAAAAACACATATTACTTCATATTTTATATATTTATCTTAATTTTTTAAATATTCCACATGCAAGTCTCATATTTATTTGTTCTCTGAAACATCAGTGAGATTAAGCAAATAATTACTTCACTCATGCCATTCATAAGAGTTCTCATTTTCAATTCCTTTAATTGTATCTACCTATTCTGGGCACAGAGTACTGAAGTTTATAGTTAGCCTTCATAAGTCAATTCATTCCTTCCAACTACCAATAGGAACAGCTGCATAATAATATTGATGGTGTGATGGTGTGAGACATATGTTTGCCTTTTGAGAAAATGCAGGAAGATATTCGTCCAAACATCCTCAATCCTTACACTTGTTTTGCTTTCTCAAATATTATTTAGGACTCTTGATTTTATACTGAAAGGAAAGGTCAGTTAGCTTAATAGTATTATTTAGTTTGTCAAAGTTAACCCCCCTATTTCAATATCATCAAAATATCCACTGTATTATTTGTTGAACACTTTACTTAGATAGAATTCATCTTGAGTGTATAAAGTTAGTTGAAAATAGATATTAGTAAATAATAAGAATGAGAATAGAAGAGGGAGGAGGATGAAGGGTGGGAGTGAGGGTGTGAGGGTAGCTATAGTGGGAAGAATCACTATTTTCCTAAAGTTGTATTTATGAAATGGAAGGAGTTCGTATGCCTTACATAAAATGTTTCTGGAGAAAAATATATGCGCTAACACCAGATCAGCTAAATAAATATTACTAGATCTAAAGTGTTAGATAAAGTCCAATACAATAATACTAGGGGACTTTGTTACACCACTGTCATTCATGGACAGATTATTGAAGAAGGAAATCAACAAAGAAACTTCAGACTTGGAACGTACTATATGGCAAATGAACTTAGGAGGCATTTTCCAAATTTTTCATCAAGTAGCTACAGAATACACGTTCTTCTTATTAGCATATGGAAATTTTGCTAGGATAGATTATATGTCAAAAATAAAGTCTCAATACACTTTAAAAAGTAAATAACACCAGATAGCTTCATATACTCAATGGAATAAAAGAAGAAATCAACCAGATGAAGCATAGAAAATTTACAAACATATAAAGTTAAACAACATGCTATTGAATGGCCAATGGATCACTGGAATGGAGAAGGAAATAAATCATTCTTGAAACAAATAAAATTGGGAGCAAAAGCAATGGTAAGACAGAAGATTATAGCAGTGAGTGCATACCTTTAAAGATCAGGTATCCAAATAAACAGTTTAATGGTGTATCATGAAGATTTAGAAAAAAAGAAAAAATGAACTCCAAATTAGTAGGAGACAAGAAAAAACAAGGATGAAAGTAGAAATAAACTGAATTGAAACTAAAAACAAAACTTTGCAAAATGTTGTAGTTGGTGGGCTGCAGTGTTAAAACCACTGCTTATAAATGCTGGCATTGAATATCAGAGTTGTTTTAGTCAACTCTGCTTTTGATCCAATTTTCTTCTAATTCTCCTGGAAAAGCAAAAGAACATGCTATGAACATAAATTAGTGAAATGATAGTGCTTACAATACCTGATTTCAAAACATAACACCAAACTATGATAATTAAACAGCATGGTACTAGCATAAAAACTGACACATAGATAAATCCATTAAATTTGACAAAGGTATAAGAACCTATTGGAGAAAGTCTGGTCTTTTCAATAAATTATTTGAGATAAACGAGATATAACTTTGTAGAATGAAATTATTATTTTTTAAATATGTTATTTATTTATTTGAAAGTTAGAGCTACAAACAGAAAGGAAATACAGAGAGAGAGGTCTTCTGTCGCTGGTTCACTTCCAAATGGCCTCAACGGCCAGAGCTAGACCAATCCAACGACAGGAGCCAGGAGCTTCTTCCAGGTCTCCCAGTTGGGAGAAGTTGCCCAAGCACTTAAGCCATCTTCCACTGTTTTCTCAGGCCATAAACAGAAAGCTGGATTGGAAGGGAAGCAGCAAGGACATGAACAGGCACCCACATGGGATGCTGGAACTGCAAGCAGAGGCTTAGCCTACTATGAGAGAATCAACGCCTGTATTTGAAATTAGATCCCTACCTCTCACCATATAAAATATTATTGAATATAAATCAAATACCTATATAAAAATCCAAAACTATGGAATTTTTGGAAGAATATATAGGGAAAGACCTCAAAACATGTGCGTTGGCAATGACTTTTCTTTAGATAAGATCTCAAAATTGTAGACAATCTAAATGAAACTAGAAAAATGGAATTATATCAAAGTTGAAACTTATGTACAAAAAAGAAAACAACAGAGAAAAGATACGTGCAACAGAATTTAAGAAAATGCTTGTAAGCTATTTATCTGACAAAGGATTAATATCCAAACTACATGAGGATTTTTAAAAAAATCAATAACAAACAACTGTGTTCCTTGAGAGATGGGAAAAGAATCTGGATAGACATTTCTCAAAAGAATTACTCCTTATGTATGTATGGAATACATATTCATGTAATACTATTTACATGGTAAAAGAATAAAATCCTGTCATTTATAACAAAATGGATGGAACTGGAGGCATTTTGAAATAAACCAGAAACAGACAAATATTGCATGTCCTTCCCTATATGTGGAAACTAAAAAGCTAAATTTCACCATGAAATACCTATTTGCAGAGCCTGGTGGGGGTACTGAGGATTCAGGGAGTTTGGATAGCAGGTACAAAACTGGAAATAAATCAAAGGGATAATTTTTTAGTGTTACACAACACAGTGGAGTGACTATAGTTCATAATAAACTATTATATATTTTATGAGAATATATATACATATATATATATATATAAAAGAATGGAGATGCCAGACTCCAATTGCAAAGCAATATTAGATAAGGGGAAATATTTACATATTGTAGGCACTTATTGAAAGGGAATATTGTAACCATAAATATGTACAATTAATAACGCTTTCTAAAAATCCCTGAAAAACTGCTTCTCAGATAGGCATTTCTTTAGAAAGTTCAACCTTACCACTGTCTCATTGACTTGTCACAAGAAAATAAACCTTCCTTTGAGCAACTCCTACAAATGGTGAATTATTCAGGAATATATCAACCAAACAGAAACCTTATACTTGCTAACTATACTAAAAGTCCTTCTTATGTCTTCAAATTTTCATTGACAATGAGCATTATAAAAAACATTCATGGATTTTAAACAAATTTTGCATCAAAAAGCATTTATTTTACTTCCATCTTTCATGAATTTTTTGGAGTACCCTTGTATGCTAACCTTATACAGCAAATTTCATAATATTTAATGCATTTCATCTCTTCTGTAGCTTTTATACTGAGATTCTTGAGATCCCTGTAATCTGCAATTATATATCATGTAGAAAGACCCCTAAAATTTGGGGGTTAGAATATTTAAACACAAAAATTGTTCCAGATTTTAGACTTAAGTGGCATTACATTTTTCAGTATAGACTGATTAAGTAAACACAAAGTAGATAATAAGTTACAGAATAAAGAATTGAAAAACAAATAAAGAAGAAGAAGTGATGTGGAAGTTCACATCAGCAGAGAAATTAGGACAATTTAACTCAAAATACAGGGAAAAAGAGATTGGAGTTGACATTTGGAAGGATACCAACATAAAAGCAAAGAGTAGGCATAGAAAGGGAATGAGGTTGGAATTAGAAAGAGGTTTTCCTGCCAGAAAGAAAGCAGATATTGGGATCTGAGCCAGATCTGGCTGTGAGGGTGGTGGCGTCCTTTACAGAATTGAGTTATGACTTGAAAGGGGAACAAGATGTGCCCAGCCAGGAGTAGCATTGGAACAAAACTGCAGCACATGACTGAGAGAAATGAATTCAGAGCTGTTGGAAGCTGTGGTTATTTAATCATAACTGTGTTCCCTCTGTTGCCAGAAGACTGATGGAACTCCCTCCCACAGAGGTCAAACAAATGGTTCCCTCAGCTCACTTAGTTAATTACCAGCCCTGTGAATAGAAGGTCAGGATGCTGAGTAACCACAATTTAAGACAAATGAGATGCATTAAATGTGCAATTGTGTGCAAGGTGCCTATGACCTAACCATTTTAGGGATTTAGATACTGCTCAGTTAAGATCAGACTAGCACGTTAAAATCCTTGCTTTATGTTTTCATAATATTTTCTCGCTATGAATTACATAAACTATTAAATTATGAACATGTTATGCAGAAAATATAGGTCATCATTAACATATCCTAGTGGAAATTTTTCCTAGTTTTTGAATCAGAAAGACGTGAAATGGAATTCCAGGTCTTTACTAACCACTTGGAATGAAAAGTTAATGTCTCTGAGCCCCAGTGTTCTATAATTAATATTTAATGGAAACATGAATCTCATATGGTGTATGCAATTATAAATTGTGACAACACTCAGCAGATATTTAGCACAGAATTGTAACTGTTAGTTAGACAAGACACTGGGTCCTTAGGACTCAAATTGTCCTGCTTTTACCCAACGTATTTTATTAAAGCCTTAGTAGAATTATGTTTCAGCCTAACTTAAAAACATTTCCTATCTAAATAGTGTACTTTTTTAGTGGTTGCTCATAGAAAGATACAAACTGGCACTAACATTTACTGATGAGTAAAACTGTTCCCTACCAAAGAATTTTTATTTTTCTAATTTTTATTTACTATTTGAATTTTATTTGAAAGATAAAGAGACAGAAACAGACAACCAAACAGATGGACAGAGAATTTCCATCCACTAGTTCATTCTCCAAATGCCTATGATATCCAGGGCTGGACAAGCCAAAGTCAAGTGTCCAGAACCTAATCTGGGTCTCCCACATGGGTAGCATGGACACAAGCATTTGATTCATTATTTGCTGCCTCCCAGGATTCCCATTCCAGGAAGCCGGATCCGAAGCAGACGACTTAAACCATTCTGATGTGGGATGTAGGTGTGCCACGTGATATCTTAGTTGCATCAAATGCCTGCCACAGGAAGAATTCTTAGTGCATGCTTGTCAAAAATGTTTATACTGTTTGCCTTTTCTTAACCTGTCCACAAGTCTTATTTTCTTTATATCCAGTGTGATACAGCTTCCAACCATAAATTATACTTTATTTCACACTTGTCAAAGTTGATGCATCTCATTACATTCTGTACCACCTAGTATTTATAGATACACAAACATCAATTCTACTACATATCTCCCTTTCTCTTTTTCATATATATATATATATATATATATATGTATATGCATATATATAAATCTATCTAAAATATGCCAAGTTTTACATAAAGTCTACATTGCATTCTCTATTGAGAAAAAAGTACCTATTAGTGTGAGTAATCACATAAAGCTGAAAAGCTGTCTAGTTTTCTGATTGTATTAGTCAGCTCTCACTGCTAGAACTGAAATATCATAGAAGTTTTTCTAGAAAGGAAGGTTTATTCTGTTAACTGTTATTGAACTTCAAGGTCCAAGATCAGAAAACATGCAATATTCCCATAAGTCTATATTCTTAAATATGTTCTCAAATTATTAACTTAATACTCTTACATAAATTTATGTGATGTAAAATCTTCAAGAACTTTACTCTGGGGCTGGCGTTGTGGCTTAGTAGGCTAAGCCTCCTCCTGCAGCACTGGCATCCTATATTTTCACCGCTTTTGTTGCAGCTGCTCCTCTTCTGATCCAGCTCTCTGCTGTGCCCAGGAGGGCAGTAAAGGATGGCCCAAGTCCTTGGGCCCCTGCACCCGCATGGGAGACCGGGAAGAAGTTCCTGGTTCCTGGCTTCAGATCAGCCCAGCTCTCACTGTTGTGGCCTTTTGGGGAGTGAACCAATGGATGCAAGACCTCATTCTCTCTGTCGCCCCCTCTCTCTGTAACTCCACCTTGCAAATAAATAAATAAAATCTTAAAAAAAAAAAAAAGAACATCACTCTAGGTTAAGGTCTGTACATACTTTATTTAAACAAAATCATTTAATTTCTGACCTTGGAAACTAACAGTTCATGCTCATGTTTCATCATAGATATATACCCATCCTTATACACACACTGCACATTGGGATCCATTGAAATTGTGTTTGTTCCTCTGGGTGTGCAGCATGGGTTCCATCAGTCTCTTACTTTGGTCACTCCCTTGTTTTTGCATAGATTACTTTTGAACCTCCTTTCTCTAAATACCATGAACGCAGGCTGAGTCTCATTTCATAGGGCAGTGCTCTTTGTCCCAGTTTGCCTTTTTTATATTTGATGTCTCCAGGATCCTAGACCTCTATAGTTACATCTCCAGCACATTCTTACAAGTTACAATTTTATTTTTCTATTTCTTCTTTAGGAAAATCATAGATCCTGCACCCCCAACCCCTAACCTTGTCAATTCTTAAGACTCATTGTCTCAACAAATCAGATATTCCATCTGAAACTATGGAATATGTAGAAGTAAAAATAAATGAATAATTAAGAAAAAAAAATTTGTGTGTATTTTTCCGGTTACATATCCACCACAGGTGGTGGGACTGACATACTAACAGCACTGGCATCCAGTAGAGCAGCCTCAGCGGAGGAGCACAGTGAAGATCTCAGGTGTTACACGTTCATCTGCACTCCTCAAACCTTTACTATTGTTTCAGTTAACCTCTTAAACTATTTACTGTTTCATCATTTTTCAAGTACTTTCATCCATTTTATGTACATAAAGTTGATGTATTTTTTAATTTATCTACCTAGAGTGATTTACCTTAAAAATAAACAAGATAGGAATAATTTTATATACTCAGCACCAAAATGTATTTAATATCATTGAAATTTAATTTATATGTGTGAACTGTAGAAGTGAATGAATAAGTTGTCTGTTTAAAATGAATACTGTATTAAAAGTTATCACTGAGTGCTCAATTTGTAAAATGTTCTCTTTAGCATTCTTTGCAGAAATGGAACTGTTTATTCCTAACCACATCCTTGTGTGGCAAATATTCTAATCTCCCCATTGCAATGGAAGATATTGTTGAATGGTTCAAAGTCACATGCAGTAATAGCTATAAGCAGGATGTTTTATGTTGGTACTTGATTGTTGAAATCCCTTTTATTTTAAGCAAAAGGAAATGAGGACTCTGAATTTTTAACATTAGAATATATTTTACAATGTATTTCATCTGGAATAAAACAAAATATGAAAAATTTACAATTTGATCAAAATCCAGCAGGAAAATGAAAAGTAATCTTTTTTTGGTCTTCTAAAGCCTTTATTTATTTATTTATTTATATTTTTATCTTTTAACTTGTATTTAATAAATATAAATTTCCAAAGTGCAACTTTTGGATTATAGCAGCTTTTTCTCCCATAACCACCTCCCACCCACAACCATCCCATCTCCCACTCCCTCTCCCATCCCATTCTTCACCAAGATTCATTTTCAATTATCTTTATATACAGAAGATCGATTTAGTGTATACTAAGTAAAGATTTCAACAGTTTGCACCCACACAGAAACACAAAGTACAAATTACTGTATGAGTGCTACTTACACCGTTAATACACATAGTACAACACATTAAGGACAGAGAAGTAATCTTAACATCTTCTGAGTTGTGTTATTTGCTTGTTGATTTGCATAATCTATAAGTAAATCAGTTACTATTGATAACAACATCCAAGTGAAGAATACATAACACTAGTGTTAAACGTCTAAAATGAATTTCACTTAAGGCATCTTATTTTGCAAATTTTATGTTAGAATAGAAAAGTGTATATATTTGACAATACCCTACTTTATTGTATATAGACATAATATACATATATACATGTATGCATATATCATAGTAAATATCTCTATATTTTATTTCCTTATACATTAGGTTTTTGATCTTATGTCTTTATACAGGCAGAGTCTAAGCCAAAATAAGAATTATGTTGGCTAGGTACATGAAAAGTTATCTTTTGAATTTCTTCCTAAATGCTCTTATATTATTAAACCTTTGTCAGAACTGCAAGAACAGAGAGTTCCTGAGCCTTGGAACCATGACAAAGACATCTTTCCCTGAATTTTACATCATTTATTTCAGCTAACTACAAAATGTCAGAAATTAAAAGAAATTTTCTCAGATCTTAACTTTTTACCCCAATGATGGCCATTAGAATGAAATATAAAAAAATTCAGACAACACAGCCTGAAAGTATAAAGAAGCTGACCAATTTCCAAAGACTCACTTTAAATGCTATATGTTAAAGGATACATTGTCTTCTAAAACTCAATGTTCTGCTATTATCACTTTTTCTTTATCTATCAAAAAGCCAAGAGCCAGGTACTTCCTCTGGGTCTCCCAAGCAGGTGCAGGGACCCAAGCACTTGGACCATCCTCCGCTGCCTTCCCGGGCCACAGCAGAGAGCTGGACTGGAAGAGGAACAACCGGGACAGAATCCAGCGCCCCAACTGGGACTAGAACCACGGGTGCCGGCGCCGCAGGCGGAGGAATAGCCAAGTGAGCCACGGCACAGGCCCAGTGGGCTTTTTTTTAAAGAAGCAATTTACTTACTTGCATTTTAGATCTTTGTGGTTTAACTAGGAATTTTCTGAAAATATCAGAAATAATTAGCTGGCTATCCTTAGAGCAATCTTTGGCCTTTTGGGTATTATAGCCTGACATTTTTAAAAGAGCAGGAGAGGAGATAGCAACAATTTTTTTAAAAGAAACATATATAATTTCTCCCTTTTTCTTGTTATATTTGTCCTTAAATGTAAGAGAGTATGTGATAATAATGGAAAGTAAGAAAAAATAACTATGTGAGTACCTGTTAGCTGTAATGGTTATCTTTCTCCTTCAAATTGTCATCCCAGTAGAGCTATTTCCGATATGATATAGCTAACAAGGACTTAGAAATCTTTAAAATGAAAGTACCTTTGGCCTAGGAATGGTGACAGCAAGGAGTTGGTGTAACCCTGCTGTCATTGTATTACAGTCTATAAGATTAGAGATATAATAGGACTTTTCAGATATTCATAATTTTTGGGGTTGTTCTTGTTCAGTGGTGATTGCCTTAATCTTCTGTCAGTGGCTGCTACCTTTTACCTTTTGCTCTAGTAAGGTCACTGGGAAACCATATTATTTATATTAACTTAGAACTAAGTAGAAAATCAACGAGATTAGTTTCCAACTCTTTTTTGAAAATCTAGCAGAATTGTTAACCAATGACTTTGCAGTTGCCACACAATGAATAAATTTCTATCTATACCTTATGTTTTTATTGTGCCACATTGAACACTAACGTTTCCCTGGAACATAAAGATTTTGTAACACTTTTGTGTTCTATTGTTCCCTTGTTTTTTTTTCTTCCTATCTTTTTTTTTTTTCATTTTCTTGGATCTTCTTCCTTCACTCATTTAATTATTAAATATTAGGGCCAGCATTGTGGTATAGTAGGTTGAGCTGCCAAATAGAATGCCGGCATCTGATTTGGCCCTTAGTTTGAGTCCGGGTTGCTCCATTTCTGATCCAGCTCCCTCTTAATGAGCCTGGGAATGCAGTGGAAGGTGGCCCAATTCCTTGAGCCCTTGCACCCTTGCAGGTGATTCTGAAGAAGATTCTGACTACTGGCTCAATCTAGCCACGCCCTAGCCATTGCAGCCATTTGGGGAGTGAACCAGCAAATAGAAGATCTCTCTCTTTCTCTTTTTTTTTTCATTCTCTCTCTCTCTTTCATCATTTAAGTTCACAATGAGATCATAAGTAATGTATAATAATCTGTTTATATACATATATTCTTATAAATTTGTATTTATTTATTTCTCCTTATTTGAAAGACAGAGTGTCACTGAGACAGAGAGATCTTCTATCCACTGGTTCACAATAGTCAGTGCTTGGCCGGGCCAAACTCAGGAGTCTGGAACTCAGTTTGGGTCTCCCATGTGAGTGGCAAGGAACCAAGTATTCCATTTGTTCCCTTCTCCCTCCAAGAATGCACATTAACATAAAGCTGGATCTGAGGAAGAGTCTAGACTCAAACCCAAGTGCTTTGATATGGAATGCGGGAATCTCAAACAGCAGTCTTAGACCTTCAAAAAGACAGGCATCTTCAAGCCAAGGAGAGAGGCCTCAAGAGAAATACTGTGCCAAACACTTGCCCCACAAATATTTCAGGAACACAATTGTTCTTATTTTCCACTATTCTGAAACAGCAATGATTGGTTTACATTTCAATATGATCACCCTAAATATCCACATATCTACCAGCATATGTGATCTCACCTGTGCCTGGAAATAATCTATCACAATCAAAAGAAAGCAATGGACCTAAAATTCTGTAACAAATATTTATTTTTAAATCTTTTGAAGTAATACTGTAATAATCGTATTAATTTATTGGAAGAAAACACACAATTATATATGTCTACATAAGATGGTATTCTGTTCTGGAGCTTGCCTATGAATATCAGTATTTTTTCAGTAAAATTTAAAGCTATCATCAATAATCTTAGTTCTCTTTTTCAGTATGCAGTTTCCAAAATTTGAACTTCAATGCATTTTCAAGAATTATGTAGATATAATTAAATCTTTAATCTTTAGCATCTCAAGAATTTTCCTTATAATTGAATTCTACATATCTTCAGTGAGATAAATGCCACCTATTGTTACAGAAACATTTTAGTAGCATTGTAAAGAAGGTAGAAGATCTCATTTTTTGTGCTGGAATTCCATTTATCAAAAAAACAGTACATACGATTTAAATATAGTTCAGTGATCATATATGCACAGTTTGTTTCCAGAGTTGACCCCTGAGTATACTCTTCTTTAATTTACTGAATTTTGCAAACTGTAAAACAACAAGGTCAATATGCTATCATCATATCTTATCTTGAATAATTCATAACACTTTGTATAGTCTTTTCCATTTAAGAAAATTTTCACTGTAGTAATATCTGATTTATGTTTATCATAACATAATCAGAAACAAAAGACATGCTTAATAAAGGTTTTGTAAAGGAAAAACTTTTAATAAAAGTTGAAGCAATTAATTTGGCAATACATACCTTTTAAGATTTATGTTCGGATTATAATAAAAATAACGGACTATATTACAATATAAAGACATTAAGTACAGTAAAAAAAGAAAAGTAAAATTCACCGTAACTATGGACAGAATTTTGATCTCTTCCCTTAAATTCTTATGTTGAAGACCCAAAATGTAGTAACTGAGCATGTGCTTATACTTGGAGACAGGGCCTAAATTTAAGGAGCTAATTAAGGCTAAATGAGACCTTAGATTGAGGCTGTAATCCAGTATTTCTGGACTTCTTATGCAAAGAGTAAAAGAGGCCTGGAACATGCATGCTCAGAGAAAAGCCAAGTAAGGACATTAGAAAACAGCTATTTTCAAGCCAAGGGAGAGGCTTTAGGAGAAAACAACCCTGCAAACACCCTGATTTTAGGCTTCCATATTCCAGAAATGTGAGAAAATAAATTGCTATTGCTTAAACACTCTGTCTTTGACATTCAATTTAAATGTGTTTAAAGCCCTGGTAAATGAATGCAGCTATCAAAACATAACATCTCATCACTTCTCAGCCTTTTGCTAACATCAAGTGCAGTGAAACATAATATCTCCTACTCATTTTGACTTCTGTGAACAGGAATGATTATCATTTCTATAATTGAAATATCAAAAGTTTATATTGTGTAATTACTATCACTTCATATCATTTCAAAATGTCACAATAATTTCTATTTCCATGTTAAATCTAATACATTGCTTTTTTAATTAGTGCAACATTTATTAGTACTTAAGATTATGATGTACTATTGACAAATAAATATAACATTCTTTTAGGAAGTATTAAATGAAATAATAAGCTCATTTGAACTTAGGCTTTAAGATATTAGAAAATCAAAGCAACTTTTAAATAAGAAAACACTAAGCACCACTTGAGAAGAAACAAAATATTAGCAAGAAAAATCATATTACATGCAGTAACTTCAATTTTTAAACTCAAAATTTGAAGGACTTTCATAGTTCAAACTTATGCATATGTTATTACAATATATATCCTTCAAAACATCAAATGCATTTTTTCTTCTATATTATGTAATGATATTTTCAACTCCCTACCAGCCATATAATGTCAATTAGTAGTTAATATAGATTTCAGATCTTCTCTTTTAAATATTTAAAATGTTTGACAGCCTCTTAAAACTATGATTAACATTTGTTAGAAAAATGTTTCTCTATTTTGAATTTTACGATTTAAGAAGTTGTGCTATTAGAACTTTTTGGCCTGTGGTCTAGTGAACTAATATTCACTAGAGTCGAAATCTAGGCCTACTTTTTCCATTTTTCACTTTCCTATTTTGGACGTCTTTTATTAATCTGGAAAGTCCCTGTTCCACAAAAAATATTTTATTCTAACATATGTAACACACTAAGGTTGGCAACTCATTCAAATAGGAGATGTCTTCTAGTGATTAACATATTTTAATTTTTAGAAAGGAAAATAAAGCAGATATGTTTGTGCAGTGGGTTAAGCCACAGCTTGGGACACTCACATCCCTTATCAGAGCACTGATTCTAGGCCCAAATGCTCCACTTTGGATACATCTTCTAGCAGTATGCCTGGGAAAGACAATGGCCTAAGTGCTTGGGACCTGCCACCCATGTGGGAGACCCAGGTTGAGTTCCTGTCTCTTGGCTTTGACCTGGCCCAGCCCTACATGTAAATAAAACTTTAAAGGTTTATATTTTACTGATTTTGATTTTTATATATTGATTCATGTATTTCTGAGTAGGAAAGACAGAGAAAGCAGATACAAAAAGAGAGAGATCCCATTACTTGGTTCACTAAAATATCTAGTGGCTGGGACTGGGGCAGGCCAAAGACAGAACCCAATTATTTGAGCCACCACTACTACCATTCAGCATTGGTATTCAAAGAAAGCTGCAATCAGGAGCCAGAGCTGGATATCAAACTCAGTTACTACAATACAAGACACAGACAGACATCTTAACCACCATTTGAATTCTTATCAAATGCTCCCACCTGGTATTGATTTTTGCATCACTTTTTTTAAAAGATTTTTATTTATTTATTTGACAGGTAGAGTTACAGACAGTGAGAGAGAGAGAGAGAGAGAGAGAAAGGTCTTCCTTCCGTTGGTTCACTCCCCAAATGGACGCAATGGCCGGCGGTGTACCGATCCGAAGCAAGGAACCAAATGCTTCTTTCTGGTCTCCCATGCGGGTGCAGGGGCCCAAGAACTTGGGCCATCCTCCACTGCACTCCCAGGTCACAGCAGAGAGCTAGACCAGAAGAGGAGCAACCGGGACTAGAACCTGGTGCCCATATGGGATGCCGGCGCTGCAGGTGGAGGATTAACCAAGTGAGCCACTGGGCCGGCCCCAGCATCACTTTTTATATATGTTAACTGTTCCAGGTTTTAAGCACTGTGGTAAAATGATAACATCTGTGTCATCCTGTGGGTTTTTGTTAGTTCTGTGTCAGTAAATCCCTTATTCAGTATGATTGGAGAGGTGGTAGCAGAAGTCCATGGAGCACGCTCTCTCTGAAATCTGAGATTTTAAAGAAGGAACCTATTTCTGTTTCATGCGGGCTCTCAAATTTGCAATACAAAATGCCTTTCAAAAGTGAAATGCTAGATGACCAACTCCGAATTTGCGAAGAAGGATGTAGGAAGGTGGTTGTGTAACCCTTATCAAACAAGGCTTCAAAGATGTATCACTAAGGTCCTTCGAGGGTGTCTCCATCTGTTGCATCTTTTCTTAGTACTTCCACTGAAATGGGAAGGTGCTGGAATACTCTCTCCTTAGTGTAAGCCATATGAGAGGACTTTTAGGGGAACAAAGGAGAGGTTCATAAGCCCTGCAGCATCTGTGGATGGTCTCTTAAAATTCTTCAAGCCAGAGACTGACTGAAATAACTTGTAAAGATTTAATGGTTATTGGGTAAATTTGGAACTACACTGCACCTTCCTTTCTCTGGGCCAAAGTAAGGCTCTCATAGAGGAATGTAACTAAGACTTTTTTTGGATCTAGAGTGCATTTGTGAGCCCCAAAAGAAAGAACAACTGGGTGCCCAGAAGTTAAGTGAGCAATCATCAGCGCTCAACAGCATAAGCGGCATTGTGCATATCAACTGGGAAAGCACAGTGAAAGATATGTGAGAGCCAAATACATCTGATTGAAGTAAGAATAATTGTGATAACAACACATAAGTCATCATCACAGATACCCAGGCACAGTGACATGCTCTATGCTTCCTGTCTGTCTGCTTTTTTTTTTTTTTTATTTTTCTATTTTCCATCTCTGGAGAGGCCAGGTAACCTCATGAAAGAAAAGATAAATATATAGAGTTGGAGGAAAACAGTGAAACCAAATTCTTTAAACAGTTTCTTTTCTCTCACCTACCTATTTGTTCAGGCTTTCTAGTATAAGTTGAAAGGGGGAAGCTGTTGGTTGGATGTGATTATGGTACTTGAGTGGACATTGTCATTGCATAAGTGAAATTCTGACTGAAGCCCAAATGCCTAAAAGCCATTTTATTACAAATAAGATAATCAAAAATAAAACTCAAATTCCATCTAGCGTCAAGGGATAAAATGGCAACAGTGGGGAATTTCTGGCCTTACCAAGGTAACTGCAATCAAGACTGAAAAATTCAATAAATCTAAGCTGTCTTTTCTTAGCCACATTTTAAGCTATACAAATGATGTAAATTTTGAAGGACAAGCATGGAGCATCCATTATTGGATAGACAGGACACATAGGAGTATATGATGGGTCAGATATGTATGTTTCTTAGTAACTACCCATTGCTCAACTGCCTGTATTGCAGTGAATCAGAGGATAAGCAGTCCCAGGCAGGCAAGGAATGTACATGTTGGGAAACACTCTTGCAAAAACTACGGGGATCAGATGTTGATGGGATGGAATGCAACCAGGATGCTGATGACCTTGCGTGTGATGATTGCTGACACAGACAATAGCTCCAATTCAACTGTTATGCATTTATCCAAGATCAACAATCCTCACAAAACTGAATTTCAAATGAAGACTAAGGAAGTTACAGTACACAGAAAAGACCTGAAGACTTGGTGATGGGCGTGTTAGACATGTTCCAAATCCAAGGTGCAGGATTGGAACAGCCATCAAAGCAAAATAATTGTTTAGCTGTAGACACACAGATTGAATTATTAACAAAATTTAAGTGATGTGACATCCTACAAATCCAACTGCAAAGAAGAGTTGATACAGTATGTTGATCTTTGCAGAGAAATGGATAAATTATTTTTTTGTTAAGTCAAAGGCAAACCTGGGTGCCTAGTTTCTAGAAATGCTTTGGGAGTAATCAAAAAAGCCAATCTGGAGAATCATTACAGTTCAAAGCATGCTAAACTCAATGAATTGGGAGACCAAATGCATTTGGATAAATTCGATCTGCTTCAGCAGAGTTTGGTATCACAAGAAGCTGCTTCCCCAAGTCCTTGCTGCAAGAGACAACATTATCCATGTGAGTTATGTAGTGAGTGATCTAATCACCCAGAATACGAGGCCTCATGCAGGGGAGAGTTTGTGAAACAGTACGTGGTGGCTGCTGTGTTATCACCAGACACTGTAAAATTATTTGAGTGTTAGCTTGTCTCAGAGAACTCTCAGATCTGATTACTTATTTAGCACAAGATACTAAAAACAAACTGAAGGATTCTGCAAGAGATTTCCAATTTTTCTCTCTGGCTTGTGACAAGACAATGGGCATAACAACTGCTGCACAACTGGCCATTTTCATTTGTGTGATCACAGCAGAGCTTGACACGTGAGAGGAAATGCTGTTATTTGAAACCATGAAGGGGTGAGGACTTGTCTGAGACTTGTTTGATAAATGAAGAACTTTGAACTAAGTTAATAGGCCTTACTACAAGATGAAATTATTAGACACAACTGAATATAAACATCTCAGTTCATTGTTTATTTTGTTTGCCTGATTCTTTGTGTACTTTTCCCTGCTTTTGCTGGGATTAAATACATTTATTGGATAAATCTATTTGAGTGTGTGTGTGTGTGTGTGTATGGTGGGGGAAGGGGTTGTTTAGGATTTATAAAACATATTTTTAACACGGTCTTTTTCCAATAATATTATAACATTTTGCATTTAAAGTAAAACCCATTTTCTATCACTCAACGTTTGTGATTCTTCAAGAACTCTTCTATTAAGATAAGTGTGTTTGGAAGGGTTTAAGATGTTGATTGCATCATCCAGCCACTGGCAAATTTGTATTTGTCTTACTTTTTATTCTTTAGCTTTTGTAGTTTTTTTATGAAAAGTAGAATTTGAATCTCTTTTTATATAATACAGTTAGTTTAGCCATCGTGGTTAGGAACTAGTGGATATACTCAGAAACTAATTCATTCCATCCCCCAGACAATCATCAAATGTACATTTCTTTTCATTCTTTATTTCTCCTGATTTTTTAAGACTTTGTATAGAATTATTTTTCCTTAGAATGCTTCAAGGTACTGAATATGTACAGTTTGGTAAAAATATATTGACATTTTCTTCTCCATATCATTTAATATTAAATTGTAAATGCATAAGTAAATTTAGATAATGTCAACTAGAGACAGGTATTATTTTAAATATTTATTGGGTTATTTCATTATCAACTATGGGTGAAAATTGTTTTTTGCCTATAAAGCTGTCACTTCACTTTGTCTATCTTAATTTCTGCAGCATTCTAATAATGCGCTTCACATTGCCATATCACATAGGTTTCCAAAGATGTTGTAATTATATTTTACATGAATGAATGGTATAGGTGAAATATTTTCTAGGACTTTATAAAAATAAACTGGAACTATACTAGAATAACATAGCAGAGAAATTCTATTCAAATTCTAATATTAATTTAAAGTGAAAAGTATACCATGATTTATAAAATATGTAACATTTTAAAAATTTATTTATAATAATACAAAATAACAGTTTTATAGGAAACAAGCATGTTCTATATTGATTAAACTTATAAAATTCTGAGCATACGAACAATGAAATTATTGATAACAATCTAATCATAAAATAATCTAATGTGATAATCTAATCATCTGAACAAGCATGTTAGATAGAATAATATTTGATATCATAATGAAACCTTTATGTGATATTACTATGAATGGTTTAATAATTATATTGTAATCATTAATTTTTGAATTCTTGACTATAAAATATTAGATCACCCTAAGAGAATCAGGCAATATTTTTGTACAATTATTTTCCCTGGTATAGTAAAACATGTTCCCTAGAATTCTTCTACACATATATCAAAATAAGCCCTGCAATAAAGTAGTCAAATTCAGTTCTAGGAAAATTCACTTAGAATTCAAATATGATATTGGGTAATTTTAAAATTATTATTTTACTAATATGAAATCTAGTACCTTATATAATGCATATTTCTTGTATGAATAAAATAATAAATACATAAGGAGAAATCAGACACAGTGTGAAAAATTATTACATTCATTCTGGTGAATTCCATTTCATCCTCTAAAAGAAGGCTAATTTTTTTTTCTAACTTGGTTCTGGCATTCATCAGAAGTTATTTAATGCTAGAATAAGAAATAACAAACAATTCTATTTCACAACTGAGTGCTTCTGTGCTATAGTTAATATGTACTTCAGTCTCATACAAAAATGATAATGCACCTTTTTTTCATTAGTCTTTCTGTGTGTGGGTGGAACATGGAACACTGGTTTTATGGAATTGGGCATTTGATTCTAACTGCTGAAAATATGTGACAATTTGGATTCATATTTTCCTTAATCATTAATTCTAAAATAACTGTCTTGTTATATACATGCTATACTTAATTTTTTTTTCTAAATGCACACATGGATATTTTGGGATTCAATTACTTTATGGAAAAATATGATTTCTTCTTAGTGTCAAAACACATTAGTTTCTTGAACAAAGTAGGTATTTAGTATGTTTTTGTTGTTATTTATTTATGTGCTTTCTAAAAGGGGTTCTGATCCAAATAAAAATCTATTGCCAAATTAAATAAAAGAATGCAGACACATGGGAATAGTAAATATCTTGTGTGTGTGTATGTGTGTGTGTGTGTGTGTGTGTAAATATATACCTATGCTTACATACTAGGAATCCTCAAAAAGTTCATAGAAAATGTGAAATAACAATAAAAAAAAACGTTTGAGAGTCAGAGAGATAAAGAGCTCTCATCTGCTTGTTCACTTTCCACATGTCCACCATGGTTGAACAAGAGCCAGAGTCAGCACCTGAGAACACCATGCAGATCTCCCCTACTGGTGTCAGAACCCCATGTACTTTAGTCATTGCCTACTACCTATCAGCGTCTGTAGGACAGAACGCTGGGGTCAGAGATGGAAAATCAATGCAGCCATTCTGATGTGGCACATTGGTACCATAAACTCTAGGCTAAATGTTCACTCCCATGTTATTTTTTAATTCCTATTCCCAAATATAACATCACAATCTGGGTAGCTTATTTCCCATAGATCCAAAGACTGGAAAATCCAAGACTAATGCGTCAGCAGATTTGTTTTCTATAAGGGTTCCTCTAATAGTCCATGTTTGTATTATAATGAAATACCTGGAGTAGGCTGCATTATATATATAAAAAAAAAAAAAAAAAAAAAAAAAAACTTAACTTCGGTTCATAGTTTTGGGAGGGTGTGATCCAGGGCCTTATTGCCTGCAGGCTTCCAGTAATACAGGAATCATGACATGGCAAGGGACTCCCATCCTGGAAAGCCATCAGGATTCAGCCATGGGGCTCTGCCTCAATGATTGTTACCTGATTCTATTTGCTTCCCAAGCCTTGACAGCTAAAGGGCAGAGTCAAATTAAGTTTCAACTGCTTCAGTATCTCACAATGGGGAATACATTTCATCATGTGACCCCTCCAGGATACTCATAGTAACCAAAGCAGAGCAACTACTCACTGCTTCCAAGGCGGCACTTGTTGCTGTGTCCTGTTATTCAGCTGGCACAAGGGAAAGAAAGTGCCTGTCAATCCTCTGTCACCAACATTTTATGTTCTTTTGGATGTATTTATTTATTTGGAGGAGGGAAGAGAAAGAGAATGTTCTCAACACTGATTCACTCTTCAAATGCTTTCAGTGCACAGAAGAACTGAAGCTGGGAGTTCGTAACACAATCCAGAACTATAACTGGGCAGCAGAAACTCAACAGTTTGAGGCTGATCCACTTCCTTCCCGAGTCTGCATTAGTAGGAAGCTTGTTCCAGTGACTGGGGCCAAAGGTTTATCCCGGAAACTCGAGGGTAGGACAAAGCATTCTGGACAGCATGTTAACTGCTAAGCCAAATGCCAACCCCTATAAAATATACAAACTTCAAATCATCTGCAGCAAACTTTCTCCAAAATATAAGGAAGATCTTGTTGAAATATAAAATAACACTACCATGCAGAGAATTTTAATTCAGTGTTTAATTCTTTTGCTTTGGAAAGCAGTAGAAGATGGCCCAAGTCCTTGGGCCCCTGAACCTATGTGTACCTTCTGGAACAAGCTCCTGGCTCCAGGATTTGGATCGGCGCAGCTCTGGCCATTGCGGCCAATTGGGGAGTGAACCAGCAATGGAAGATTGATCTTTCTCTCTTTCTCTCTCTCTCCTTCTCCTCTCTCTGTGTAACTTTGACTTTCAAATAAATAAATAAATCTTAAAAAAAACACTGATTTCATTGTATCCCATAGGTTTTGTTTTACTGTTTCCATTTATTTCAAGAAATGTTTAATTTTTTTCTTAATTTCTTCCTAAATCCACTGGTTATTTAGGAGGGAGTTTAATTTCTGTGTATTTATGAAGTTTCCAGTGTTGTTGTTTTTTTTTTTTTTTTTCATTACTGATTTTGGGTTTAATGCACTTTGGTCAGCAAAAATACTCAGTAAGATTTCTACTCTTTTAAATTTATTGAGACTTCATTTCAGATCTATCATATGATCTAACCTAGAGAATATTCTAAGTGCTGTTGAAAAGAATATGTATTCTGTAGCTTTTGGATGGAGCATAACTGTTCAATGATCCAGCATACAATTTTACTCTATCCTATCTATTTCCTGTCGGATGATCTTCCCATTTCTGAAAGTGGGCTGTTAAAAGTTTCATACTATTATTGTACTGGAATCTACCTATCCTTTTAGATGTGTTCATATTTGCTTTATATATTTGGGTTTTCTGATGTTAGGTGTATGTTTGTGTACACACGCATGTGTGTTTGTACAATATATACTTGCTATTTCCACTTTGGATAGGACCTTTTATATTTCTTTTTTTTTTTAAATTTTGACAGGTAGAGTTACAGACAGTGAGAGAGAGAGAAAGACAGAGAGAGAGAGAGAATCTTCCTTCCATCAGTTCACTCCCCAAATGGTCACCAGGGCCAGCGCTGCACTGATCCGAAGCCAGGAGCCAGTGCTTCGTCCTGGTCTCCCATGTGTGTGCAGGGCCCAAACACTTGGGCCATCCTTCACTGCCCTCCGGGGCCACAGCAGAGAGCTGGACTGGAAGCAGGACTGGAAGAGGAGCAACTGGGGCTATCACCTGGCACCCATATAGGATACCGGTGCCTCAGGAGGAGGATTAACCAAGTGAGCAATGGCGCTGGCCCCTTAAGGTGAATTTTTGCAAGTTTATTTTCTTGATGACAGGAAGGATATTTTCTCTTTTTAAAATGTCTCTTTATTTGAAATGTAGAATAACAAAGAAAGAGACAGACACAGAGGGCTCTTTGATCTATTTGCTCACTCCCAAATACCCATAAGAGCAGGGAGTCAGCCAGGCAGGAGCTTGGAGCCCCAAACCACATACAGTTCCCCATATGAGGCCATCCTCTGCTGCCTCTCAAGCACATTAACAGGGAGCTGAATCAGGAGGCAGAGACAGGATCAGTTCAAGTCCTGCAATGTGGGATGTAGGCACCCCACTTGGCAGTGTAGCTCACTGCACCACACTGCCTGATATGTTACCACATTGTCTCTGGCAAACTAGACGGTGAAGCTTGGTGTATTCTCGTGAAGTTATTAGATTCCCCTTAATTATATCCCAGCAAAAGGTGTGCTTTTGAGAGAAACCTTAGGCTTAAACTTCTTTATACTCTTCAAAATAGTGCTAATTCCCATGTTGAAACTTTTGGTGCTCTCTATTCTCATGGCCTCATTCTTACACTGAGTGAAACTTCTGAGACACTTCTCTGGAGGTTGGGTTGAGAATACGTATCCATTTCTTGCATAATACAATGCCTGAGATGAATAGGGTACTGTAAAAATTCGGCAACCTCAGGTATTCTCAGCTTGGCCACCCTGATGTGAGGAGTCACTCACTTGAGGGAAGGCAATCACAAGAGTATTCTCAGCGCTGCCTTGAAAGTTCACTTTGGGCCAGGGTGGTAGAAATGACTCTTCACCCTTTTGGCTGCATTTGTATGGAGGTTGGCTTGAACAACAGAGTGTGTTAAAGGGAAAGAAAGGAGCAAGCTGTGAAAAAAGTCTGCAGTCCAACCTTCTTATCAAGAATGCTAGATTTTCTCTGTGAGTTTCTTCATTGACTCTATGCTATTATGATATTTCCATTGATTTTTAAAATGCAGTTTTCTTTGGTAATTTATTTATGTTGTTTACTGCAAATAAGTAATTCTGCAGAAACTCTACAAACCACCATTCTGGATATTGAATCTGATGGTGTATTTAACTAAGGCCAGTGATCACACAGGTCTGTAAGAGGAGATATGAAGGCCAGCAAAGAAGTGTAGATAACTGCCAACGAATTTATTTAAGAAGAAAAAGCTGTAGCTAATACTGAATTTCCTTGTTTTAAAGAAGATACATTACCTGAATAAACAACAGCACAATTCCAAAAATTACTTTTGTGACTCATAATGGGGCTAAGAGCCCAGATATTTCTTTTCAGGATTTATGCTCTTCACTTTCCTTTTATTTATTTTTTACACACAGCATTTAAAAATCTTGTTGCCATAGTTACTGATACTAAAGCAAACCCAAGGAAAACAGAATGGAAACTCTCAGATAAGAAAATATATTGTACACAAAATAAGAGAAATATTATTACCATGAAAGATACTTAAATATAAATTTTTTTCCTTGGACACTGTATTGCTGTTCTTCTCTGAGAAGATACAAAGACTGAACTGCACAATGACCCCCAAAATTTGTAAGGTCTAAATAACTTTATGCTCCTTTTTAAAAAAAAGTCATGTTGGGAGAGTAGAAATTGCATCATATTTAATAGTATTTTATGCATTAAAGTAAGTGATAAGGACATGAGCAATATATTGCATGTTATCTAAAAGCTTATTTATCCTAAACACAAATTATTACATATTCGCTTCTCATGAGTGTGTAAAGGTAAACTCTGATGAATATTTTTACAGCAATCACATTTATTTGTCAACTCAGTGGTATTCAATTGACATTTCATCAAAAGAAAATGAAATATAGTTCATAAACAGCATTTTAAAAGCTAGATTGCTTTATGAGACTCTGCACAGTATGGTAGCTCATTCTGTACGGTCATTTTGAACTAAATAAAAAGGTAATAGTTGACCTGATAGGGGATTTGATGATACTCTTAACAGTAAGATGGCACCTATTATATTGCAATAGGTACATCATTTAAAAGATTTTAAATTGCTTTCTTTCCTTTTTGTTGTCAAAGAAGCATACAAAACAAAAATGGCTTTTAAAAAACAACTTCAACATTTTCTTCATAACCAATTCCACAGCAATAAAGCCATATCTCAGAACACTTTAAGGGTTTGCAGCTGAAATCAGCCCACTCAAATTTCTCCATCTGAATTCAGCACATTAAATACGAAAAGTTTGAGTTTATCAGATTTTCTATATACTGGGTTTCATCAATACCTTGACAATTAGAAAAATCCATGACAAATACAAATGGTATAGAGAATGATACAGATACAGATGGAGCCATGGATATAGATACACCATACAAATGCACACATTCAGACATGTATATAAAATGGAATGGTGGTGAATTTAGGAGGCCACAGTGAATAGCTCCTGTAATCTTTGAATACTCCCATCTCAAGCTCATCTTAGCATTTATTATATACTCCAAATAAATATTACCTGATTAATCTGTCACAACAATTTGAAAATTTGAGCAATTTATCTTTCTCTCTCCTTCGGTAACTGTGGTTTTCAAATAAAGAAAAAAAAAAACTTTGAAAAAGTAAATTTTTCCTGAGGGACCAAAGTCTTAGTGTACCAGGTTAATTCACCACCTGTGATGCAGGCTTCACTTATTGGTGCCAGTTTGTGTCCCAGTTACTCCACTTGCAATCCAACTCCCTGCTAAAGGCCAGAGAAAAGCAGTTGAACATAGCACAATTGCTTGTTCTCCTGCTCTCCATGTGAGAGACCTGGAAGAAGTGCCTGACTTCTGGCTTCAGCCTGGCACAACCCTGGCTATTGAGGCCATTTGCGGAGTGAACCAGCAGATGGAAGATCTTTTCCTTTACCTGTCCCTCTCTTTCTGTAATTCTGACTTTCAAATAACTGCACACATCTTTTCAAAAATTTTTCCTGAAATTTAAGAATGTAGGAGAGAATTTTTTGAAATTTTTATTTGTTTATTTTAAGTCAGAGGTTTATACACATACACACAGAGAGAGAGAGAGAGAGAGAGAGAGAGTGTGTGTGTGTGTGTGTGAGAGAGAGAGAGAGAGAGAGATATCTATCCATTGATTCACTCCCCAAATGGCTGCAGCACCAGCAGAGGCTGGGGAGCCAGGCCAAAGTCAGGAGTCAGGAGTTAGGTTCCTCCATGGGATCTCAAACATGGGTGCAGGGCCCAAGCACTTGGGGCACCCTTCACTGCTTTCCCAGGCAATTAGCAGAGAGCTGGATCAGAAGTGGAGCAGCTGGGTCTCCAACTGTAACCCACATGGGATTCTGGCATCACAGCAGGCGGTTTCACCCACTACGTCACAGTGCTGGCTCTGAGAATAATATTTTTCAGTGGTAATTCTACTCCAAATCCTGTGAGTTTTTACCAAACCTGAAATAGTGGAATTGTGTGAAGATCAATTACAAACTTATAAATAACAGTAAAGGTGATTATATCTCATTTGAAAAACAAAATGCCCACCCTTTTACTTTTCATATTAAACTTTTCCTTTCACTCTTATCCCATGCATGCTTCAAAAATACCATTGCCCTGAATAACTTTCCAAATTCCCTTTTGTATAATTTTGTGGCTGCCTTTTGAAGCAATATTTTGCAATTAGGTATTTGAATTAAGATGTCACATGAACATTCACTACCTTCACCTCCAATCTATGGAATTGTCTCTTCAGAATATATTTTATTCTTTTAGTTCTTTCGCTAGCATCTGAAAATATCATTTTTAGTTTATACTTTTTCTTCAAGTTTTCTCAGATATAGTTAACTCAAGACAATTATTGTTCTCTTTTAAATAGTAAGAACGCTGGGGTTGCCATTGTGGCTTGTGAGTTAAGCCAACTCTGTTGGCCAACCATGCCAGTATCCAACATCCAATACTGGAGTATTAGTTTCAGTCTTGCCTGCTCCACTTCTAATTTAACTCCCTGTTGATGGGCCTGGGACAACAGTGGAAGGTGATCCAAATACCTGGGTCTCTGCCACCCGTGTGGGAGACCTAGATGGAGTCTTTGGCCTCTGGTTTCATCTCAGCCCAACTCTGACCATCCCAGGTATTTGAGAGTGAATCAGGAAATAGAAGATCTTTTTTGACTACTAAACACTTTCCTGTCATTAGAGGTCTTATTCTAATTTCATCTGAAGTCCTAACTGCATACAGCACTATCCCAGGTGTTCTAATCATTTTGGATTATTTACCACTTTTTGACTTCCCTGACATTTCCCTGCATGGACACTCATCAAGTGAGTAAAATACTAGTTATTTTCCTCTGACAATCAACAGCATTTGAAGGTGTTACTGGAACACTGAGACCCCAGGATTTGCTCTCAGTAGTGGTAGCAACATAATTTTTAGCTCATAGAGCAAATTTTTACCTCTAATTCGTATGATCACTAGAAAAGATTGTTGGTTTGTTTCATCACAAAGTTTGATGTGTGCCCAATTGTCTGTGATAGTCAAATATATCTGTGTGATAAATACAAACATGTTAAAACATCTAATTTTTGTTTTTGAGGTGATGAATTAAATGTTTACATTGATTGTTACTATTTTAAGTGTATTATATACAGTATGACAATTTGTAGTTATGGGACACTGTGTGATAATTTGTATTCAATGTGAGATGATCAAATCAGGTTAGTTGTCATTTCTGCCTCCTTAAACTTTTTTAAAATTTTTGATTAACATTCAATAATTTTATGTCTTTATGGGGCAGAGTGTGACATTTTAACAAATGCATGCAATGTATACTTATCTAAACAGGGCAATTAACTCTCTTCTCTCCTTGTTATTACCTTATGTTTTGAGCCTTTAAATACCTATGTTCTATTTGTTAATAAAATATGTAATACTTTATTGGGAACTACTGTCTTCTCACTGTGCTGTCCTTCCCATTTTTTTTGTTTCTAAATCTTTTTCTGTTACATTTTTTCATTTATGTCTCTGTCCATGTTGTATTCCTGTGTCTTACTAAGGCATCCAGGATGTTTATCTTTGCATAGATTCAGTTAGACTGAAATTATCATTGTAGTGAAACAACACAAATACTACATGGAATAACTTATTGAAGTTCAAGGGAAAATATAGCAGCAAAGTTGGGATTAAAATTCACTTTTGATTTATAAATCTGTATTTAGGAGACATGAGTATACCTTGATATAGTCTTACTATTAAGAAAGCTACATGTTGAAATATGATATTGATCATTCATTTTTCCATCTTATCAGTTTATTGAAAGAAAATCAAGGTGGACCTCAGGATTATAAAAAAAAGTCTATTTTTTATCAGCTTCAGCCAATGAAAAAAATTTGATGCCAGAAAGGGAAAAAAGACATTTTTATCAGATCCTTTACATACATGTTAAATAATTGACTTTTACATGAAAACAATTACAGAGCTGTAAAATTCATAATGAAAGAATATTTGTTCATGTGGTTAATTTTTAAATATTGTATTTTACTCTAACTTCAAAAATGGAAACTTCTCATACACCTGGCACAACAATCCATATGAAAATTGACAACATTTTTAATTCAACTCTAAATAGTGTTATAAAAAGTATTACAGAAGCATTTAAAACCAGAATAAAATAAAAAAAAATATTTTTTAAGGGGAGATGGATTCATGAGAGTGTAGGAAAACTTAAAACCAGCTGCTAAATTGGAAACACTAGTGTGGGAAACAAGTTTATTAAGGTTTTATGCCTGAAGGCAGATGTTGTGAAAAGCAGTGGGATTAATACTGTTTGTATTTATCAATATTGTGATTTTTGCAAATTACCAAGTGGGGATAAAAAAATGAGAATTTTGTAATGTAGATGTGAATTTTAGTAGCCCTCAGAGCAGTATAATCTGAGTTCTATTTTATCAATAAATTGATGGAAAATAAATCCCTATGGATGAATAAATTAGTCCAAAACCCATATATGTTATTGATTTTTGTATAAAAAGTCATCCACAAAGTTTGTACCTTAAAATATTTATTATTCTGCAGTTCCTGAAGATTAGGAATCTTAAGTGGCTTGCTGGTGCATTTGCCTCTCTGTATCTCACAAGTGTACATTGGTCTTAAATTGTCATAAAGAAGGACTCACATTCTGACTCAACCAAATGGTTGTTGGCAGGATTCACTGACTCCTATACTGTCAATTTAAACTCCTAATTCTTCATGAGATGCTGAAGCTGGGTGTGAGCATCTCTTAGTTCCCTCACATATCTATATCTATATCTATATCTATATCTATATCTATATCTATATCTATATCTATATCTATACATATGTATGTATAAAATCTCAAAATGTAGCCGCTTCCTTCATTAAAGTGATCAAAAGATAGTAAGAAACAGTATCAGCAAGGGAGAGTATAAACAAGATGAAAATCAGACAGTTTAACCTCTAACTACAAGAAACTGTTCACTTCCCTATTCTATTCATTGGGAGAAATACCCTAGGTTAGTTCACATGTGATGGGAGTAGCATACAGGGTGTACAACATAGACAAGGATCTCTGGCAATGGTGTCAGATGTAGAATAAGAGGAGTAGCAGGAAATTGTGATACTCTTGAGAAAGATGTTTAAATTTATAATTTAAGAATTTTTTGATTAGAGCTGCAGGAATATATATGAGACATTTTGGACACTCTTTAACTTCATATTTTACTTCCATTATCCAGATATATGAAAATTGTTAATGTTTTTAATACAACTTAAAGAATTTATGTCCTTTATTCATCATCATTTTACTGCTATAAATTCTGCAGAATTTCCTCCCTTATTAACTTACTTTTCAATATAGAATATTGGTCTGAAGATAAAACAATCTAAATATCAATTGTCTTCTAGATATCAAGTTGGAGGAGTGATTTGATAATAATCATGGGAAATATGTCCTCAATATATTGTTTATTTGTTTTACTTTCTCTTTATTCAATAACATACTAGATACATTACTTATTAATATGTAGAATGGTATTTAACATATTCTTCTTTTGAAAAAATTATGTATTTATCTAAATGCAGAGTTAGAGAGGCACAGGCAGAGATAAAGAGAAGTCTTCCATCTGCTGGTTTACTCTCCAGATGGCTGCAATGGCTGGAGCTAAGCCGATCCAAAGCCAGAATCCAGGAGCTTCTACCAGGTCTCCCAAGTGGGTGCAGGGGCCCAAGGACTTCTTGGGCCATCTTCTGCTGCTTTCCCAGGATGCAGCAGAGAGCTGGATTGCAAGAGGAGCAGCTAGGACCTGAACCAGTGCCCATATGGGATGCTGGCACTGCAGGCAGCGGCTCTACCAGTTAGGCTACAGCACTCACCCCAGTGTTTAGCATATTCTGAAAGCCTTCTATATTCTCTAATACAAATTTGTACAGCTAATACTGATGAATCACATGTAAAGACATATAAATCGGCCGGCGCCACAGCTCAATAGGTTCATCCTCCGCCTTGCGACGCCGGCACCCTGGGTTCTAGTCCTGGTTGGGGCGCCGGATTCTGTCCTGGTTGCCCCTCTTCCAGGCCAGCTCTCTGCTGTGGCCAGGGTGTGCAGTGGAGGATGGCCCAAGTGCTCGGGCCCTGCACCGCATGGGAGACCAGGAGAAGCACCTGGCTCCTGCCATCGGATCAGCAGGGTGCGCCGGCTGCCGCGCGCCAGCCGCCGCAGCCATTGGAGGGTGAACCAATGGCAAAGGAAGACCTTTCTCTCTCTCTCTCTCTCTCACTGTCCACTCTGCCTGTTAAAAAAAAAAAAAAAGACATATAAATCAGAGGATATTCCCAGATGACCAAAATCAGTTAAGATATCTGTATTAGAAGGCTACAAGGAAATCTACAAGATTGAATTAAAAACTAATCTACGGATTGAAATCTACAGATTGAATTAAAACTAATATCTAATCAAAATAAGCATGTCTAATTAAATAAGATTATTTGTTTGATTCACTCAGTCTTGATTCCTTTCTTGATTCTTTTCTTAATGGCCTGAAAACAATATGATTTTGCTACAACAGCATGCAATCATAACAAGAAATTATCTTGCTGATCATTCATTAACAAATTCATCCTTAAGTATATTTAAAACAATTCACACAACAGCTCAACAACAGCTTGAATTCATAGTGTCAATGTGATATTTAGAAATATCTGTTATCTGTCCTTATATGCCCTTGGTGTTCTCAAGAGCTTGGGTTTGGCTAGGTGGATGCCAGAAGCTAGGTTCTCAATCCAGCTTTCTCAGATGGAAGGCAGTGACCCAAGAACTTCAACCATCATCTGCTACCTTCCAGGGTGTGGATTAACAGGAAACCAGAATCAGAAGTGAAGCTTGAAACTGAAGGCAGACACTCTGAAATGTAAAGGCAGGCATCTAAAATGCTGTCAGCTTTTGCACCAAATATGCACACTACAACATTTATTTTGCATCATGCAAAAGTTTAGTCGAAACTATATTACAAATAAACCATACAGGGGTATGCTTTATGGGAAATATGAACTAAATATGATGAATAATTTAGAAAATCATTCTAAAATAGATCTAATAACCCAATGTAAGAACATAGTTCTATGTGAAACATAGAGGCAATCTTTGAGCTGTCTTACATGAAATTGTTTGAAAATATATTCAATAACTCTGTTCATGATGAGTCAAATTCACAGAAAATATTAGAATAATAGAGAGATTAAAGTAAGTTCAGGAACAGTGATTCTTTCTAAATTCTATTATACTTCAGTCATTTTGACATAGTCAAAACAATTTCAAGCATAAAGGAATTTAGATATAAATCAACCCATAAAAGTCACTCACTCAATACTCCTATTGCTGTAAAATGATTATTCCTTAGAAACAATTAACCTAGAATTAGGATAATTTTACTAATATTTCAGCTGTGTTTTAAAGAGCAGTAATACATTCTGAGGAGTGTTTTAGTTGAATTAAATTATGATTTGTAAAAACAATGAAATCTGCTTATAATGTTTTTATAAAATTTTTAAGAAGGTGGATCAGTACCAATATGATAATTTGTCATAGAATGTAATTGGAAGATCTGTCATTCAAATCTTTGGTTTTGCATACCCACAGTTTCATTCAAAGAGCATCTGCTTCAAACAGTCCCTGATTTTTAATTTTTTAAGATTGTTATTTACTTATTTATTTAAATATTTATTATTTGAGAGGCAGAGTTACAAATAGAAAGAGGGAAACACAGAGAGAAAGGTCTTTCATCCACTAGTTAACACCACAAATGGCCACAACAGCTGGAGCTGGGCCAATCTGAAACCAGGAGCCAGGAGCCAGGAACCAGGAGCTTCTTCCAGGTCTTCCACATTGTGCAGGGGCCCAAGAATTTGAACCATCTTCCATTGCTTTCTCAGGATATAAGCATTGAGCTGGATCTGAAGAAGAGCATTTGGGACACAAACCGGCATCAATGTGGGATTCAGGTAAGGCAGGCAGAGGCTTAGCCTACCAGCCACAGCGCTGCACACCCCCCCACCCCCGCCCCGGATTTTTCTTCCTTGGCAGAAAATCACTTGAAGACAGGAAGCAAAGCACAATGCCGTTCTTTAAAACACACAAAAACACTGAACTTAAAATTCATTTCAAAAGAATTGAATCATTACATACAAAATATTTTCAATATGCTAATGGAACAATGTCACCTGTGAATTAAAAATAGAAAGTACTGAAACATTTTGGAACAATCAGCAGAAGATGTCATCGATGTCCCAGTCAGGCAGTTTAGGCATCACCATTTACTTGTCCCCGTCCATATGAGCATCTCTGCCAGGGGGCATTGTCCAAAACCTTAAGTCCTCTGCTTACACATTCTGCAGAAACATTTCAGAGACCAATCCTCAGTAACTACTGTTGACAGATTTTATACACAAACTCCAGATCCCTTGAGATATAACAATTTTGAGACATCTGTTTACACCATTTTCCAGAATTCCCCCTTACAATTCTTTGTTTCAGAGGCTCACATTGGTGATTAACTGGGTAGCTATAATTACAATGCTGGTCAAAATAAACCCCGAGAAGAAGTACACAAAATCGTTGATTACTAATAATGTACTGAAAGTTATAACAGGCTCCACGACTCCAAATACAATAGTTCCGAGGTTTTCTCTAAGATGAATTTAATAGCCTCAGCTTTTATCAAAATACAAAAGAAAAATAGAGTTTGTCCTTTTAGATGGCTAATCAGACCCTTGCAGACTGAAGGAGAGAAATATACTTCACATATGGAGATGGGTTCTTCCTGGAGCTGTGGTTGTAGAACTCATCCACCCACCCAGCTGGCATGCACTCCTGCTAGTGAGACCCCAGCTTTCCCACCAACAGGTCTGAGCCAGTGATGAGTGAGTGGAGTGCAGAGAACCACAGGCTCCTATTTGCACACACCCAAAGGGCCCCAAAGGAGGACTGGATGCTGTGCCCCTCCGAGTCTACCTCTGCAGGTAACTGTGTGAGCCCAAGTAGAATCACAACTCTACGGGATGCAGGGTGACTCAAGACAAATGAGCCACAGGATTCTGGGTTCTCGATTGTGGCCATGCAGAATGGATCCTGCTTGGTTTTGTCACCACCTTTCATGTTCCCAAAGGGGAGCAGAGCATCTGATGGACCAGCTCTCTTTCTTTTATTGCAAAACCTACACTAGGCAGTCTCCCAGCTGTGTGATCAAGTGCTCATCTCATCTTGTATTTTTAGCCGCTTTTAAAAATGCACCGAGTTCAAATTAAAAACCAACCACCAAATGGATTTTAACAGATCTGACACTCAGAGGTGCTTCTAGCTCTTAATTTAACACAGTCCCAGTCGCCTGGAGGCCAAGCATCATTGTGCCTAAAACACTTATCAGTATTAAACAGTAACATGATTTTATTTCTGCAATTAAAAAATGAGAAATATTGCACAAGAATGCCAAAAATTCTTTACATTAAATAAAAACCTGGCAGCAGCTGTGCCGGCACAGGGAGAGCATGGTGTGATGTCTGGCACTCAGGAACACAGAGCCACTCCTTTGCCCCAACAGAGGAAAGCTGAGGGTCAAGAAACAAGGGATGGAGGAGGGGGTAGGGATTGAGCCTCATTCACTTCTGGTTCTGGGGCTGATTGGACAGCCAATTCCAGTCCTTCGGATAGCCCATGCTGGCTGGTGATTCTGGTGGCCTGAACATCCCTGTTCTTGTGGTCTAGGACATGCAGCCCCAGCTTGTCTGACTTCTGCCCCATTCATGGCATTTGGGAGGTGCTGCTTATTGGCCAACCCAGGGAGGACTGCATCTCATAGCTCCACAGCCAGCATCCTCACAGACTACTTTTGTACTTCCTTCACACCAGGCTCTCTGTCCTTGCTGTCCACCACAAGGATCAAGTCTTGAGTGTTTTGGAATGAGGAGGGCTGCACTGGCCAAAACTTGTCCTGGCCACCACATTCCACATGGGAAAGCTGATGTTCTTCCACTCCAGTCTCCATGTTGAAGACTATGGTGAGAATTCTCCAAGAATTGTTAGCTTCCCTGCAACATCCAGGCACACCATGAGGAGGTATATTCCTTATTTTGGTGAAAAAGACGCTTGAAGAGGTTTGCAAAATATTCCCTGTGCTTGTAGGTAAATGGAAGCTACAATAGTCACAAAGACAGTGTCAGCTGCTCAGAGCCAGGCGCTGGTTTAGTCCAGTACTTTTTTTTTCCTTCAATGAAGCTTTAGATAGGTTAAAAAAAAAAAACCTCTTCAATTCTCAGGAAAAAATGTGTTATTCTTCATTTCATGACAAGCCCGATTCCCACCCATACCATAGAGCCTATTTTTTCTTATTACTTCTAAGGACTCCATGTCCATTTCACACATTCTCTCATTTATCTTATCCATTTATTTGGTATCAGTTATCTCTTATAGGCTTTTAAACATCTATGTCCAGTTCCTAGGTCTCTCCCATTAAACAGGCACTTGTGGCAAATGTCTTCCTAGATATAACCAGTTGTATATTCCACAGGTATTTGAAATTCAAAAAGCCCAAACACCAGTTATTACAAAACATATCAGTGGCCCTGGTCTTGTCTTGTATACTGGCAATTTTTCTAATCAATAAAGTAACACTGTATTTTGTGCTGTCTTTTCTCCTTATCTCCATTTCAGAATAATTAAAATACATAATTTATTTTTCTAAACTATGTTTTTATGTGTGCAGTGTCCACTCACCACAAATGTTTCAGTATAAGCTGCCATCATCTCTTATCTATTGATATTATTATATGCATATTATAACATTAATATTTTTACCAAATGCCAATTGACCTGGATGACCCAGTATTTTCCTTTACAAAACACTCTGCTTGATGTAATAATTGATCATGTGTGGTCTGATCTCATGCTAAAGTGTGGTGTTGACCTCTCCTCTTGGCACCATCACCAGCATTTCTACCTTCATAGTCAGTAATTCAGCTATAACAAATGGTTTAGTTGCTAGAATGTGCTACATTTCCCCAAATGTCTGACTATAGACTTAAGTATTTTGTTTGCCTAGGATTTGCTTCTCCTTTTCTTCACCTTCGGTTAATTTATCCTTGAACATCAAATCTCAAGTCAAAGTTATTCATTTTTCTATGCAAGCAAATTGTGCTGAGTGCTTAGTTTGTGTCAAGAGTCATTATAAACACTAAAACTAAACACATCACTGAATAAAATAAAGTTCACGCTCTCCTGGGTCTCACACAAAAGCATACAAAGAAAAAATGCTATAAGGTGTTGTGAAGAGAAATAAATTAGGATAAGGTGAATAGAACATCAAAGGGAGATAGAATGACCAGGTAACCCCTCTAATTATGAGGTGAATGAGTGGAGACCTACATGAACTAAGAGAGTGAACCATGCAATTATCCAAAGGAACAATTTCCAAAGTGATAGATGAGCCAGAGTAAGGGTGGCCTTAAGAGAAGGGAGGTTGTTCTGATTGTCTGGGAAAAGCAAATATATTGAATAATACTTCAGTATAATTATATATATATATATATATATATATATGTATATGTATACACACACTCACACACACACACACACACTTCAGCATAATGATGTCCTTGGTCTGTTTTTCATGATTTTCTTTGGAAGTATGCTGTTTCCCTATCATATAAAATTTTATGTAATAATATCCTTGATTAAATGTTTTCAGAGCATTTGGAAACAGATTCCTTGCTTATTGTACTTACTGGAGTTGGTACATGGAATATTTTACAAAAATGCCCAACAATTATTTTGTCAAAACTGAAAGTATAAACATACATTTATCTATAAATAAACATGTACACACACAAACACACACTCACAGGCAGATCTATTTCCTATTTGTATGCTTGTCTTCCTGAAGAATCCTGAATGACACAAATTTTGATACTGAATGTGGATGCAGGCAAACTATCTTAATGACACATTGTTTTCAGGAGCCTGCGCCATGGCTCACTTGGTTAATCTTCTGCCTGCAGTTCCGGCATCCCATATGGGTGCCGGGTTCTAGTCCTGGTTGCTCCTCTTCCAGTCCAGCTCTCTGCTGTGGCCTGGGAGTGCAGTGGAGGATGGCCCAAGTGCTTGGGTCCCTGCACCCATGTGGGAGACCAGGAAGAAGTACCTGGCTCCTGGATTTGGATTGGCATAGCTCCGGCCACAGCTGCCATTTTGGGGGAGAACCAACAGAAGGAAGACCTTTCTCTCTGTCTCTCTCCTCTCACTGTCTAACTCTATCTATCAAATAAAAAAAAAAGTTTTCAATTATAACAGTGCCTTTGGTAGTGATTCTGTATAAGCTGAAGAGTTCTACTTCAAGTTAACAGCAATCTATCACTAATTAGTAAAGCAGAGAACCTCAGTCTCTGATTCATTTTCCAAATTTGAACTGGTTCATACACAAAGAACTCCTATAATAAAGGAGTTCTTGAGGAACTTGAAGAAGGTCTGCTTTATAATTTTAATTAATTTTTAATATCAATTTAAACTGGTAATCTTATTCTCAGCCTTCTCCAAATAAATCAATTGAATGGAATTTTACCAAGATGATTGTACAGTGGGGGAAGAGGAAATAGTTAACCCATTAAGGAATTTCTAGATAGTGGCTCTGAGCTGACTTGGATCTCTGGAAATCCAAAGAATTTCTGTGATCCACCTGCTAGAGGGGTTTGTAGAGCTGAGCTTACCAGGGGATTCTCAGCTCACAATTTAAATAAAGATTCATAGATTCCCTAAACTCATCCTGTGGTTATTTGCTATGTTCTGGAAATCACAATTGGAGAAGAAAGGCACAACAATTTGTAGATCCCCCATCTTCGTTCCACAACTTACAGAGATGGGTTAAAAAGGCCAAATAGAGACCATAGAATTGTTTCTATGTACAGAGGTAGAAAACCAAAACTATTACCATATTTCTAGAGTAATTATAGAGATTAGTACCACTATCAAGGAAATGGAAAATGCAGTAGTGGTAATTCCTACCACATTTTCATCCAACTTAACTACTTGGCTGCTGCAGATAAGGGATAGATCTTGAGAAATGACAGTGAATTATCTCAAATTTTACCAGGTGGTCTCAAAGTTCAGCTAATGTTCAAATGAGATTTCACTGCTTAAGCAAATCAACATATCCTGGAACTTGGTATTTACCCAATGATCTGGCAAATGACTTTTGGAAAAGACAGAGACACAGTTCTCCTTCAGAAGATAAGACAAGAAGTATACATTTACCCTCCAATTTAAGAGTTATGTCACTCTACAGCCCTACTTCATAATTTCATCTTCAAGGACTAACATTTTTTATGAGATATTAAATCAGTTATTTACATTAAAGAGATTATGGTGTTGGGATGAGGTAAGCAAACAGCAGGCAACTCCTTTAAACTTATAATTAAGATATGTGCGTGTCAAGGTAAGAAATAAATTTGACCAAAAACAAAAATCCAAGAGTCTTCCACCTTAGTAAAATTTCTAGGTTTAATGATCAAGGCACATATTGTTGAAAATAAATTGTTCGACCTGACCCTTTTACCAGCAAAATGTAGGCTCAGTTCTCAGAAGGCTTCTTTTAACTTTGGAGACAGCATGTCACTCACTTGGGTCTTCTGCTCTGCTCCAGTTACTGAAAGAAATGAAAAAGTTTGGGTTGGGCGCCAACAAAAGAAGGCTCTTCAAGATTTGCTGAGCTCTGCAGGCTGTCTTGAAAGCTTTTCTGACTGTTGGGCCAGATGATCCAATAGGTCGGATGGTGCTTGAAGTATCAGTGACAAAGGGCAATGCAATTCTGAACCTTTTACACAGCCCTGAGGATACTGACAGAACAGATCCTTAGTATTTTGAAGCAAATTTTTCTTGTCTTCTGTGTACAATGACTCTACTTTGGAGAAACAGATTTTGGCTTGTTAGTAGGCATTAGTAGACACTGAATGTTTAGTCATGGACCACCAAATTATCTTATAACTCATGCTGCCCATTATGCAGTGTTTCATGGACCACAAAGCCTTTGAATTGAAGGTTTGCAGTGGCACTCCATCATTATAGAGATGTGATAGGTGAAAATCCATCTTGGTCAGGTCTTTTTTTAAATTTATTTATTTACTTGAAAGGCAGAGTAGAAAGAGGCAGAGGCAGATGCAAAGAGAGAGGTCTTCCATTGCTGGTTCACTCCCCAGATGGCTGCAATGGCTAGAGCTGTGCCAATCCAAAACCAGGAGCCAGGAGCTTCCTCTGGGTCTTTCACAAGGGTGCAGGGGCCCAAGCTCTTAGACCATCCTCCACTGCTTTCCCAGGCCACATCAGAGAGCTGGATCAGAAGTGGAGCAGCTGGGACTGAAGACAATGGTTTTACTGCTTGTTCAGGAGACTGAAATAAATGTGATTGGAAAATCACATTTTTGCACCAAGATAAACTTAACATTATTTCCATTTTCTATAAACTTTTTGAAATGTCCTCCTGTGTATGCAGGCAACATTTAAAAAGGCAGAATATGGAAATATTTGTGCATCATGTGAATACTCTCCCTGTGGTATTCTTATCAAGGTACAATTTCAGTAGCGAAATGAGTTAACATGACTTTCTGTGGATAACTGCCAGTCTTCTTCCCCAGCCACTCTTATTATCAACTAGGCTCAAGGACAGATGTACCATTGTCATAGGGATGGAGGGTAAACAAGGAACTTCCATGATCTAAATGAACCAGCGCCCATATGGAATGTCAGCACCACAGGTGGAGGATTAACCTACTGTGCTACAGCACTGGCCCTGATGATCTCTATGATTATAGAACAAACACTTGATAAAATCCAATGTATTTCTTGATTAAAAATGTTCAGTTCCTTAGGTATAAATGTAATGTTCTTAAACATTGTAAAGTCCATTTATGAAAAAAAAAAAAAACTCACATCTAATATTTTAATAAATGGAGAAAGGAAAATTCCTCCCTTGGAGCCCTCCTCCTGACTGCTGCAGCAGGAGGTTTCTTACTTTCAATGAATCATGCTTTGCTCATTTTCCCTTTTTGCCTGGAAATTCTCCAACGTGAGACAAGAACAGAGATTGCCTTCATCAACCTGTAACAGCCTGGTGCTGGGACTCTGATAAGACTCAGATAAAAAGAAGATGATTAAGATCCAAATGGAATTGAAGTCAAATCAACATTTGATCACTTTACCAGACAGGTAAGCAAACAGACTGCTTCTGCTGTTTTTCAGAGAGCCTCATTCTCTTCAATAGCAATTCTGGAGAATACCAGGTCTCTCTCAGCACTTAAAAGTGGTTAGCGCAGATGCTGGTCTTAAGACTCATAGATCAGGCTTGCTGACCAGGGCTAAGTCAATCTACTGAAGTTGGGGCTCTGTTCTAACCCCAATATATGTCTTACATGCATCAGTCCATTTTAAGAGACTGGGAAAAGGCCTTGAACTACTGATGGATCCTGACCAGGGCTATAACCCAGTGCTTCCTGAAAATCTCTTGGCAGGACTTCAGCTCATGACAGCATGGAGGGTGTTGGGCTCAGAACCAAGCTTCTGCTAGGAGTGACACTATCGGAACTTGGCATGGTCTGGAACAAGGCCATGGGCTCCATGCCCCAAGCCTTAGTGACTATAATCCCAGATTCTGACAAGATCCCCATCTCTTCCTGCTTACCCACTATACTGTTGACCTGTAGAAGCTCTCTTTGTCATGTCAACTTTCCTCTTTTATTATAAACTTGAATTCCTGGTCCCACTAGTTGGTATTTTCCTAAACATCTGTTGGTAATTGATGAGAATTTAGGTATCCATTTCACGGCCTTTAATTTAGTCTTCTCTTTACATATAGCTCCTCTGTGACCTGGATTTGTGCAGACAGGTTCTCTGGCAGTTTCTATGGTGTCCTCCTCCTTCCTCCTCAGGTCTCTCCCTCTTTTGGGACCACCTCTGCAGGGGCTTTCCATTTCAATTATAGCCAATACATCAGTGTCAGCTCACAGCAGAGAATTTTTTTTTTTTCACTCACTCTGCTCTGTTATCCCTTCACGTGCTTAGTCACCAACCCAAATGCTGGCTAGAACTGGTGTTCTGCCTCCAAACTCTTGTTAATGTTCTTATAGTCAAGCTCATTATCAAAATCAGGATCATAGGATATGACTCAAAGTTAAGAGTTATAGAACATCTGTTTCTCTTCATGTAAGAGAGCAAAGAAATGGAGTTTATTTGACTGGCAGAGAGCCAGTTCTTGCATGTCACTGGTAAAGGTAACTGATCGCTCCACATGAATGCTGTTCTCACAAATATGTATTCCACGTCACAAGCATTGAAGGCTAAGCAAGCATGGGTAATACATGCAGTCCCACCTATACTTTCCTCCCTTCCCTGTGGAATTCAGTGCAGGTCTGGATGCCGGAGGCAGTGAGAAAGTGTGAAAAAGTCTCAATCTCAGGAGAGCAGAAGGACAATCATATATTTAGCTTCTTGTTCCAGATGAGGAAAAAAAAAATCTAAGCAATAGTATTTATTTGACCAGGTAGAGGCGCAGTTGTAGCTTGCCTCCAGAAAAGGGAACTGATCACTCCCAGCATGTGCTGTTCTCACAAATATATACAAACCATCTATAGCAGTCACTCTCTTGGGGTGCATCGTTAAACACTGGGATTCCTTTGACCCTAAGAGTTTAAATAAAAAAAAAATTGATCTTTTTCTGCACCACTAGAGGATGGAGAAAGTTGGCCTACGTGGGTTGAAATAACTTATGCCCATGCTTTGCTTGCCCTTAATTATCCCAGATTGATTCATGATCACAGGGAATTTCCTCCACCTTCATGGAATGCCTGAGGGAGACCTTAATGAAATGTATTCCATTCAACTCTGATTCTATGGGAGCATGGATGATTTTAAAGGAGTGATTCTTCACCCAGTCTGTGTGGACAATAGGAGAAAACTCCAAACTTACAGTGGAACCTGAAAGCACCTAAACAACCGCTGAATGGTGGCCACCATAGTGTTTTATAACAGAGATTAGGAGGGGAACACACAGCATAAGTGAAATGATAAGAGGGGTTTAGACGGGTGGTGTCTCAACTCCAGCAAAATCCTTGGCAGAGTTTCAAATGCATTCCCTGTAAAAGCAGAGGCATTTCACCAAGGACTATCAAGAAAGACCCCTGGGGCCATGGCCTATTTACAGAGATCACTGGAGATTTGACTGGCTCCAAAGGTCAAGAACCCCAGGGTCAGGCAATTCTGGTAGACATCCTGAATGGCACTCATGGGAACTGGGGCTCTGCTTATAAGCTCTATTGACACATAAGATCAGAACCCAGGATACCTAGATGGTTCTTATAGCGGAAAGAAAGTCTACAAATTTCCTCTGGACAATGTGGCAATTTTCTCCGGAAAAAAAATGATGCTGACATTCATATGGAGGCACAGAAAACCTTGAATAGCTAAAACAATCTTGTACAACAAAAACAGAGTAGGAGGCATCACAATAGCAGATTTCAAGACATACCACTGGGCAGTTGTAATCAAAACAGCCTGGTACTGGTACAGAAACAGATGAATAGACTAATGGAACAGAATAGAAACACCAGAAATCAATGCAAACATCTACAACCAACATATCTTTTATCAAGGAGCTAAAACCAATTCCTGGAACAAGGACAGTCTACTCAACAAATGGCGCTGGGAAAACTGGATTTCCATATGCAGAAGTGCGACCTTACACCTTACACCTCACACAAAAATCCACTCAACATGGATTAAAGCCTAAATCTACGACCCAACACCATCAGATTATTAGAGAACATTGGAGAAACCCTGCAAGATATAGGTACCAGAAAAGACTTCTTGTAAAAGACCTCGGAAGCACAGGCAGTCAAAGCCAAAATTAACTATTGGGATTGCATCAAATTGAGAAGTTTCTCTGCTACAAAAGCAACAGTCAGAATAGTGAAGAGGCAGCTGACAGAGAGGGAAGAGATGTACAATTTGGGACATTCTCAAACTGATTTGCCCCAAATGGTAGTTAGAAACATACCAGGGGATTCCAATTCAATCCCATCAAGGTGGCATGTAACAATGCCATCTCACTAGTCCCAGTGATCAATTTCTGTTCACAATTGATCATAATGATAGGACTAAGAACCAAAGGGATCACATAAACAAGAACAGTGTCTGCAAATACTAGCTGATAGATTTAAAAAGGGAGAGAACGATCCAACATGGGAAGTGAGATACACAGCAGACCCATAGAATGGCAGATGTCCAAAACAGCACTCTGGCCTCAGAATCAGCCCTTAAGGCATTCAGATCTGGCTAAAAAGCCCATGAGAGCTTTTCAGGCATGGAAAGCCAAGACACTGTGGCAAAAAAATGACCTGAATGAAAGATCTCTGTGAGATCCCAGTGGAAAGAACGGGTCATCAAAGAAGGAGGAACCTTTTTCTGAAGGGAGGAAAGAACTTCTACTTTAATTATGGCCTTGTCTAAGTAAGGTCAGAGTTTGTGAACTCAAGAGGCTTCCATAGCCTTGGCAGCTCATGATAAGAGCCTCGGGTGATTACTGACGTTATAAATAAGAGTGTCAATTGTTAAATCAACAGCAGGAGTCACTGTGCACTTAACTCCACATGTAGGATCTCTGTGCATAATATATTGTTCTATGAGAATTAATTGCAAAAACAGTCTTCAAATAGTACTTTATACTTTGTGTTCTGTGTGGGTACAATCAGTTGAAATTTTACTTAGTATACATTAAGCTGATCTTCTGTATATACAGATAATTAAAAATGTATCTTAATGAAGAATGAGATGGAAAAGGGAGTAGGAACTGGGATGGTTTTCGAGTGAGAGGGTGGTTATGTGGGATAAACCGCTATAATCCAAAAGTTGTACTTTTGCAATTTATAATTATTAAATAAAAGTTACAAACAGAAAGAGGGAAAGACAGAGAGAGAGAGACAGAGAGAGAGAGAGAGAGAGAGAGAGAGAGAGGTCATCCATCCACTGGTTCACTCCCCAAATGGCTGAAATGGCCAGAGCTATGCTGATAAAAGCCAGGAGCCAGTAGCTTCTTCTGGGTCTCCCAAATGCACACAGGGGCCCTAGCATTTGTGCCATCTGCTATTGTTTTCCCAGGTCATAACCAGAGATCTGGATTTGAAAAGGAGCAGCAGGGACATGAACCCGGTGCCCATATGGGATGCTGGAATCCCAGATTGAAGCTTAACCTACTATGCCACAGTGCCAGCCCCAACTTTCTGTTTTTTGCTGTATCTTTGCTCATCCCCACCCCCATACAGTGACTATAAAGGCTTCTTAGGAATCCCCCAAATCAAACATTTCACCTAACCTTTGATCCATGTCTGGAATGATCTAATATTTAGCCACTCTTTTTTGTTCATATATCCGTGAGACTCAGTGCTAGTAATCATTCTTCCAAGTCACTCTCCATCTCTTTCTGAATCCTGCCAAGGCCCATTCACTGTCATCATCTCCATACACACTCTCTTCTGTAAAGGATTCAGGACATGATGCCTGTATCACTGACCAGACTCTGGAACACAATTCTGGCATGAGCAAGGACAACTGGTCATCTAGGCACTCAATCTGTTGTTTAAGAATACCCCCACCTCAGATAAGTAACTCCTTTTTATAAAGACCATCACAACAACTCATACAACTCAGCTACAGGCAGCTGAAATTGTGGGTTTTCTTTGTGGTAACATTTATCTTTTCACAATTCCTATATTATACTCGGGTCTTTGCTCCATGGATCAGGTGTACCCCTCCTCATCTCTCCTGAGGTGACATATACATACTTCATACACACCAGATGATCAGTACTCCTAGACTGGGAGGATTCTTTGTCACTGTACACTTTAAATGCAGGTTGAGTAATGGCTATTTTCATTATAACAACTCACAGACTAACTGCAATGGCAAATAAGGAAACTAATAGATTGGCTTGTATATTGGAGAAGACGGCTAATGCCATTGCTACTGCCTTATCGTGTATTAACGACGGACTGAGCCAAATGCAAGAAGGGATAATACAAACCATGTATCCAATTGATTATTTACAAATAAAGAACCAAATTGGATGTAGATAGTTGTCAGAATATGTTGTTTAATATAATCGATAACCCTAATTCAAAGAAAAATTTACAAATTATATGAGGAGGTGAATAAAATACTTATATCAACAGGAAATTTATTTGAAAACTAGGGAAATTTCTTTAAAAAGTGGAAGTGGCATATTGGCTATTGCCCTTTCTAGGACTAACATATGTCATCCTTTTGAATCCTCTTGTTGGGACCATGTATAGTATACTGTCTTACATGTTTGTGTTCTTCAGGATTGAACACTTAGAAGCCATCAAACTCCAGATGAAGCCCCTGAGGAAACCAACACTCTACAGGGACTTAGATTGACCCTCAAAGGACTGCTCTGCTGCTGTCCTGCAGCAATGCCCACTTTTCAGTATAAAGCTGACAGAGTGATCATCCTCCTGTGGCAGGAAGGGTCCATTACTCTGAGCAGGGAATGTGAGGAATTAGATGAGCTAATAGGCCGATATGTCAGATCCCTGTCAGAATGAAAAAAGGTGGGAGCAGAATCCCTTTTAGAGTGGACAAAAAGTGGACAAAGAGCCAGCTTCTTCCCAGAAGCTCTTTTACCAACACGTAGTTTCATTATGAGAATAGGTTAAATAGGATTAGCAATTCTAGGCATCTGATGAGTTTTAGCTTTATCATGAAAGTAGGCTATACATGGTTACAAATTCCATTCCTCTGATGGGGTTTTATCTCTACTTCTATCTCTGATTGTTTGTTATCCCAACCTCCTAATTAGTTGTTATTCTAGTCCTATGATTGATTTTTATCTATTACTTTGCTCCTCTTTTGATTGGTTAAATCTGGGTAGCCACTTTGCTGCATAAAAAGACCCAGAGCTGCAGACTTCTTGGGAAACTCCTCCCTTGGGGCCCATCTCCTGATTGCTGTGGCAGGAAGTTTCTCACGTTCAATAAACCTCACTTGTGCACTATATATTTATATATAGATATGTGTGTGTGTGTGTGTGTAAAATATCTGTGCATTAAACATTTGATGAGATGAATTAGAGAAAACACAATTAAGTAGAAAGATAGCTTTTGTTCTTAAATTGGAAGATTTAGTATTATAAACATCCCCACTACCAATGCAATATAAAGATTCAATTTAATCATTATAAAAATTCCGTTAAGAATTTTGACAGAGATAGAAAAATAATGCCATTTCAGTTTTTCCAAAATGATAGAAGACTATACACATTGTACTGTGTCAAAGTAAAAGAGCACAGAAAAGGAAATAACAACAAAATAAAATGACAGAAGACAAGTTGGGAAAATATTTGTATACCATATATAATTGGTTAATATATACTATCTTAACCATTATGGCTTAATGAAATAATCTAGTACCCAAAAAACAAATAGCTTTTTTCCCCGATTTGTGGTAATTAAAGTAAGAGTAAAAATATATAATATAAATGAGTGGAATTAGTATTTGAGATTTGAATATCGTTTATCACCCTTAGTTATACTCTTTAAGAACAGTGGTTTTTTGACTTACTACTTATTATTTTTTTTTTTTTTTAGTGGAGGGTTAAGCTTGTGGATATAAAGTAAACTGGAAATATGTTATTGTAATAATTAAAAGGAAAAATAAGAAAGGAAAGAGGAGGGAGGTGGGAGCACGGGAGGGAGAGTGGAGTGTAGAGTATCATTATGCTCTTAAATCACACATGAAATTTGTTTGCCGTATATAAATAAAATAAAGTAATCAATACTGCAAAAATAAGTAAACTGACTTAAAAATAGACAAAATGTCTAAGTATATATTTCTCTAATTAAGACATCATCATCTTCAGGAGAGTGGAATCCAAAACCACTATGAGTGATCACTTCAGATCTGTAGGATGGCTGTTGTCAAAAATCAAAGGATAATAAACGTTGGCAATATGAATATTTGTATAAAATTAAAACTAGAACTACCGTATGATCCAGAAATCTTTCTTCTGGGAATAAAAACAATAGAAATGAAATCACAATGTTATAAAGAAATCTACACTTTCATGTTCATTGTGGGACCATACATAGTAACTAAAATATGGAAAAAACCTAAGTATTCTTTGACAGACAAATAGATAAAGAGTTCGTGGTACACATATATGATATAATATTATTTACACCTAAAAGCATGCTTGTGTTCCTAAGTATTTCTGTAGATGGTAGTTTTGCCAAACTTTGTTCAATATCTTTGTCAAACCAGTGGTTAAGAATAATGTTATTATGGTTTTAATGAAGCGTGATTCTTTGAAAATTTACTGTATATGCGTGTAATGGACATCTTTGCGTTTGAATATTGTTTATAGCTCTGCCTATATTCTCATTGAAATATGGTCATTTTATATTTTACCTGTTGATTTCTTTCTTTCATGAGCATTAAGTCTTTGCTATAATGTAAATTAAAAATATAGTACTCCAGGGCTGGTGCTGTGGCGTAAGGGGTAAAGCTGCCTCCAGCAGTGCCAGCATCCCTCACAGGTACCAATTTGAATCCTAGCTGCTCAACTGCCGATCCAGCTCTTTGTTATAGCTTGGGAAAGCAGCAGAGGATGACCCAAGTCCTTGGGCCTCTACAACTGCGTGGGAGACCTAGAGGAATCTCCAAGCTACTGGCTTCCAATTTGCGCAATTTCTTCCACTACACCCATCTATGGAGTGAACCAGCAAATAGAAAACTTCCTCTGTTTCTCTCTCTCTGTCTCTCTCACTCTCTCTCTTTCTCTCTCTCTCTGCCTCTGCCTGTTTGTAACCTGCCTTTCAAATAAATAAATAAACCTTAAAAATTCATTGTTAAAAATATATTACTCCAAAAATTGGAGAGAAAGAAAGAAAGAGAGAAAGAAAGAAAGACTAGAGAGGTATGGGGGAAAGGAAAGAAGAAAGGAGAAAAGTTTCATTATTTTCAAGAATTTCATTTATGAACTACATGAATATGTTCTCTTTATATTAATATTACCTTAAGGGGGCTGGCGCTGTGGTGTAGTGGGTAATATGCCACCTGCAGGGCTGACACTGCATATGGGTGATGGTTCGAGTCCTGGCTGCTCCACTTCCAATCCAGCTCTCTGCTGGTGGCCTGGGAAAGCAGTTGAAGATCGCCCAAGCAAGAGCTTAGGCCCCTGCACCCACATGGAAGACCGGGAGGAGGCTCCTGGCTCCTGGCTTCGGATCTGCCCAGCTCTGGTCATTGCTGCCATTTCGGGAGTGAATCAGTAGATGGAAGGATGGGAATCTCTCTCTCTCTCTCTCTCTCTCTCTCCCCCTCTGCCTCTTTGTAACTCTGCCTTTCAAGTAATAAATAAATCTTTAATAATATTTCATTAATATGAGAATTTATGAGAAAAAGAGTACAAGATTTTGCCACTTGCCATATGGATGATCATAGAAGACATCACATTTAGTGAAATAAAGCAAACATAGCAAGAAAAATATTACATAACTTCATTTAAATTTAGAGTCTAAAACTAAATAAAAATTCAACCCAAATGCCCATCAACAGTAGACTGGATAAAGAAATTATGGGACATGTACTCTATAGAATACTATACAGCAGTCAAAAACAATGAAACCCTGTCATTTGCAACAAGATGGAGGAATTTGGAAAACATCATGCTGAGTGAATTAAGCCAGTCCCAAAGGGACAAATATCATATGTTCTCCCTGATTGGCGACAACTAACTGAGCAGCAACGGGGAAACTTGTTGAAGTGAAATGCACACTGTGAGAAACAGTGACTTGATCAGCTCTTGTCCTGACGGTTGATGTACGATGTAATACTTCATTCATTTTAGTATTTTTTTTTTTTTGTTCTAGTACCATTGGTTGAACTCTGTAATTAACACACAATTATTTTTAGGTGTTTAAATTTTAACTGAAAAGTGATCCCTGTTAGGAATTTGGAAAACATTATGTTGAGTGAAATAAGCCAATCCCAAAGGGACAAATACCACTTGTTCTCCTTGATAGGTGACAACTAACTGAGCACCAAAAAGGAAACCTGTTAAAGTGAATTGAACACTATGAGAAACGATGACTTGATCAGTCCTCACCCTGACTGTTGATGAGCAGCTTAATATGTTATCCCTCTTAGTATTTTCTTTTGTTTGTTCTACTTAATACTTTTGGTTGAATACTGTAATCAATACACAATTCCTCTTAAGTGCTGAAACTTAATTGAAAAGTGATCGCTGTTAAATATAAGAGTGGGAATAAGAAAGGGAAGAGATGTGCAATTCGGGACATGCTCAAGCTGACTTGCCTCAAACGGTAGAGTTAGAAACATACCAGGGGATTTGAATTCAATCCCATCGAGGTGGCATGTACCAATGCCATCTCACTATTCCCAGTGATCAATATCTGTTCACAATTGATCATAATGACAGGACTAAGAACCAAAGGGATCACATAAACAAGAACAGTGTCTGCAAATACTAGCTGATAGAATCAAAAAGGGAGAGAATGATCCAACATGGGAAGTGAGATACAGAGCAGACCCATAGAATGGCAAATGTCCTAACAGAACTCTGGCCTCATAATCAGCCCTTAAGAAATGTGGATTCCGCTGAAATGCCCATGAAAGTATTTCAGGCATGGAAAGCCAAGACACTCTGAGGAAAAAAAAAAAAAAAAAAAAAAAAAACAAACAAACAAAAAAAAAACAAAAACAAACAAAACCTAAATGAAAGATCTCCACGGGTGAGATTCCAGTGGAAAGAATGGGTCATCAAAGAAGGAGGTATCTTTCTCTGAAGGGAGGAGAGAACTTCCACTTTGACCATGGCCTTGTCTAAAAATGATCAGAGTCAGTGAACTCAGGGGGCTTCCATAGCCTTGGCAGCTCATGACAAGAGCCTAGGGTGATTACTGAGGCCATAAACAAGAGTGTCAATTTGTTAAGTCAACAACAGGAGTCACTGTGCACTTACTCCTCATGTAGGATCTTTGTCTTTAGTGTGCTGTGCATTGAGATTTAATGGTACAACTAGTACTCAAACAGTATTTTTCACTTTATGTTTCTGTGTGGGAGCAAACTGTTGAAATCTTTACTTAATGTATGCTAAACTGATCCTCTGTATATAAAGAGAATCGAAAATGAATCTTGATATGAATGGAAGGGGAGAGGGAGTGGATAAGGGGAAGGTTGCGGGTTGGAGGGACGTTATGGGGGGAAAGCCATTGTAATCAATATTCTGTACTTTGGAAATTTATATTCATTAAATAAAAGTTAAAAAAAAATCACATATTCAGAGAAAGAGAATAAAACAAATAGAGTTGGACTCGATGGAGAATTGTAGTTCAGAAAATGTAGCAGATGAATAAGTGTAGAAATGAGCTAGTTTTTAATATGATACTACAGTCAATAGAATTTTTTTCTATATGGGATTCATGTTAATGTAAAGATTTTAGCTTTACTTGCCATAACAAAAAAGATAGTGTAACCATGTGAGATGCTATCTATATTTATGTGTTTCACCATAGTAACCTTTTGGCAATCTACATGTGTCTCAAAGCATCATGTTGTATACTTTAAATTCAGATAGTGAATTTATTTTAAAATAAAAATAAATTGAAAAAACTCATCTTGAAAAAATCCACAGAAAGATACAATGAATTTACATTTTATAATTTTGTATTCAACCTTAAATAGAATAGTAACAGCATGCTTACTAATGTCCTGATACATCATCAGAACTAAAATGGGGTGTGACGAGAAAAAATAACTTAAAAGCTGCATTACTCTTGGCTGTTTACAGCATATTAAGGAGAAAACACCTTCTTATAACACATGCAGCATTTTTCTGTATGTGGAAGAAACTAGTATAATCATAACTGCAATAATTAAGCACTCTGGTAAGATCTTAAATTCTGAAGGTGGTTTTCAAATAGTAACAAGTGAGGGTGGCATCATGATGTAACAGGTACCACTGCCTCCTCTAACCTTGTCATCCCATATGGGCACCGATTCATGTCCCAGGGCTCCACTTCCAATCCAGCTCCCTTCTAATGGTCTGGGAAATGCAGCAGAAGTTGGCCCAAGTGGTTGGCCCTCTGCCACTCATGTAGTTAGGCCCAGATACAGCTCCTGGCTTCAGGCTTTGGCCTGGCCCAGTCTTGGCCATTGTGGCCATCTGGAGAGTAAACCAGCAGATGGAACATCTTCCTCTCCCTCAGTCTCTCCATTCATGAATCTCTGATTTTCAACAGAATACATAAACCTATAAAATATTATCATGCAAATGAGTTCTTAATGAGGACAGTAGCCGTCCCTTATCTTCAATTACACTTTTTGTTGTTTTGGTTATCTGTATCAATTGTCATTCAAAACTATTAAATTGAAAATTCCAGAAATATGCACACCAATTTTAAACTGAATATCATTATGAACAGCATGATGAAATCTCATGCTATGAGTGAATCATCCCTTGGCCCAGCATATCCACTCTGTATTAGATAACTGCTTATTAGACACTTAGTTGCCATCTTATTTTTATCAGATGCACTTTCATAGTCCGGTCCTTGTGCTCAAGCTACCCCTATGTTACTTAACAATGGCCCCAAAGTGTAGGGGTAGTGAAACAAAGCAGAGATAACTGAAGGGCAGATTAACTCCCAAGCTAAAGTGGAAACACAGCAGGGCATACATGAACAAAACATAGCACATAGAGGGTTTTGTACTACCCTCAGTTTCAGGCACTCACTGGAGGTTTTGAAAGATACACACTGACAATAAATGGGATTCTGGTATACATGTGAGAATTTAGGTTAATCAGTGTGTACAACTTATTCCTTCTCAGATAAATTTAGAAGCCTTATGTAAACCAATTAAACAAATCAACAAAAAATAAGAAGATTGACAACAACAGCAACAGAAAAAGCTTAATTATTATTCATGTAACAAATAATTTCCGGGGGGGAACGATAGAAATTATTTACAAAATAAAGTAATATTTAATTGTTCTTGGGAAAGCAAACTCTTTTTTTTAAGAATCTCTACTGTTTCTAAATACAGATGTCTCTTCTTCCAAGAGGATCAGAATTAAGTATAAAATAGGGAAATGAGAGAAAATATTCTACATCTGTATATTAAAAATGTCTCAGTTACAGATCAAAAGTCAACAAATGTCTTTTGATATTTAAGATTGTTTTTACTCTCAGGGAATAGCTAAGAGTAAAACTCAGAAAAAGTGTATGCATTTTAATGTGAGCATCATTTATTCAAAACCCAGATGGTACAGAAAACAATAAATTGTTTCATTTTTCAATGTGGTTGAATTTAGCAGGCAACAATTGATTTTCTCTTATGTGTAAAGCTTTGTCTTTGGTGCTATGGGAAGCAAAAATTGAATAACACGTTGTTCCCATTTTCAAAGAATAAATAGTCTACTGAATAAAAGACTTTATAAACCTCCATACAAAATATAAAGTAGTAATATTACAAGAAAGGAACAGGGGCTGGCGCCTTGGCTCATTTGGTTAATCCTCCGCCTGCAGCCCGGCATTCCATATGAGTGCCAGGTTCTAATCAAGGTTGCCAACTCTTGCAGTCTAGCTCTCTGCTGTGGCCCGGGAGGGCAGTGGAGGATGGCCCAAGTGCTTGGGCCCCCCAAACCTGCATGGGAGAACAGGAAGAAGCACCTGGCTCCTGGCTTCTGATCCACACAGCACCAGCAATAGCAGCCATTTGGGGAGTGAACCAACAGAAGGAAGACCTTTCTTTCTGTCTCTATCTCTCACTGTCTATAACTCTACCTGTCAAATAAATAAAAAAAGCAGGCTTTAAAAATAAATAGAAAAGAAAAGAACGAAAAGAAAAAAAAAAAAGGAACAGTGCTTTCAAACTTAAGCAGGTGCCCTCTGACCTCAGAATCAGCCCTTATGGCATTCGGATCTGAGTGAAGACCCATGAGAGTATTTCAGGCATGGAAAGCCAAGACACTCTGGGGAAAAAAAAAAAAAAACATAAATGAAAGAGATCTGCGAGTGAGATCCCAGTAGAAAGAATGGACCGTCAAAGAAGAAGGTACCTTTCTCTGAATGGAGGAGAGAACTTCCACTTTGACTATGACCTTGTCTAAATAAGATCGAAGTTGGCGAACTCAAAAGGCTTCCATAGCCTTGGCAACTCATGGCAAGAGCCTAGGGAGATTACTGATGCCATAAACAAGAGTGTCAATTTGTTAAGTCAACAAAAGGAGTCACTATGCACTTACTCCTCAGGTAGGATCTCTGTCCTTAATGTGTTGTTCAATGTGAATTAATGCTTTAACTAGTACTGAAACAGGATTTTACACTTTGTGTTTCTGTGTGGGTGCAAACTGATGAAATCTTTACTTAATATATACTAAATCGATCTTCTGTATATAAAGATAATTGAAAATGAATCTTGATGTGAATGGAATGGGAGAGGGAGCAGGAGTTGGGAGGGAGGGTTGCGAGTGGGAGGGAAGTTATGGGGGTGGAAAGCCATTGTAATTCATAAACTGTACTTTGGAAATTTGTATTTATTAAATAAAAGTTAAAAAAAAAAAAACTTAAGCAGGTGCCAGAATCACCAAGAGGAATTATTGAAACTTAGATTAATTGGCCCTACTCTCAGAGTTTCTACATTAGTAGATGCAGTGTGGAGCCCAGACGATTTGAACTGTAATGAATTCTCAAGAGCTATTTATGCTGCTGATCTTGGAATGCTACATTCAAATTACTGCTTTAAGATAATGATAGATTTACAATTTTACTTTTTTTAAGCTTAACTGACAAAGGAAGAATGCTTTGTAAATATGAAATAATGGATAAATCATTACAATTATATGAGAAATTGAATAATCATACAAATAAAAAGAATAAGTGAATCAAAATATGAATAAAACAGATTATTGAAATTATGTATTAATGTGTAGTTGAAGTATGAATGATTTTATTTGATTAGTTGAATAAACATAGAAAGCCATACAATGGGTATTTACTAAAATTTTATATGAAACTTTCAAAATAAAATCTAAAAAATAATATCTATCTATATTGTTTATTTAGCAGAAGTAAAGGGATAGCGATAGATGATGATGATGGTGAAGATAGATGATCTATAGATAGATAGATAAACCCCAATCACTGCTTTACCCCCCTAATGCTTGCAATGGCCAGGACTGGGAGTAGATAACTAAATACTGGTCGAGATCTCATGTGGGTATCAGGGATTCAATTAGTTGAGGAAGCTGAAGTTGGGGAGTAGTGCCAGGTAGATTGATATGGAATGTCGACGACCCAACCAGTATCTTATCCTCTGCACAGGACTTGAATCAGGCACTCTGATATGAGATGTGTGTCCCATCCAGAGTCATAACCTCTATTCCTAACACCCATCTCAAACATCCGTTTTTGCAAAGTGATATACTCTGCAAGAAGGCTGAAACTGAATCAAATGACAGTATCAATTTCTGAAATGATCAGTTGTAATTAGAACTTTAATTCATTCCTGATAGACTTGTGAAGTAGGCTATTTTTAGAAAATTATCATTTTTATAACATCAAATGTACACTTAGCTTATGACTCATTTTCTTCTAGATGTGCTATCAAGATCAATGAAAATACATAGCAACAAAATGACAAATGCATACATATTTAAGGAAACTTTCTCCCTATTAAACAATAGATTAAACCAAAAGCACAAAGTCCATCAGTGAGCAGATGAGTTAAAAATAATCTTCATGCATCAATATGGCATCTGCATCAATATGCCAGGAACTCAAAACCATTATGCCAAGTGAGAGAAACCAGACATAAGAAGAGTTCACTTTGAATAATCCTAGGTTTTTTAATTCTAGAAGTGTTAAAGCTAAATCTATGCCAATTTAGATCATATCACTGATTATTTAAGACAGGAATTTTTAACAATTGAATAGAAATCTATGTCAGAAAAATTTCTGGGTTATGGAACTGCTCTATTACTCAAAGGTGTTTGGAATGATCAGGTGGGGACATCTCACTGAAATGAAATAGCATTTGTTGAATGGATGTTACTGGTAATAAAAAAGAAAACTGTTGGGTGACCTGTTTTACACCGATATAAGTAGGGCATAATGATGCTAGTAAGTAAAATAGAAAAAAAAAAACCCACAAAATAATAAAAAATAAAGTAGTACTTGAAGGTGTATTAGTTTTCTATTGTTGTTTGATAAATTACCATAATTGCAGCAGCTGAAACAACACACTTATTATTTTGCCTGTGAATCTGGAGTCCAGACAAGACTAAGCTGGGCTATCTATTTTAGTACTCACAGGATGAAATTAAGGCATTATCCTGGCTGCATTTTCATCAGGAGGATTGGATGGTAAGGAATCTGTTTCTAGGCTCTCTCAGGTGGCGGGCAAATTAAATTCATTTTAGCTATAGGACACAGGCCAGCTTGTTTCTTCAAAACCAGCAATGAAAAGAAACATGAATAAGCTTGGGAGAGAAAGTACAAGAGAGATCAACAGAGAAAGATGCTTGCCAGAAAAACACTGAATTTTATATATAAACTTTGTTAGGGGGATAGATTATAGGTATTCTCACCACACAGTTAAATATACAAAAAGTATATATGCTGATGCACATGCTAAGTAGTTTATTATTGTAATTAATGAATAATATATGTATATAAAACATCTTGATCTACACTTTAAATATATACAATTTTTAATAGTCAATTATAACTCAATTAAGTTGAAAAAGGAAACATAATTTTCAAGGAGCAAAAATATTTTTAAAAACATGTGTAATATCTAAAGCCGTACTAAAACTAAGTTATGTTTCGTTTGAGAAAACTTCTCCTTTAAGTGCAAGGAGGATGAGGTACTTGCTGAAGCTTAGGTATTAAAGGTCAATAGAAGTCCAAGTCTCGTGAAATATCAGCCAAAAAGGAAGCCAAGGACCCCTGTTGCATTTGAATGATGTCTCAAAATGCAAATGCTGGCTTGTTATAGCCATTGAAAATAAAATATACGCATGGAACAATCAATATAATGTCTAACTATTAGTAAGCACTTAGCCATTTGGAAAACTCCAATTAACACCTCAATACAGTCTAGCAAGATCATTTCTGAAACTAAGATATTACAGAAACAAATTTTCCAGGTATAAACTCATATAGCGACTTTAGACAGTGATTTAAAGAAAAAAAAATATATCAGATGGAGTTAAGCAAGCAGGGAAGATATTTTCCCAAGAACATTGCCGTGAGGGCCAAGGCTATAGCAACAGGGTAGAGAGATCTAACTTGGCTTCACTGAAACAAAACATATGAGGACTTTTAAGTCCTTGGAAAAAAAATGGGAAAATACTGAAAGACATTAAAGGGAAAAGGAGCTTAATCAATGTGCTTTACCATCTGTATTTGCTAATTGGTATTTATATAGGTCAGCATAGACTAGGAAATAGGGCTGCTGTCTTTCTTAATGATTATACTTAAATGTGATGGGTCTCAGGTCCTTTAAAAAGACTTTTTTTTATTTCATTTAAGTTATACAAGTTTCATGTATTTCATATACACAGCTTTAAGAACACAGTGATACTGCCTATACTACCATCCCTCCTGCTCAAGTTCTAAAACTTCTTCCTCCTCTCTCTCATATTCCCATTCTAAATTTTTACAAATATCTATTTTCAGTTTATTAATGAACATAAGTTTAAGCCTACACTAAGTAAAACTAAGTTAAGAGTTCAACAAATAGTATGAAGAAAAAAAAAAAAAAAAAACAACACTGTTCCTCAGCAGAAGAGACAAGGTTTGTAAACAATCATTAACCTCAAAATGTGTATTTCACTCAAATACATTACATTTTAGGTATTCTATTAATCCAGATCAGAAAACATATGGTGTTTGTCTTTTTGGGACTGGCTTAGTTCATTAAGTATAAGGGTTTCCATTTGTATCCATGTTTTTGCAAAAAACATAATTTTATTTTTTTACAGATGAGTAGTACTCCATAGTGTGTTTATACACACACACACACACACACACAATAATTTCTTTATCCAGTCATCAGTTGATGGGCATCTGGGTTGATTCCATATCTTAGTGTTTATGAATTCAGCTGCAATAAATATGGAGGTGCAAATACTTTCATTTTTGAAAACTGGAAAAAGCTAGGAGGATATTCATTTCTCAAAAGGTATAAGATAAAGAGCTTATAATAGTTTTCTAAGAAAATAGAGACATGATGGTGTGAATGTGTGAATACTCTACTCAAAATCACACGTTGGAGTCTAATATCCAAGTGATGTTATCAATAGGTGGATCATTTAGGCAAACAATTAAGTTATAAAAATACCATCCTAATGAATGAAATTAATGCCCTTAGATAAGAGGTTTCAAAGAAAATCAAAACCCTCCCTCTTCCCTATGAGAACACAATGAGAAGATCCACACTGAGTTTTTTGGCACCTTGATCCTGGACCATCATACACTGTCTTCCCAGGTGCACTAGCAGAGAGTTGGAATAGAACCAGAGTGCTGAGTACTTGAATTAGCACTCTAATATGATATGCAGTCATTGCACATGGCATCTTAACCCACTGTGCCACAATACTGGCTGCTCTTCTGGTCCCCAATACTATTCTCTATATGTCAGCTGTATACTCAGTTGAAACAGCTTGTCTTCAAGTGGAAGTTTGATATTAGCAGCATTTTCTTTTAACCAAATTCCATGAAAAAGCTTAGATTTACAGCTACCATAACAAACACAAATATTATAAACAGAAAAGACCAAGTTTCTACTTACCACTTAAGTTTTCTTACTCATTACATTTTTTTCTGAAACACAAACCTATTTATACACACACACAGAGAGACACACATGCACACATAAAATTTTGTGAGATCTATTTTTTTATTTATTTTTTATTTATTTGAAAGGCAGATTTACAGAGAGAGGTGGAGCCAGAGAAAGAGAGAGAGAGGTCTTCTATCTGCTGGTTCACTCCCCAAATGACCACAACATCCAGAGTTGAGTTGATCTGAATCAAGGAGCCAGGAGCGTCTTCCGGGTCTCCCCTTGGGTACCGGGGCACAAGGACTTGTGCCATCTTCCACTGCTTTGCCAGGCCATAGTAGAGAACTGGATTGGAAGTAGAGCAGCCAGGACTAGAACCATGCCCATATGGGATGCCGGTGATGCAGGCCAGGGCTTTAACCCACTGCACCTCAGCACTGGCCCTAAGATCTATTTTAACTCATATGCAGTCTGTGAAAAATTGTCCAGAGTTTCAAGGCTTTTGCTGAATTGGCTAAATATTGTACATTGCAATAAAGTTAAGTATTCTTTTGCTTACACTGCTGTAAATTTTGCTTATCGTTATGTATAATGTATGAAGAAGCACAAATGCACATTGTATCTTTTTTAGAAAGATTATAGACTAAATCAAAAGTATTTCTGATATAAATAATAAAATGGAAAAGACACTTTTACAATTTAGAAAGAAAAGCTTAGACACACAAATATAATTTCTCGAGCCCCTTCTAGAAACAAATCATGTCAGGTTTGTGGGCACAGGGCTCAGTTATTGGTAGAATTCATTTGAAATATTTTTTTAAATTGAAATATACAATATAGTGGTGAAAGCTTACTTTAATTTCTGATGAATTTTCATCACTTAAATTTCTGTCATCATGCTAACCCTTAATATCTGATTGAAGGTAAACAAAGAATAAAGTATTATCCACAAATGGAAGAAAAGGACATTTTCTATATCAGAAAAGTTTTCAAAACATAACGAGGCATGCTGTATGCTCAAACTGCAGAGACAGCTACTCAAAGATATCTCAAGAGATACCCTGTAAGTACTTAGGAAGGCGAATATGATATTAACTTTAGCATTTTATAGAAAATGACAAAGGAACAAATGGCTCCGAACTGGAAAGACTTTCGACTTCCTCAATTTAATATTGAAATAATCTTGAAATATAACCAGTTCTGAAGTATACTTTTGGAAGCATTATTTCTCAGTATGGTTATATTGTTGGCTGTACAAACTGGACAACAGATATTTAAGTGAAATCCAAGCAGTCCTTCTGCCTTTTCTAAGTGATGGATGCTGTTCAGATATCTTTTTGCTAGTGTTTATTAGAAATATTAAAAAGAGTGTAATGGTTTTTCAGAACGAAGAGTTTTAGACATGAGTCTAAATGGTCCTCTTTCAAATTAAATGTAAGTGGACCAATTATCCTTGAGAAGGACAATCTGGATACCATCCAAATTAATATTTTACAGAAAAAGGGAGATCACTGTCAAGCTAATGTTTTTGGAATATTACATTGTGCTAAAAGAGTGGAAGCGGAGGATTCAAATGGCCATGTGAAGAAGTCCAGGGTTTTCCTCCTCCTCCACCAGGATACTCCAAAGCAGCTCTGTGTACAGATGTGTGCTTCAGGAAGAGCCTCAAAGGCAATAAGAGAGAAGTAGGAATACAAGGGGACACTGACAATAGGCAAAGAAGCTTGGAAAGAAGAGAAAGAAGAACAAGGCCAATTGTGGATGTGTCTGAGGCCTTGGGGATGGGGATTCCATATTACAAGGGATAGAATGAGCAGGGAAGCTTTGAAGAGCCCAAACGCATGGTCCTCTCACCCAGGCGATCCTCCCTGGAGAAGTATCCAGCTGTCATAGACCAGCAACTCAGTGCTCCTGGACTTCAGAGGAGAAAATTCATGGTTTCCTCCCCCATTACTCAGAGCAGGGATTGTGGTAGGGAGGTGCCATCTTGAGAGGGGAGCCACTTACGGCACATTTTACCTGTCTTCTTTCCGGGATCCCCAGAACAGATTGAGCAGGACAGACTGAGCCCCACAGATCCATCTGGGCCCAACATAGCCACTTCGGCCCCTTGATCCCAGGCCCAAAAGACAGTGGAGCCTGGGAAGTTGGGATAGCTGCTTGGACTTTGGAAATAAGATGATTCCCATCTAAATTGAGAGCCATCCTTTCTCCTACTGCCTCCCCACCCTGACCACATGAAAAATCATAGGTTGCAACTGGGTTCCCATGCACCCATTTGGTCAGATTGTGTAGGCACACTGCTCCCTGCACACTGCGGAGAGCTGTCATAGTGGGGTCAGAGGGCACATTACAGAGTGTATCCAGAGTGCTGTCACCAAGGTCTCTGTGCTGTCAGCTAGTTCACCTCAACACAGGGCAAACATGGTTCCCTGAACACACCTTTGGGCACCAACATGCCCTCCACCATCTGACTATAGCCACTGGTGCTCCACCACACCCATGTAGGTATCACTTTAGGCTCTTGACCCAACCACAAATAGTTGCCAGGTATCCCTGGCCCTGCCCAGTGTACACGTATGAATTTCAGATATAAGCAATATGCACTCCACCTGGCCCGGAAGCACCTCATTAGCCATGACTTCCAACACAGCTCTTGGTGCTTAGCATAAAAACGTGCATTGTAGTTTTTTGGGATCTCTGACCTAGAGAATCTGCTCTCCCCAAGCCCAGTGTGGGGCTGAGGACTCTGGACTTCTAGCATCAGCTAGTTCACTCTCCAAATTCCTGCAATACCCTTTGCTGGCCTCGGTCTAAGCCAGGATCCAGGAAGTCCATCCCAGTCTCCTACATGGGTGGCAGGTACCGTGCACTTGGGCTTTCTTCTGCTGCCATCCCAGGAACCATTAGACAGAAAGTGGATAAGAAGTGGAGCACCTGAGTCTATAACTGCCACTCAAATACGGGATGCCAGTGTCAAAAGCAGCAGTTTAACAAGCTATGCTACAACACCTGCTCCCACCCGTTTCGTTCCCTTTCTTTCCTTTTCTTTCTCTTTCTTCCTCCCTCCCTTCCTTCCTTCCTTCCTTTTTCCTTCTTCCTTTCCTTTCCTTTCCTTTCCTTTCCTTTCCTTTCCTTTCCTTTCCTTTCCTTTCCTTTTTTTTCCTTCCTCCCTCTCTCCCTCTCTCCCTCCCTCCCTCCCTCCCTCCCTCCTTCCCTCCCTCCCTCCCTTCCTTCCTTCCTTCCTTTCGAAAGATTTATTAATTTATTTGAAATGTACAATGATTGAGAGATGTTCCATCTGCTGGTTCCTTCAGTTGATCACTAGAGAAAGGGCTGGTTCAGACCAAAGTCAAAAGCTAGGAACTCCATCGTGGCTTCCCATGCAATAGCAGGGGCACAAGCAACTTTGTCATCCTCTGCTACCTTCTCAGGTGCATAAGCAGAGATTTGGATCCAAAGTAAAGCAGTCTGGACTTAAACAGTGCTTTGCTATGGTATTTTGGCTTCACAAGCAGTGGTTGAACATGCTGTGCCACAGTGCTGGATATTTCATCAGTTTTAAAATGGGGTTTTCATTATATGTACTTTTAGTTTATAATTTCAGTATTGATTATGCTTTGAAAAAAACAAGAGTGTCAAATTGTTAAGTCAACAACAGGAGTCACTGTGTACTTACTTCTCTTGTGGGATCTGTCCTTAATGTGTTGTCCAATGTGAAGTAATGCTAAACTAATACTGAAACAGTATTTTAGAATTTGTGTTTCTGTGTGGGTGCCAACTGATGAATACTTTACTTAATATATACTAAATCGATCTTCTGTATATAAAGAGAATTGAAAATCAATCTTGATGTGAATGGAATGGGAGAGGGAGCGGGAGATGGGAGGGGTGCGAGTAGGAGGGAAATTATGGGGGTGGAAAGCCATTGTAATCCATAAACTGTACTTTGGAAATTTATATTTACTAAATAAAAAAATAAGTAGAAGAAAAAAAAAAAGAAAAAAATGTCCCCTAAATGAAGCTTTGTTAAAAGATGTTTTTAAGCCGGCGCCGTGGCTCAATAGGCTAATCCTCCACCTTGCGGCGCCGGCACACCGGGTTCTAGTCCCGGTTGGGGCGCCGGATTCTGTCCCGGTTGCCCCTCTTCCAGGCCAGCTCTCTGCTATGGCCAGGGAGTGCAGTGGAGGATGGCCCAGGTGCTTGGGCCCTGCACCCCATGGGAGACCAGGAAAAGCACCTGGCTCCTGGCTCCTGCCAGGATCAGCGCGGTGCGCCGGCTGTAGCGGCGGCCATTGGAGAGTGAACCAATGGCAAAAGGAAGACCTTTCTCTCTGTCTCTCTCTCTCACTGTCCACTCTGCCTGTCAAAAAAAAAAAAAAAAAGATGTTTTTAAAGAATGTTAAATACTGTGATTATGAAATTTTGACTGGTTAATTTATGACTTGTGAAATCTATTTGATTTAATTATTGAATTTATTACTTCCCAATTGAATCCTAGTCTCTAAGCCATGCTCGTATTTGTTTCTGGGGCTTTTACAATTGAGAGACAATTGAGATTTTATTCGCATGAGAATTTTCTGCTTACTTGCAGGCATGTGCTTCAACAGTTACTGTATTATTCTTGTTCCAATCCTTAAACCAATATGGAAAAGAACCAAGTCATTTATTCATTTAGGTGATTTTGCTGATCTTCTTAGGTTGTTTAAATTATTCAAGGCAAACTTTGGAGACAAAATTAGATTCTGTTCCTGCATTTGTATGCAGATGCATGCTTGATATACTTAACAGCAAAGATTGCCTTTATGTGGGATGCAAAAAATGTATTTTGAATATTTAGCAGATAACTCAAACATGTCCTGTATGGTATTTTGACTTTCCTACCTTTTGCAGATAAATATAATTATTTTTAAAGATTTATTTATTTATTTGAAGAGTTACACAGAGGAGAGGCAGAGAGAGAGAGAGAGAGAGGTCGTCCATTCGATGGTTCACTCCCCAATTGGCTGCAATGGCCAGAGCTGCACAGATCTAAAGCCAGGATCCAGGAACCAGTGCCTCCTCCGGGTCTTCCACGTGGGTGCAGGGGCTCAAGGAGTTGGGCCATCTTCTACTGCTTTCCCAGGCCATAGCAGAGAGCTGGATCAGAAGTGGAGCAGCCGGGTCTCGAACTGGTGCCCATATGGGATGCTGGCGCTTCGGCACAGGGAATTTTGTTTTGTTTTGTTTTTGTTTTTGTTTTGTTTTTGAAAAGCAGAGTGCACAGTGAGAGAGAGAGAGAGACAGGCAGAAAGGTCTTCCTTTGCCATTGGTTCACCCTCCAATGGCCGCCACGGCCAGCATGCTGAGGCCAGCGCCCCGTGTTGATCCAAAGGCAGGAACCAGGTGCTTCTCCTGGTCTCCCATAGGGTGCAGGGCCCAAGGAACTGGGCCATCCTCCACTGCACTCCCGGGCCACAGCAGAGAGCTGGCCTGAAAGAGGGGCAACCGGGAAAGAATCCGGCGCCCCGACCAGGACTAGAACCCGGTGTGCCTGTGCCGCTAGGTGGAGGATTAGCCCACTGAGCCGAAGCGCCGGCCTTGGCCCAGGGAATTAACCTGCTGCGCCACAGCGCAGGCCCCGATAAATATAATTCTTAAGCAAACACAAAATTACAAGGACTATGAATGTCAGGAATTTTTTCATTGATTTTTAAAACAATAATCATGTTTCCAAATGCTACTCTCATTGACAAATTCTGACCATTTCTTCATAGCCTACCATTTCCATTGTCATTGTCTTTAAAATCAAACCAGAATCATATGTAATTCCTTGGCCACATTATAGAATATGCAGACAAAAATTCCCTGCTTATTTTACAAAGAGCTCGCTTTTCAAGATAGTTTCATAAAGAATATTTGTTTAATTTCTTTCTTGATGGTTCAGACTTTTTTTTTTTAGATTTTTTTTTTTTTTTTTTTTTTTTTTTTTTTGGCAGTCAGAGTGGACAGTGAGAGAGAGAGAGACAGAGAGAAAGGTCTTCCTTTGCCGTTGGTTCACCCTCCAATGGCCGCCGCGGCCGGCGCGCTGCGGCCGGCGCACCGCGCTGATCCGATGGCAGGAGCCAGGAGCCAGGTGCTTTTCCTGGTCTCCCATGGGGTGCAGGGCCCAAGCACTTGGGCCATCCTCCACTGCACTCCCTGGCCACAGCAGAGGGCTGGCCTGGAAGAGGGGCAACCGGGACAGAATCCGGCGCCCCAACCGGGACTAGAACCCGGTGTGCCGGCGCCGCTAGGCGGAGGATTAGCCTAGTGAGCCGCGGCGCCGGCCTTTTTTTTTTTTTTTTTTTTTTTTTTTTTTTTTGACAGGCAGAGTGGAAAGTGAGAGAGAGAGAGACAGAGAGAAAGGTCTTTCTTTGCCGTTGGTTCACCCTCCAATGGCCGCCGTGGCCAGCGCGCTGCGGCCAGCGCACCGTGCTTATCCGATGGCAGGAGCCAGGTACTTCTCCTGGTTTCCCATATGGTGCAGGGCCAAGTACTTGGGCCATCCTCCACTTCACTCCCTGGCCACAGCAGAGAGCAGGCATGGAAGAGGGGCAACTGGGGCAGAATCCGGCCCCCCGACCAGGGCTAGAACCTGGTGTGCCGGCGCCGTAAGGCGGAGGACTAGCCTAGTGAGCCACGGCGCCGGCCCAGACTTTTTTATTATATAGAGAAAGCCAATTTTTTCACTGCTTTCCCATATTTCTAAATAAAATTATTGACATTGTGAAGAGAACTTTTTCTTGATAGCAATAATATGCTATAGTACCCATTTAATTTTAGGGATAATCATCATTTAAGCAAGATATAAAAGATAGCAGATTCTAAAAATTGTGATTTTTTTCCTATGCTATAGTATACAAAAAATTATCAGTTGGAGTAAAGATTTATGCATATAAGAGATTATTTTAATATATGGTATATTTGAGGAATATACTGTGTTAAGTAATTCTTTGGAAGAATTGTTAAGTAATTGTTAAGGAATTACTTGTTAAGTAATTCCTGAAAGACACTCCTGGCTCTTGGCTTCAGTTTGGCTCAGCTACAGCCCTTGCAGCCATTTGGGCAGTGAATCAGCTGATGGAAGACTTCTCTCTCTCTCTCTCTCTGTAACTTTGTCTTTCAAATAAAAATAAAAAAATAGATCTTTAAAAATGTATAACACACTTATGAAAATAAAAATAAAACCAATAACATGAGTTAATATATTAAAATCTTTAATATTCAACTGGCTTTAGTCTGTATTTTACTATGAATAAGTTGCTAATGTTTGACAAAAATTTGTTTACACACAAAGTAAGGATTTTCACCAGTTCCTAATTTTAAATATTCATCAGTTCTGCATTTATTTACTTCTGAAACATTCACATGCACATTAACACAGGCTATGAAAAAAAATTGACTGAAGAGAAATAGTGATGTTAAACAATGCTTGGATGTAGTCACTTGTGGCTCCATCAACAAAGAACAGCTGCTAAACCAAATGTGCACAACTGCAAAGAGAGCTTCCACAAGGAGTCCCTAGACAGGATCCACTCTCTCAGGATTCTCAGCAGGCAATATCTACAAAGGCTGACTGATAAAGGAAACATGACTTGATGTGTATAGCTAAGGCAATTACAACCATGAAGAAAGATTCAGTACATACGGATTCTTTCAAACTTCAATTTATGTAAAATCATTAGGATAACTAAACACTTGTGAAAAAAAATATGTCAACCTTAAAGAACATAGAAGTGAACACATGCAGATTCACTTCATAGATTTTGTTATGTTGGTTATTCAGACACTAAATTGTCATCTAAAGGAAATCTGTCTTTTGTATTTTCTAGAAAAGAGCATTAGAAGCATTAATTTATTAAAAATCCTAACTTACAATGTTTTCTGTTTTGTGATGCTTTAAAGATACAGAAAATAGAAAAAGTAAAGGATTTTCCTTGTGGAATTATGTACCCTATACTAACGTTCCATTTCTTTACATTTGACTTTACTATCTTATTTTTTAGAAATTGTTCAACTAATTATTCCAAATTGGCATTTAACTTGCAATCTGTTTATTAATATATTTTATTTCTATTTTTGGAGAAATAGCTATAAGCAGCTGTATAATTTCAAAATTCTGGCAATATTTAGTGTCTATAAAATTTTTCATACCACAGAGTCTTTTGGATTTCATGAAAGCATTTTATTAAATTCCATCCAGAGAGCTGGCCAATATTAGAAAAAGGAAGAAACAATCCCAAAAATTAAGAATGTATTATGCTGAATGGAAAAGAAGAGAAATGGTTATAGTGGGAAATAAATGTCCTATTGAAAGAGTTGGAAAATCATGCCATCAAATAGTAAATAAATATTTATTGAGTGCCTGCTATATGTCACAGTGTTGAAATAGAACAATAGATAAAGACAAGAGGTGTAACATTCAGAAGAAGGGAAAGTATTTTCTGAAAGTATTGTAGGAGTCTTCTGGTGTTCAGTTCAACATATAGCTTGGAAACCATCACTTCTACAGCTGCATCAAGAAAAAAACATCAGAGCATTCTAAAATTCAACAGCTCATCTTAGGTTCATCAGAAAATTGAAGACAAAGCACTGTCATAAAAACTGGAAAGATAATGTCACCTACTGAGAATCACAGTTTACTAAGGTAGGCATCCTACCAGTAGAATCAACCAGCTAGTAGGAATTCTTAAGATGTGCTTGACAGATCACAAAGGCTCATTGTGGAGTAGCTTAAGAATTAAAGGCTCAGTGGCCCATTCTTGGGACATGCCCCATACTTTGGTTAATTTTTCCCTCCAGGAACTTTACCAGGTTCTCAAGATAAAGGCAGGGAAAAAATCCTCATGAGATTCTTGAGACAAGCAGGAGCATGACGACATTTTGAATGGTGCAGTAGATTATGTTCTCATTGACAATAATCTACTCTCCGAAGAAAACTACTTCATCAGATCCTGGCCGGCATATGTTTTATCAGAGACTCATTGACTTGTGAGAGGAGAAACCTTCAAATCCACATCCTTGTAGTCTTCATGATTAACTAAAAATGAGAAATAAGACAAAAACGATTAAAGATGACAAGCATATTCAAAAGTCATAACCCAGGGGCAGCAAGCTCACAAAAATGCTGAGACTTAACCATAGAGTTATAGAACATGATTTCTCTATACATGCCTTACCACCACACCAGGTTTGGCAGAGAAAAGCAGGCAAGCTAAGTTGTAGGTAGATTCTTAGTCTGTTTATGTTGCTTAAAGAAATTGCCTTATACTGAGTAACTTATAAACAATCGAAATTTATTGCTCAGGGCTCTGGAGGATATGAAATCCAAAACATCAGTAATTTCAGTATGTTGTAAGGACCTGCCCAGTCATGAATTGTGTTTTCTGTGTCCTCACATGGCAGAAGGAGCAAGCCAAGGAGCATCCTACAACATTGATCGAATTCTTTAGTGTGGAGCACCCAAAATAGTCATTTTCCAAAGACCCCACCCCTTACTAACATCATGTTGGATGTTAGCTTCCAACATATGCATTTGAGAGTGAAAATGACATTCAGGTTATAGCAGGCAGTAACAAAATATGTTAGAGCTTGATATCCTGGATAGAATGGTCAGAGATGGTAACAGGTGACCTTTAAAACAGAAAACTTAGGCAGGCCTAGGTGTTTAAGACATGCCACTTCATAGCTAGCTCTGGCTCCTGACTCCCGTTTTCTGATTATATAGACGCCAGAGTCATTGGTAATGACTCAAGAAATGAAGTTCCTGCCATAATCTAGGGGATCTAGATAACATTCCAGACTCCTGGCTTTGGCACTGGCCCAGCCTCAGCAGCATGTGATATTTGGGAAGTGAATCAGTAGACAGTAATACTTTCTATCTTTGTGCATCTGTCAAATAAATACATATTTTATTAAATTAAAGACATTGAGAGCTGAACTACTGAAATTTGTCTGAACACAAATGTTGCCAGGAAATAAAAAGGAGATATGAATTATCTGACAGTTGTTTATGTTTGGTATGTGTTCAAGAAGTACTAAGTATGGCAATTTCACTATGAGGAAGAGTGGTACAATTTAAACTGAGACACATTGGTAAGGGGCCATCCTTAATGACCTTATTGACCATTATAAGTAATTTAATGTCTAATTTAAGTGAGACAATAAGTTACTGCATAATTTGGAATAGAACATTTATAGACTGTAACACTCTGACTGTAGCATAACAATTCTTTTCTAGGGACCAATCTGAAGCCAAGAATCTTCTTAGAAGACTATTTAATATACACTTAATTATTTAAGTTTGATATTAGTGGAGGTCTTTTGTTCTGAAAAACTCATTTATTCAAGTGATAATATAATAAATAAATATTTTGTGATTATCACAAATATATATATATATATATACACATAATTGCATGAACATGCATATCTAGTAAAAACAAATATAACCACATTTATCACAAAACAGATATGAAAATTGCCACAAACCATTCTTGTGTGCTATCAAACCTTCACATAAAAAGACTAGGATGCAAAATGACTGTTATTTATGCTCTCCATTATCTTTCTGATTGAGGGCTTCCACAACTTCCCAACACAAGTTCATATGGCCATCTATTTACTGTTTTCCCTTTGTCATAAAATTTTATATGTGACCCTAAATATCAGTTGTGCTTGTCATTCCTGGATTAACTAAACCATCTGCAAAGCTTTAAGAAATACAAACTGCCCAAATCTGGACCTTCTGATACTTTTGTGTAAAGTCAAGTTCAGGAATTTCTTGTTGTAAATGTGTCTTAAGATGATTAGGATGAACGTCCAGATGATATGCATTACAGAGGTAAATTTCTCTTTTTCACCTTTGTCAAATTATTTGATCTATTATTGAACTACTTACAGAGCAGTTGAAAGCTTTTATGATAGAGAACATTTCCTTAATGTAGTGATTTTCTGATTTGTCTTCTTTATTTTGGTTAATTTCTCAGCAAGTTATGATTTTCAGTCACATTTCATACACATCTTGCTACCCTCAGATTCAATAAATCATAAATTCCAAATTGATTCCATGCTATTGTCTATTATATTTTATTTCTTCTTTACCACTCTATATCTATCAACATCATCTTTGCCTGTTATGTCACAATATTACCCTGATACTTTCTCTTAAAATTAGGTATCTGTAATCTCAAGTGCATATCCATTCATTGTGATCTCTATAAAACATGTAAATGATTTACAAATAACCAAATAACTTTGAGTGAGATTGAGTCTCTCTCTCTCTCTTTGTCTCTCTGCTTCTCACATATACTACTTATTATTTTCTTCTATTTCCAATCATACCTTTTTTATATTTCTGGCTTATGCTAATTATGTTGTCAAATGGTATTTCTTAATTAAGAACATCCTACTTTCTCTCTTCGTTTGTTTTGAAAACAGTATGTCCTCAACATTAATGTTAACAGCCTTAGGAATTGTTTCCTAAATCAAAAGCCTATAATTAGTCCCTTTGTTCCATAGGGCTTCAAAAAGCCTGTTGTGTTTATCATCACCTACTTTTTATCCATCTCCTTCTCCTCCTCCTGCTCCTCATTCTTCTCCTCCCTTCCTCATTTTCTCCTCATCCTCCTCTTTTACTTCAAGCTAAATGAGGAGGCAGGGGGAAAAACCTAAATACTTTTTTATTTGTTCTTGCATTCAATCAAAACTAGGCATCATCTCTGTCACATATTTGATATACAGTAATGAATAAGTATGTACCAAGAGATTTTACAGAGGGTGAAGGACCTCAAGCGAAATGATCATGTATCATTCGCAGTCCACTCATGAAATAAAAATCACAGCAATTTGAATGTTGAGTTTTTAATCTAAACTTTATTAACTAGCCAATAATAAACTAAATACTAAGGAAAATTAAGCTCTAAAATACATAAGGGTAGTAAAAACTGAAAAAAAATATTAACTCTGGTTAGGGCAGAGTATAAAGAAAAAACAAAAATGGAAATACCACCAGCCTAAAACTAAGATAAATCTTATAAGAAAATATGAGAATATCTCCTGTTCATTGACAGAGAAGTTATCTATGATGCCACAGGTCAGGACTGGCAAGCAGTAAATACCTATATGTATTCTTATGCACTTTTTGAGAATTTGGCTGAGGTGATGGGCGGAAATCATTGAGAGACTTCCCATAATGGCCTTATGGAGACTTGCTGTGAAGCCTCATTCTGAAGTTCCTATAAATCATCTACAAAGTCTTCCCAGGGAAGGGAGACTCATTCTGACTTAATTAACATATATGAATAAAAATGATGTATAAAACAAACATATCAGGCCGGTGCTGAGGCTCACTTGGTTAATCCTCCGCCTGTGGCGCTGGCACCTGGGGTTCTAGTCCCCGTTGGGGTGCCGGTTCTGTCCCAGTTGCTCCTCTTCCAGTTCAGCTCTCTGCTGTGACCCAGGAAGGCAGTGGAGGATGGCCCAGGTGCTTAGACCCTGTACCCACATGGAGACCAGGAGGAAGCACCTGGCTGTTGGCTCCAGATCAGCGCAGCGCCCCGGCCGTAACAGCCATTTGGGGGGTGAACCAATGGAAAAGGAAGACCTCTCTCTCTGTCTCTCTCATAAACAAGCTTCAGAAATCGAGAAGTCAACCAGTATTTTTCATGGGCAGGTGACTCTGATTCTTTCCATGATAATGGTGATTGTACTATCTCCTCTCCAACAATTCACACCTGTGATTTTTGGGGGATATTTCTTTTATTAGTTTAAAGTATTTCAAAAACCTGCTAGAATATGCTGGTTCCACTCAAAGATGGTCAACTAACAGCCCTAGTAGATATAATATCACACAGAGTAATCCAAGAGGAATTGTTCCCACAGGGTAGAAGTTGAAATACTGCATTCAGTTGTCTATTATGTCTGGAATGATATATAGCCAGCAGCACAAATATACATTATTCACGAGAAGTTGCCAATAGTTTAGTTGGGTGGTCAAGGCCTTAGAAGAAATAGAATTGGAAGACTGGTGACAAGGAAATCAGGAAATATATGAGTGGATTATTCAGAACTTTCAGATTGTGAATATATTTGTGCCTATACCAATGGCATCAGAGGGCATTCACAGCATTTGAGGCTATAAATAGCCAGGTGGGTAAAAATGATATATTCTCTAGACGGTGGTCACTGTCTTTCCCCAGCCCATTCAGCATTGGCTGTAGTAGGTTTATGAACAAAATAGTTGAGATGCTAGATATGTAAGCCAAAAATGAGCTCAAATCAACCTACAAAAGAAAATAATTACAGAACAATTATATGGTTTTCCATGGATGCCAGTGTTTGTCCTTATAAATATCTTTTTTTAAATCAAATCAATAAAATAAGTGACTTGTTGAACAGAGTTCATGATGGGACTACATGTTACACATGTTAAGTCTACTGCAACATACAGTCTACCTAATCCTTGGAATTGCCTCCTAATACGAGGATGAATTCATATGCTACAAAAACTCTGACATAATTTTGCCTTAAACACAAGCTACTGTTGAGTTTAAATTTTACTAAAATAAGAAAATGGTTAGAACCATCTCCTGCTGGATAATCCAATTCATTGTATACAGAGTCTGGTAGGTTTTTTTTGTGTCAATGAATTCAGTCCAATATGACGTTGTGTCCCAACAATCTTTTTCTAAACCCCTTGGGCTGAAGTCCAGCATATGTTCATAGTGTTTCTGATCACACACATTACAAAGTGTTGAAATCTTTTGATATATTAATTTCTTCAAAGTTATAGTATATGTCATCTCCCAGGAATGTAATGTATAGTGCAATTGGGTTTTTGTGATAGAAATTGAAGCCAATGGGCATCTACTTTTAAGGTATCTACTACAATTGAGGTCAGCAGGGATTTCACGCCAAAAAATTCTAATCTCATATATGAGGTATCAAGATACTTCCCTTAGTGGCATCAAGGTAATTCCCTAGAAAGAGATGATCAGAGGATTTTTCAGTTATGAGAACGTCAGTGAAACCTGACTCCAATCAGATAACACAGTTTAAGTTTCAGAAACTATTTTTACACACAAAAAATTATAGAATTATGAATTTAACTGGTGTTGTAAGTCAGTAACTCAAAATGTTATATATTTCATTTCCAGCAATGCTAGTTCTATGCAATTTAAACACTGGAGATTATCATTTATCTTCTCTGAACTTCTTGGAATAATCAGGAAAATACAAACCACCCCAACGTCCTTTTACTGCTATAGCAGTAAAATACTATAGCCATTTGGGCAGAGGACCAAATGCCTTGTCATTCTTCACCATCAACATAGGCAATATCTAGAATTAATTGTAATGTACTCCATGTCACAGTTTATTAGTATGTTGTTTATATACATATATTCACAAGCCAGAAAGATACACCCAAGTCAAGGACATAATCTAGACTACCATCAAATTTTATTATGGCTACTGACTCTTATTATGAATTTCAAAATCAGTGGGCATCCAGTTAGGACAGAAAAAAAATGAACAGTAAATTTGAACAGAGAAAATTAGTGTTTATAATTATTAGATGCTAACAAAGGATTAACCCTTATGGTGTAAAGAAAATTATAAAGAAAATATAGATTTAGAATATAGAGAACTACTATCTTTATGACACTGGCATAATACTCAAGAGAATAAAAATTATTAGAGATCTCAAAGCCAATACACAGATTGTAATAACAAGTATCTTTGGCTCACAGCAGGGTAAAAAGAATCAGAAAACAAACAAAGCAAAACAAAACAAACAAGTGGAGTACAACATGTTTTTAAATTATAACTGGTATTTAATTTAGAAAGGATACAGATCAACAGTCATACCACACCACATGGGACCACATGCAGAAACACTGGTTTTGGTCAGGAGGCAGAAGAAGAAGGGGAAAGCACAGATCAAAAGGTTTATTGTGATTTTTAAAAATTTACATAATAGGCAGAGAAACAGAAATATGGAGTGCCCCTAGCCACTGAGTCTCTTCCAAATACCTCAGCCTTACTGGGATGAAGTCAGAAGTGGATTCTCCATCTAGATGTCCCATGTGGGTGGCAGGAACTGAATTACTTGAGTTATCACTGCTTCCTACTGTGGAGGTCCTTATCAGGAAGCTGAATCAAGAGGCAGAGCCAGAAATCAAACCCAGGTACTTTGATACGTTACAAAAATGTGTTAACTGGCATCATAATCACTATGTCAAATACCAACACACAAACACACAGAATCCCTAATATATTTTCTCTCACAAGTGGATATTTGTGTGTTTCAGTTCTCTTTCTCTTCATTCTTTGCCCTTTAGATTCAACAAGCTATCTTATTTGAAGATATGCAGAGCTGAGAGATTTGTAAGACTTCTTGTTCTTTTTTCATCTCCCTTACAATTTGTTACTGACTTTAGTTATTTCTAAATCCATCATATTTATCAAGATTCTCTTCATATTTGTCAAGTTACTTGAATAGAATAGGGCATAAATTAGAATACAGTAGTATGACATGCTTTGTTCATTGAAATGTAAGCAGAAGTGGCAGGTGTCAGTTCAACTGGAGTTTTACAAAGTCTGAGAGTAATTTATCACATTTCTTTCCTCTGCCAAGTTGATCTTACAAGCAAATGTTAAACTGGAGTACTATCAACTATAATCCATGTTTAACCACAATGATCTAAGTGTTATGCCAATATGATACACTCATAGTATGAGTAGGAAATAAACTTAATTTGTAGTAGTAAGCCATGAGATCTTTAAGGTTGTTGATATACCATACCCTGAGACACACAATGGCCAATTGCTTCTTTTAGTAATCCTGTCATATTAACTGTAGGGTTGAGGTTTGTAAAAGACTTTCAAACAATGCATGATTTATTCAAGCTTATGTTCATTTAGTTTCTCTTCAGATAACATACATCTTTCACCTGTGGTTATCATTATTATTATTATTATTTCTCATATTGATTTGCTTTCCTTACCTCTGAAACTTTTCTCTCAACCTACCTAAAAATGAAGTAGGAAATACCTCTGTTTGTTGGATGTTGTCCTAAATTTGCTATTATTATCATGTTGAATATTTAAAATCAGTGTTTGAAATAGGGGAAGTATTATCTATGTGAATTAAGTTTCTATTTGAACAATAAATTTGTAGTGAACATTTTTAACTATGTTTGTTCTCCATGTCTTACTTGCAAAGTTGTTAGTCTTTGAAGCTGACTATATGTCTCATAGGTTAGTGCCTTTGATTATCTGTTGATATATATTTGAGTGATTACAGATTTGTTCTATTTTGTGAACAACTACAGATTGTTCTGTTTCCTCAAATTTACTAACTGTTCATTATTAAACCCCCTTTGTTTAAATCTTAATCTGGGGGCATACATTTAGGACAGCACTTAACATTCCACCTGGCATGACCATATACCATATTCCATATCATAGTGTCTGAGTACAAGTCCAGGCTCTGATTTTGATTCTACCTCCTTGCAAATGAATATCCAAGGAAGCAGAAGGAAACAGCTAAAATGTTTTGGTTGCTATCACCTGTACAAGACAGTAGTTGAGCTCTCAGGCCCCCGCTTCATTCTGGTCCAACTATGGATATTGCAGGCACTGGAGGCACTTGGGAAGTAAATAAACAAATGGGATCTCTCTTTCTCTCTCTCTATCTCTCTCCCTCCCTCCCTACCCTTCTCTATTTCTTCCTCCTTCACTCTGCTTCTCAAAGTAAATAAATTAAAATTTAAAAAACCTGACGTGTAGGATGGATTGCCATACACAAACTTCATATAAAATTCAATTATTTATTAATATACACTTATTATTCCTGTGCTGATCTGTGCAGAACTCTTTGATCCTTGTTCTTGGTCTTATTAGGAGGCATGTAGCTTACTATAAATAATATAATGGTATTTGTAGTTCTCACTTTCCTGAGAATGAGCAAATTAAATTATGCAGCATCTACTGCATTTAGTGATTTTTTATAATATATGTACATACTTATTTACAAAAAAGCACAGAATTCCAATTATATCTCCAAATGAATCATATAATAGGTACTGATAGTCCATAAAGAATGTACTGATGGTGGTAGTCCTGCAGTGGAGATAGACAAGAATTATTTTGGCTACTTTTAAAGCAACTTAGGGAAAAAGTAGAAAGGCAGAATGATAAAAAGTTGCTGTTATCTCCTCATTCTATTCATCATTCTCAACAGGTGCACATTTTCCTTGTCTAGTTTAAATGCTTTGTGTTGAGAAGTGACAACATCGGCACAGGTATGCATGGCTTAGATGGATAAAAAATAAAATATAAGAAATAATAACCAAATGGAAAGAACATGTTGGAAAAAAATAATAATCTCTCTCACAGCACAGATGAGGCTTACCGTGGGTTCACTCAGGCTTCACTAGACTATGCAAAGACTCATCAATAGTCCAGATGTTCTCCATGACTAAGCCATATAGGAGTCTCCTGCCAGAACACAGAGAATGAAATCAAACTCCTGAAGATCTACCTCCACCACAGCAGACATGTGAAAAATACATGCAGGTCATCATACCTGTTGTCAGTCTTTGAAGTTGAATATATTTTTTTCATAGATTAGTGCTTTCGATTATCTGCTGATATACATTTGAGTGATTACAGATGTGTTCTGTTTTGTGAACATATACAGATTTTTCTTGTTTCTTCAAAGTCTCTAACTGTTCAATATTAATCCATTTTTTTAAAATCATAAACCTGGGGAGGCATTTAATGTAGCAGTTAAGGTTCTACTTGGCATACCCATATTCCATATCGGAGTGTCTGGATTCAGGTGCAGGCTCTGATTCTGATTCGAGTTCCTGATTCTACAGGTCCTCATACAAATCACTGCAACTTATTCAGAAGACAGCTAGTATTTGCACAACTCCCATGTATTCTCATGTGTTAAGGCTACTCATTTTAAGAATCCTCATTTTAGAAATAAAGGAATGAATCAGCCACATACATAGGATATTTCTATTAGAATATTTTAATATAATTTTTAATAATGCTCTTGGAAAATAATATTGGATATTTGATATACTCAATACAAATACTAAATGTATTTTACTTTAATAGTAAAAGAATATTCAATAACAACTTTTATATCATTTAATATGAAATGACTAAGCCCTGGAAAAGAAATGGCATGTTGAAAAAATGTATATCATTTGTATATATGACCTGTTGTTGTTCAATCTCACTACAATAACTATCTACATAAGAAGAAGCAACTAAAATCAGATCAGGCAACATTTATTGAACACATTAGTCATTGTTATCTTATCTCTAACTAGCCCAACTCCAGAGGGAAAATTCCAGATTGTAAGTGTATTGGTGTTCAAAATAGAGGTTACTGGTTAACCAAACTTCTACTTTTCCTTTTAGACAGATGATAGCTGAAGAATGGTTTCTTTTTGAAACAAAAGGCATGCTTCATTAAGTACCTTGCTTTGAATGTCCAATTTAGAAAGATACTTGCTTTCAGCTCGGAGAGGCAAAGGAATATCTTGAGACACAAGCATTTAAATTTCCACTAGGAAGTTTAGAGGAAACTTGAAGTATATAAAGAACAAATCTTAAAAAGTAGAGACATGATGAGCCATTGTCTTTCCACTGTCACTTCAGTATTTCAAAAGAGAACTTGCAGTTTTGTAAGTGAGGTAGAAATTCCTAGCTCTTTCTGAACAGACCCCCAAATTGCTACAATTGTTTTCACTTTATACCTTTTTTGAGTGTTAATTAAACTCCCCTTTAAAGTGGGAGTTCGGCCTAATGATTAAGACACCAATGACTCACATTTGAGTTCCTAGGTTAGATGCCCACCAAAAGCCCCTGACTCCAGTTCCCTACTAAGGTGGATTCCAGGAGGTATCATTGATGGCTCAAGTAATGACATTGCTGCCACCCATGTAGGAGACTTGAATTGAATTCTTCATTCCTGACTTCCACCTTAGTACAGCCAGAGTCGTCACAAGTATTTGCAGAGTAAATGGGATAGAAGCTCTCCTTCTTTGGCTCTCAAAATCAATCCATCAATCAATATTTTCAAAACTTTTCACTGGGAGACTACAGATAATTAACCAAGTATTAGTAAATTTCTATTTTAATCACTTTACTATATTTTAATGGAATAATAAATTGTTGTAGTGGTAATTTCAATCATCTTTAGAACACTTAAGTTCTAATATGATGAGCAAAAATAATTAAAATTACATTAGACATCACTAAACCGGCTAAATGTCATGTTGTGTAATAAATTTGTGTTAGGGTTCTCTCAGAAATAAAAACAATAGTGTACATGAGTGTACGTTATGCCTAAAATGTATATACTTTACAAAATTCTTATTGCTAAAAACTAGTAATAATCATCTGCCCCTTCCGTGAGTGGCAATCCTTTCTGTGTGTAGATGATTTTGTCTCAATGTTGATGGCCAGTGACTCATCAACTCAATGTCAGTGGTACCTGAAGGACAGAGTCACCGCTGCAATGTCTTGAAATCAGACAAAAATGAAGATCGCCACAGGGATTCACGCTTCCTTTCACGAAAAACTTTTATGTAGCATACGATATATTGATGGCATTTTATGCACAGTTGAATTTTTTTTTTCAAAATTGGATTCAATCATTTTAGAACCTGATGTTTCTTTATTATATAAATTGGTGTAATGTTGTAAACTCTTGGCTATAATTTTATCAATTTTCATAGGATCTTTAACAGGAAACAATTTTATCCCAAGAAATCATTTTGCTTATCTAGAAGAAACAACTCATTATTTCTTCATATTTTATCATGACAATCCAGCTATTCAGTCATATATACAGACTATATCTTTATATTTCCTTTTTCTCTTTCCACCACAGTTGAAATTACTTCCTTTGCTGAAATCTGCAAAGCCCCAAAATTATTCATTTGGGCTGGAATAAACTTCATTGAAACAATTGTTTATGTTGGAATATTTATATCCTCCCATGAATCTTGAGTGTTCTTGCTTTTTAAATAATTGGAAAACAATTTTATTATTTATTTTTATTCTATTTGAAGGTCAGGAGAGGGAGAGAGAGAGAGAGAGAGAGAGAGAGATCTTCTGGTTCACTCCCCTAATTTCTGCACAACTGGGGCTGTTCCAGGACAAAGTCATTAATGCAGCAGTTTGAAGACAATCCAGTTTTGCCATATGGGTTACAGGTACCCAAGGATTTGACCCATCACATACTTCCTCCCAGGGTGTGTATTAGGAGAAAGCTAGAACTAGAAAAGGAGTTGAGACTTGAATCCAGGCATTATGTGGGCATTCAAGCAGTGTCTTAACAGCTACTCCAAATATCTGCCCTTCATAAATGTGCTTCATGACATGAAGAATGGTTTATTCTTTCCAGAAGATTTTGTTTACTTTTCTCAGAGAAATTGTTACCTATGGCAGCTATGACTTTTCAAAATAATTTTTAATAATAAAGCTTGAAAGTCAAATTTATCCCGATTCCTGGCCTGCATAATAGATATCGTTATAGAAGACATGAAATTTTAATCTTGTACATCCCCGGAGGAGCTCCTGGGTGGCCAAGTGCATTATCAATGATTAGTAACATTATGAGAAGAATATTTTTATCTATTTAGTTGGTATCAACAATGGGCTTGAATATTCATTAAATAATATTGTAAAAAGATGTCTTTGGATGCCTGATTTATGTCCTGCTACTCTGCATTTCCAATACTGCTTCCTGCTTATGTGCGTGGAAGACAGCAGATGATGACCCAAGTACTTCGGTTTCTGCCACCCATTTGGGAGATCTGGATGGAGTTTCTGGCTCCTGAATTGGGAATGGACTAGCTCAGATGCTGTGTTAACTGAGAAGTGAATTACCAGATGGAAGAACTCTCCCTGTGTGTCTCCCTTTCTCTCTGTCACTCTGACTCCCAAATAAATCAATCTTAAAGAAAATAAAAAGAATGTGTGTGCAGTGTCATCCAGACTTTGTTCTTTCATTCTTACAGCACAGATTAGATTTAAAATTCTTAAATGTCTAAGATTTACATAATGCTAAGTGAGAATTATCTGGAACTTAAACCATCAATTTTATTTGTCTTAAACAAGAAAATTGAGCTATTATTTGAAACTTTGAATCCAGGAATTGTTCTCTCTAGATATGAAAGTTCCAGATAGCATTTTCTTCCAACACATATTGTTAGTCTTCACTGACATCCCATATTAGAGGATTAGTTCAAGTTCCAGCTGTCCACTCCTAATCCAGCTCTCTGACAATGTGCCTGAGAAATAGCAGAAGATGTCCCAAGGGTTTGGGTCCCTGTCACCCACATGGGAGACCCACATGGAATTTCAGTCTCCCAGCTTCAGCCTGGTTCAGTCCTGCCCCTTGTGGGCATTTGAGGAGTGAAACAGTGAATGGAATGGAGGATCTCTCCCTCTTTCTGACTTTTAAATAAACAAAATTAATCTCTTTTTAAAGAAATATATATCAGTGACATCCATCAATTATCTTAGTTTGATCTATAAGATAATTGGCTGCAGTTTCTAAGTTATCAATGTGATTTCTTTCCTTAAACATCATGAACCAATCTCTCCTACCTTAAAATTTCTCTTTTACAGCTTCCTTATTCCTCTTAGTCTTCAAAGAATGGTGGAATTTTAGGTTCTGCTCTGGATTGGGCTTTGGATAAATAGAATGTTATGGCTGTCTTGATTTTCTGTCTAGACCAATAAAACCTTTTGCATATGATTAATTAAGACCTTTTCACATTCTAATCATTCATGTGCTTACTAAGTAGCATATTTAATTTTTTTCAAAAGTTTTCCCTTTGCATTCATGACCTGGCTAACTATTTTATGCAAGATGTTTAGCTTTCAGCCTGTCTCTTTTATGATGTGTTTTTCTTGCTAAGTTTAATCACTCCTAGCTTTTAATTTATTTATGAGTTTATTTTTTAAATATTTATTATTTTTAAATATTTATTTATTTATTTGCAAGGAAGAATTACAGACAAATAGGGAGACAGAGTTCAACTATCTTGTTAAGTACAAATGGATCAAAAGTGGAGCAGTTGGGACCCCAACCAGTGCTCTTTTGGGATGCAGGTGTCATAAGTAGCAGTTTAACCAGCTGTGACACAATGTCAGCCCCCTAGCATTTTATTTAACGTGCAAGATGAACTCATTCATTCAGTAGCACAGTAAGAAGCCATTTCAGTGTTTGACCTAATTCATATATTGTTGTTTCTCAAGGAATAGGGAGGCCTGTTGTGAGTGAAAAATATGGCGGAACAGTTTGTTGTTGGAGCAGTGAAAACATACCCTTTATCATTTTAAATGGGAATGATTTGTGGTACTCACAAATAGTAACATCAAAGATGACTGGTTATAGATCACTGTAAAAGGTATGACAACAAAGGAAAATTTGAAATATTCTGGGAATGGCCAAAATATCACACAAAGACACCAAGTGGGCACATGTTTTGGGGAAAAATATTAAATTCAATTTTAAAAAAGCACCAATGCATATGCTCAATGAAGACTTTGTGTTGTAGGAAATGTACTACTGAAAAGTGCAACACAGCAGGATACACTTGTATTTATTTGTTTAATCTATCCATATCTATCTATCTATCTATCTAGAGATGTGTTGTAAGGGTTTGGCTTATGTGATTATGGAAGCTGTTGTTTTCAAAACCTTCTGAGTCCAGCTTCAAGTTCAAATCCCACAGGCTACTGTGGGACTGTGAAGAATCAATATACCACTTCCAAGGCTGTGAACTAGGAGAATTCTGTCTTATTCAAGGAAGGGTTGACTTTTGTTCTCTGCAGATATTTAACTGTTGCCTGAGACCCAGCCATCTTGCAGAGGGCAAATTGCTTTACTCATTTACCTCACCACAAACTATAATCATTTTTTGTCATTAATGTCCTACTTATAATTTGAAAAATATACCTTTTGTTTTCTTCTGTTTCCACAAATCATAGCTGAAATAATATTTCCTTTGCACTACATCAAAGTGGTAATGCAAGATTAATGTGTAAGTTTCATAACATACCTTGAGTTCTTTACAAGAAATAAACAAGGCATTGATGTTTTTAACACCATTAATATATTATAGTATTTTAATATATTCCACAGAGGCTTTGTCAGTCATAATATGAAATAAATAATGAAGAAGACCCAGGAAAAGAAGGAAAACAGTCTGTAAAAGCTTCTGAAGAATTCATGAATAGATATGTACATACCCTATCTACTAAACTGACAACAGGAACACTAGTGCAGGATATGAAAAAAGGAAAAAGCTGATATATTTGAGTTCAATTTTATTTTGAAGTTTGCACAACAAAACTTGCCTGGCAGTGTTTGTCAGTATTTATAGTTTCAATGGGCATAAGACTAAGGCACAAAGGATCTAGCTCTTTTTTATTTTTTTAAATATTTATTTTATTTATTTGAAGGTAGAATTACAGAGAGAGAGAGGGAGAGACACACAAAGAGAGAAATCTTCTATCCACTGGTTCACTTTCTAAATGGCTGCAATGGCCAAGGCTGAGCCAGTCCGAAGCCAGGAGCCAGGAGATTCTTTTGGGTCTCCCACATGTGTGCAAGGGTGCAAGCACTTGGGCCATCTTCTTTTGGTTTCCCATTCAATCAGCAGGGAGCTGGATCAGAAATGCAGCACATTGGGCTCAAACCTGCATGGGATGCCAGCATTGCGCATTGCAGGCAGTGGCTTAACCATCTGTACTAGGACTCTGACCACCAGGATCTAGCTTCTAATCAAGGAACTTCGAGAAACATCATAGTCAAATTAATATCATTTTAGGATATTCGCTTGTAAAATTGTTAGAAGAAAGACGTGACATCTAACAAAATAACCTCTTTTAAGATTTTATTCCTATACCATAAATGCCTGACTGGTAGTCCATTGTTTCATTTTTACTTTTTAAAAAAAATTTAATTAATTGATTTCTTTTTTAATTTTAAAAATTTATATAGTTGAAAAATTAATGTATTTCATGTGTACCATTTTAAAAGCATCATGATGACTTCCACACTATCCTCCCCTTCTCTCATCCACTTTTCTCACTCCCTTCCTACTTTTCTTTTAATTTCAATCAAAATTTTCAATTTTCTTTATAACCACAAGCTTAGCCCTCCACTAAGGAACTCAACAAGTAGTAAGTAGGAAAAACACTGTTCCTCAAGAGCATAGACAAGAGCGAGAAATAATCAAATCTCAAAATGTCAGTTTCACTCATATGCATTACTTTTTTTGTAATCTGTTTATAGTTACCACAAATCAGGGAAGACATATTTGTCTTTTTGGGACTGGCTTATTTCACTAAGTATAGTGGAGTCAAGTTACCTATTGTTTTAAAAGAAAAATGAAAGAGGCCGGCAATGTGGTGTAGTGGGCTAAGCCTCCACCTGTGGCGCCAGAATCCCATTTGAGTACTGGCTCTTTTTTATTTATTTATTTAAGATTTACTTATTTGAAAGACAGAGTTACAGAGAGAGGTAGAGACAGAGAGAAAGGTCTTCCATCCACAGGTTCACTCTCCAGATGACCGCAACGGCCGGAGCTGCGCCGATCTGAAGCCAGGAGCCAGGAGCCAGGAGCCAGGAGCCAGGAGCCAGGAGCCAGAGCCATTTTCTACTGCAGTAGAATATTTAGCAGTGAGCTGGATTGGAAGTGGAGCAGCTAGGACTAGAACCAGTGCCTATATGGGATGCCGGTGCTTCAGGACAGGGCTTTAACCCACTGAGCCACTGTGCCAGCCCCTGAGCACAGACTCCTATCCCTGCTGCTTCTCTTGCAATCCAGCAGTGGAAGATGGCCAAAATGCCTTGGCCCCTGCACCCACATGGGAGACTCGGAGGAAGCTCCTGGCTCCTGACTTCGGATCAGCTCAGCTTCAGCCCTTGTGACCATCTCAGGGGTGAACCAGCAGATGGAAGACTTTTCTCTCTCTCTGCCTCTGCCTCTCTCTCTAATTCTACCTCTCCAATAAATAAATAAAATTTTTTAAAAAAGAATAAAAAGTATTCACCAATAGGACATTTAATACAAAAAAAATGGTTAAATTTATTTTTAAAATTTCCAGAAGGGGGCCGACGCTGTGGCTCACTTGGTTAATCCTCCACCTGCGGAGGCAGCATCCCATATGGGCACCGGGTTCTAGTCCCAGTTGCTCCTCTTCCAGTCCAGCTCTCTGCTGTGGCCCGGGAGGGCAGTGCAGGATGGCCCAAGTGCTTGGGCCCCTGCACCCACATGGGAGACCAGGAAGAGGCACCTGGCTCCTGATTTCGGATCGGCACAGCGCCGGCCGCGGCAGCCATTTGTGGAGTGAACTAACCAAAAGAAGACCTTTCTCTCTCTCTTTCTCTCTCTCTCTCATTGTCGATAACTCTACCTGTCAAATAAACAAAAAAATAAAACAAAACAAAAATTCCAGAAAACCCAGACATGTTTTCCTTGGATATCACTTTTTATTAAGAACATGAGCTTTCTTTTGTAATTGCTGTTCATCATTTTAGTAAATATGTATTGTTTTATTTAGTGATCATTCCTATCTTCCTCAGTGAGTTGGTGTTCCCACTCTTTTTTAAAGATTTATTTATTTTATTTGAAAGGCAGTTACAGAGAGGCTGAGGCAGCTTTGTATGTATATATATATATATATATATATAGAGAGAGAGAGAGAGAGAGAGAGGAGAGGCGGGGCGGGGGGGTTCTTCCATCCACTGGTTCACTCCCCAGATGACCAGGAAAGCTACATGATATGAAGCCAGGAGCCAGGAGTCTCTTCCAGATCTCTTATGCGAGTGCAGGGGCCCAAGGAGCTGGGCTCTCTTCCATTGCTTTCCCAGGCCATAGCAGAGAGATGAACTGGAAATGAAGTAACAGGGACCTGAATCAGCGACCGTATGGGATGCCGGCACTGCAGGCTCCTCCACTTTGGCAAGCAGCTGAAAGTGCAGTTCATGTTCTAAAGAGAGTTCAAAATTACAACTGATAAAATGTTACATTAAAGATGCATGAAGTCCCTAGGTAAAACTAAGTATTAAAATAATATTCTCTTTAAAATATTGTGGCCAATCTGTTTCTTCTTTCTATTGCTATAGAGATTGAGTTTAAATGGCCCAATTTTACCTGAAGGGAAAATTTAAAAATAGTCCCAAATTACTCAAAATGAAAATAGGATTGAGAATACTTTGACTTGATATGTAAGTTCCCATTACCTTTTTTGTTAGTGACACCAGAAAAAGGAGAACAGGTTAGTTATTTTACACTGAGGAATAGTTTATGATAATATATTAACAGAAAGAAATAAAATAACAAATGAATCTAAATATTTGATCTATCTCTACATCAATGATATAAATCTGATGTTATCAACCACAAATATATAAAATGACAGAGACATTTTGTATTTTACAATGGTAAACAGCAGTGATCATACTTCTATTCCTTGTACTAACATTCCCCATATTTCCTACATTAATAATTTCATAAAAATTATTTAATATTGATTTAGAGTATAATTTTTCTTCTTTTGAAAAGTATCATGCTTGCAATTTTGTATATTCTCATAATACTTCATTAAGGTCCGTGATTATTATTAATATTCCACATGGAAATTAACTCAAGCATTTTTAAATCATGGACATTATTCTTTTCATGATTGCCAGTACGATTCATATCTGATTATTTTGACTGCAAAACTCAGTTGTTAGTTGCCTAAGGAATAGTAGGTAATTATAAAAAAAAGCATAAAAAATAAAGTCAATTGCACTTTAGTGATGTGGAGATTTTCAAAAAACGTGTTATAAATATACAAAATGGAGTAATTTTGTCTTAAATAGCTAAGTCTTGTCTTAAATAGCCAAAGCATTAGCTAAGTTAGCCAGTCATCATGTTAGTCTCATGGAAGCTAATTATAAATAAAGAATCTCAGGGTCCACACAGACCCACTTAACCTTAAGTATGGATTTGTCATGATCCCCAAGTGATTTGTGAAAACATTAAGTGGTAAGAAGCTCTCAACTGGATTAATGACCACAAAATCAGCACTGATCATCACAACTGCCCATAGAGCAGTGTTGACTAAACTGTACAGATGAAGCAGTGCCTCACTGGCTACCAAGGAGAGAAGGATACTGAAGTTGAGCAATTAATTCTATCCTCATCTTGGTTGTGGGCAACTGAGTTAAAAGTAGTGTGGTAAAACACAATTAATACCAACAATGAAAACCACTCATAGGAAATATAGTCCTTGAGACCCTTCAGAAAAAAAAAAAAAATAATAATTGCACTCCAATCATTCTTCAAGTGTCTTAAAGAAGGTCATTTTTAATGTATTAATGAACCAGATTATTTTTAATGAGTAACAAATGAACTAATTGCTTTACCTTTATGTACTATATTGTAAATATATGTTTTTACACATCTTTAAGATACAATGCTGAGGCTGGCGCCGCAGCTCACTAGGCTAATCCTCTGCCTTGCGGCGCCGGCACACCAGGTTCTAGTCCCGGTCGGGGCGCCGGATTCTGTCCCGGTTGCCCCTCTTCCAGGCCAGCTCTCTGCTGTGGCCAGGGAGTGCAGTGGAGGATGGCCCAAGTACTTGGGCTCTGCACCCCATGGGAGACCAGGAAAAGCACCTGGCTCCTGCCATCGGATCAGTGCAGTGCGCCAGCTGCAGTGCGCCAGCCGCTGCGGCCATTGGAGGGTGAACTAACAGCAAAAGGAAGAGCTTTCTCTCTGTCTCTCTCTCTCACTGTCCACTCTGCCTGTCAAAAAATAAAAAAAAAAAAAAATTAAAAAAGATACAATGCTGAACACTGATAAGCATGTTCATTTGAAACAGTATATTAAAATACATTTATTTGATTCTGAATACTTAAAACAAATGCATTATGTTAGATATTTTGTAACATGCAATATGAAAAGTGAAATAATTAGAGAATATTTTAGTATTATCCAATGTTTTAAAAACTGAGTCACTTATATTGAAAATATAATGTTATGGTAAACTAGGGAAAACACATTTCCTTATTTACAAAAAAATTATTATTTCTCATATCAAATAAAATTCCATATACTAAAGTTGTACTGAAAAACTTAAAATGGAGAATGTTTAAGCTAGTAAATCAAGAACTAAAAATACCAATTTAGTCTATATCAAAAGATAATCAACTTCAAGTTTCAATATAGTATTTCTTATAATCCAAAGCTTTATGTGTGTGTGTGTGTCTGTGTGTCTGTGTGCATGTGTGTTGATTGCAATATGTCTTAAAATTGAGAATGTAATTATTGGAGAAAATCGGCTTAAATTCCATAACTTTCAGTTTTGGACAACTGTCTCATAAAAACAAGTAATATAGTACCTTATTTTTTAAGATTCATATATTTGAAAGGCAGAGTTACAGAGAGAGAGGGAGAGAGAAAGGAGACTCTCCAAATGGTTGCAATGGCTGGAAGTCAGCCAGATCAAAGCCAGGACTCAGGAGTTTCTCAAGGTCTCCAATGTAGGTGCAGGGGACCAAGCACTTGGGTCATCTTCCCCTGCTTTCCAAAGCTCATTAGCAGGGAGTGGAACAGCCAGAACTCAATCTGGTGCCCATATGGGATGCTGGCACCACAGTTGGTGGCTTTACCCATTAGGCCACACCATCCATCCCAGTTCCTCATTCTTAATAGAAATTTTATTCATGAATAACTACATTCTTTTCATTGCAGAAAAGAAGATAGGACATTAGTTAATATTTTTGTAAGAAAATTAGTAATATAACATGATATGATGATTTTTTTTTCTTTAAACACAAATGAGCCTCATAATTTGACAGGTATCACAGTTTCAAAGAGAAATTGTCCACCAAGTAGCTTCAGGGAGGACTAGAGACACACAACTCTATTTGTATCATATCAAGTTTTTTAAAAAAACACAAGTTTTAAATAATATTTTAATGGTTTTGATTAATTTTGCTTATATTATATTTTGTTAGTAGTATAGTAATGCAATGAATTATGCATATATATTATATTTTAAATAAATATATAAATCAATAAGTAAATATAAGTTGTGGATGCTACAATTAATTTAGTGTAAAGAAACATAGTTTAGAATGTTGAGAAGTTTCTATTCTAGGATTGTAAAGACTAATGAAATATTGAGAAAAAATTACTACATTTTTAACTATTTCATTAATTTCATGAAATATATAATTCACTAAATTTATGTGTTTTTCTAGATTATTAATTCTCCAAATTAGTAAATAAAATGAAATTTTGATTTATTTTTATATATGAAACATATGTATTTATATATAGAAAATATTTCATCATTTATATTCAGTATTTGTTTCTTTATACTTTAAAACTCTTCCAGATGTTGGGCAAAGTTGCTGCATTAAAAAAAATAGTAGCCATTAGATTTAATTTGAATTTTAACTTCACTTGGAAAATCCTGCTGCTAAATGAACATCTAGTAAGTAATTTTCAAAATAACACTTCAATTAATTTTAAAATGAAAAACAATCATTTATTTCATCCTTATCCCACGTATTCAATTATCACTGAAAAACCTTAATTGAAAAGTAGAATAATTATGTTATAAATATATTGAAAGTAAGCAAATAGAACTTCAATATACCTTGTAATATAATGAATGGCTATTGAACCACAGCAGAGAAAATTAAACTTCAATACAGCTGGTGGATGGTGAAGGGTAGATCATTCCTAGGGAGGTATATTGTTCTTTCTGAAATATTTTCTTCATTCATCTTTAACTTTTTGGGAACTCATGATTATCTTGCACTCTACCACATAAACAATATGGTCATGGCACAGTAAAACAACTCTAGGGTTAAAATAAAACGGTAAAAAAGACTGCTTCTGAATTATTTGAATTAAACCCAAAATAATGGAGACACAAGGTAGACTAAAAATTGTAGATGGTGTTATGTACTCAATATGTGTGTATGAAAACAAAATGAATCAGGTTTATTGTCACACAATTGAATTTTTCCCATGATTTCGATTGAAATGATCTTGCTAATTTACTTTTTATTTGCAATTTCTCTCTTAAAGTAATTTCCCATTGTAATATACCTATTTATTAACGATGGAGTGAAAAAGTCACTATTCTGAGAGGAAAAAATTGACATAAAATATATAATTTTTCAGTTTACACAGTGTCAAAAGGGCTTGTCTATAATTTTGTGTTTTATTCTACTTTTAAATGTAGCCAAGAATGTCATATAACCATATAAGCTATTGAGGTTATAAATAGAACCCAATAACCAGAAACTTATTCACAATTCTGTTACCTTACTTACAATACCATCCAAAATATGATGCTCTGGTATATTGATACAAGTTAAAGGCACTTGAACAAGCAGAAGGTACAAGAAGATCACTCTGATATTTAATCTGTTTCTTAAAAGCAAGAGATAAAATTCTCAAGTAAAAGATGTTCTTATACTAGAAGAAAAGCAGCAGTCTTATTATCAAGGATATGAAGTTGAGACCTAGAGCAAAAGAACTGTTAAAATAATTCTTAAACTTCCTCTCATGATTTAGTTGCTTTTCACAAATACAGTATACTTTTTCCAATTTACTATTTCTGTCTAAGACTCCAACTTCTTCATGTTTTTATTCCATTAAGAGGACTCCCATATCACATAAAACTTGTATTATACAGAGTTATATGCTTTGGTTTTGTAAATCTCTTTTTGCTCTGTTTAATTCTCAGAAACAGAAAAGTATAAAATATTTAAGTGAGGAAAGGTAACATTTTTACCCCTCTAAAGAACCAACAAATGATTTCTTCCCCAGTATCTTTATTTCAGAATGATTATTTATATTATTTTATACTATATCCTGTTATAAATTTTAATATAAGTACATAAAACATTAAATTACATTCAGTAGTATATCTGAAGTACAATGGCGGCCATTTGGGGGGTGAACCAACGGAAAAAGGAAGACCTTTCTCTCTGTGTCTTTCTCTCTCTTTCACTGTCTAACTCTGCCTGTCAAAAAAAAAAAAAAAAGCAACTACATTGTTCGTAATCCTACTAAGAAATTTTGTCCTTTAAAATTCTAGTCTTTGACAAACCTTGGTGTTTTAAATTATACCAGATACTATAAAAGGTTAAAATCTATATTATTAGAGTCTAAAATCTGGAATGGATTAGAAGTCTGATATATTAAAGAGAGTATCATGGGGTGGACATTTGGCATAGCAGTTTAGATAATGATTTGACATTCACATCCCATTTCAGAGTGCCAACTGTCAGGTTCCAGCTCCATTTCTGATCCTTCCTTGCACTAATGTACACCCTGGGAGGTAGCTGGTAATGGCTCAAGTAATTAGGTGACAGCCACCCATGTGCAAGACCCAGACAGAATGAATTATCAATTCCTGCCTTCTGCCTGGTCTAACCCTGGCTGTTGTGAGCCTCTAGGGTATGAACCAGCATATGTAAGACTCTTGCTCTTTCTCTCTCTCGTCTCTCAAAAAGTTTTAAAAAATAAATAAAAATGTAAAAATAAAATAGTACTACTGAACTAATAGATAATCCATAGTATTTTAGCATATTTTAGTAAATTATTTTCCTTAATTTGTTGTAAATGTTAAATACAAACAAGGTTTGCATTCACACAGTAATATGTGGAAAAACTGCTCTGCTATTCCTCAGACCATGATCCATTATGGAAAGTGAACATCTCAATCAATATCTTAACTACTAGCTCAAACATCTGATCCTCAAATCTGCATTTTTCCTTGTTTTTACTCTGATATCTTGATTATGCATATGTTACATCTTCTGCTTTCCCCCTAAATTCCTGGATGCTCTTTTGATTCGCCTACTTATTTTTCCTTTTTTGAGTTTTATTTTAGGTAAATTTTCATTGGTATCTCCAAGTTCATCAATTCTCCTTTTAGATGTGCATTTCCTCGATTGATATCTCATTTTGACGTTTTTTCCTGAAAGTATTTCCTTTTGGATGCCTTACGGCTTCCATCTCTATCCTTAGATTCCTCATCTGCTCATGCATCTTCTTCATGTTTTCCTTAAGACATGCCTGCCCACAGTACTGTGACTCCTTGGCAGGTCTGTCCAAGTGGATTTCAGGTCTCCTGATTGCTCAGAAATCTCAGCTTTCTGACCATTTCTTAAAAATCTGTTCATAATTTATGCTCTTCTTCCTTCCTCTCATTAGCAGAGATAAACTTGCTGTCTTACAAAGTTAATATAAGGTTCCTTCAGTGCAGAATATGTATGGCCTAAGCCCAGGAGACATCACCTAATGATTTTTAATGAGTCTTGGAAAGTATCCCAAAGTGATCATATTCTAGTCAGAATTTGTGTATTCCATGACAATAAAGTCTGATTTCCCAGTAAGTGGAATATACATTGCTTGGCCTGAAAAGTCAGGCTTTAGGTATGAAAAGACAACTTCTTCACAGATTGGAGGTTACTTTGTTTATAACATCATTGGTTACAAACATCTTTTCCAAAAATTGGCTGCTGGTAAGAGTTCTGATTAATTTTAAGGGAGACATTTCTTGAAATAGAGTGGGAATGTGTAGATGGTGAATAGTGGGAGTGGAAGATGGGCTTTGAGATCCCTGAGCAGTGTCACTGGCTCCTTTGACCTCTTTACTATCACTACAACCATGAATAGCTGGGTGGAGACCCAGAAGCTGCCTGCCAACCATCCTATTCCCTAACTATGTCATCTCCACCCTCAGTGCCCAACCTCTGCACCACTGGCAGGAAACTGTGGCCCAATAGCCTCACTTGGGAAGTCTGTGTTGACAGGAACACTGAGACCATCACAATGCACGTTTTAGGAACAATAAAATGGTTCAATGTAAGAAACAGGTATGGTTTCATCAACAGGAATGAAATGAAGGAAAATTAACTTATATATCAGACTGCCATAAAGAATAGCCCCAGGAAGTGCCTTTGCATGTAAGAGATGGAGAGACTGGCCACAACAATGGGGTGTTGTTGAAGGGAAAAAAAAGAAGTTGAGGAGACAGCAAATGTTACAGGCTATGGTGGTGTTCCAGTGCCAAGACAGTAAATAAGCAGCAGGCAGTAACCAAGATAGATGCTGCCCATGTTGTGGTAGTCCTCTACACAACTACTAGAAGAAATAATTAGAATAATGAAAATGAGGAAAATAATGAGGGATCAGAGAGTGCTCCCCAAGGCCAAGTCCATCCACATCAGAATTACTGCAAGGAAAAGTTCCTACAACATTTGGAGACATTATGGGCTTTGACCGCAATATTCCCATGTTCTTGTGAAGGGCAAAATCATGGAAAGTACTGAAGGGCACAAGGATATATAGACCAGCCATACAGAACATGTATTGGGGAATAGATTTTATTCAACAGGGCCAACCATGCCAAAGACAGGTTAGAGAGGACACCGATGAAGAGGATCAGGAAAGTAAAGGAGAAAGATCTTTCACTTTTGTTTCATTCTACTGTCTGCAACAACCAGTTCTAGCCCAGATGGAAGCCAGGAGCCAGGAATACTATCCTGTCTCTACCATGGGTGGTAGGAATCCCCCAAGTACTCGTATCATCTTTTGGTGCTTTGCCAAGTGTATTTACAGGAAGCTGGATAAGAAGGGGAGCAGCCAGGACTCCAACTGGCTCTCTGATATGCATGTCAGTGTCACAAGCAGCAGCCTAACCAGCTGGACCACAGTGTTGACCCTTACAACATGACTAATAAAAAAAAAAAACTTTAATAATCTGTCTGCACCTGTTAATAAAGACCTTAAAATGATGGTGATGATGATGATGATGATGATGAAGAAGAAGAACATAAGATTGCACAATATTATTTCAGATGGCTAAGACAAAATAGAACCTAGACCCTGTGGATAAATTATCAGCTCCAGGCAGATACTCCTCAGAAAGGTCTCAGTTGTTTCTCTTGAATTTTAGGGGCAGTTTATGCACCTCATCCCTCTCTTTCAATTTTATGATGGAGGCAGCATTTCCAACAATTACCGCCAGAGGCAGAAGCAGAACTCTAAGTGACTATAATAAACAGCAAATATTTTCCTGACCTCAATAAAGCATGTATACTGCTGAAAAACTTAGGAAAGAAAAATAAAGACAAAATACATCATAATTTAGCTTTCCTCATGCCTGATTAACATGAAATTAGACAGGAGGTATTTGGGGATTAATGCAATACAAGTTCAAGTAAGTCAACAGTACACATATTTAAATAAAATAAAGATTAAAGAATAGGATTTTGTGTTCTAAAATTATTTAGTAGACATAATGAGATCAGATGGAATCTACTTGAAGCAAAGGGATTCATAATGTAATAATATTGTTAAACTGACTATCTCAAAATTTAGTTTTGAATGTTAATCTCAGGAAATAAGAAATATAAGTACTGAGAAGTGCAAGTCACTTTTTTACAAATACACTTTTCTTTCTTTCTTTCTTTCATTCTTTCTTTCTTTCTTTCTTTCTTTCTTATTTATTTATTTATTTTTGACAGGCAGAGTGGACAGTGAGAGAGAGAGAAAGGTCTTTCTTTTCTGTTGGTTCACCCCTCAATGGCTGCTGCGGCTGGCGCACCGCGCTGATCCGAAGCCAGGAGCCAGGTGCTTCTCCTGGTCTCCCATGGGGGTGCCATGACTTGGGCCATCTCCACTGCACTCCCAGGGCACAGCAGAGAGCTGGACTAGAAGAGGAGCAACCGGGACAGAATCCGGTGCCCCGACCGGGACTAGAACCCGGTGTGCCAATGCCGCAGGCAGAGGATTAGCCTTTTGAGCTGCAGCGCTGGCCTCTTTTTCTAACTTGATAATAATCTTTTACTCAACATAGTTGTGAATAAATACAAAATTGAATAAAATAAAATTTTCTGATGGTGTCCATGTGTCTGGAATATTTAGGTTAGATGCCAAGGAATTAGAAAATGCATATTAAAATTAATGTCTGTCATGTACCTAGTATGATACCTTTTATAAATAATTGGTTGGCCATTTGGTCATCCTTCACTACAAATCAATTGGATTAGATGTCTCTACATTTTCTATTAAAATAGATAATGTAAAATGGACATATTTAGCTTTTCTGTGAGCTAAAAGAAAATATTAAATCCTGCCTCTTCCATTAGATGAGTTATAGAATGATTATTTACTGGAAAAGTACACAGCTTTGATTTGTTTTCAAAAACTATGGATAAAGAACTTTTTTCTAATGCAGAAGTAATGGTCTTAGAGATAAAAGTATTACCAATTTGCCAAACTAGATAGTAACCCTATTCAATCAAACTGAAAATTCAAACAGAAAAAGACAGATGATGTTGACACTAAGTTTGTTTGAAGTCATATCTGTAAAAGTTGTCTCCTGTCAGGTCACTGTATTTCAAACTTAAATTTTTTTTTCTCATTATAGGTTACTCTATTTTGGAAGCATGCAATTATGTTGGACAAAAATCATTCTAGTAATTAATATACATGGCTTGATCTAGATAAAATTTTATTTTTTGCCAAAAAAAATTATAGAGACCTAACACAAATTTTAGTCAAGTATTTACCCATTTGAAATATTTCAGTTACACATAAATAAATGTATTAAAATAAATGACTGCATTTTAATATAAATTTTGCATATCAGATATGGATTTGAAAAAATACATAAATCATTATTACTATTCTAGTATTAGAATATAATAAAGGTTTTGGAATTAGTAAATGAATAATATAAGGTAAGCCAACAAAATGGAAAAATAAAAAAACTCACATGCCTTCTCTGTTCTTTTAAGAAATTAGATCATTCCCATAATTTCCTCATTAGCATATTGATCATCACTCTCAAGGAACACAAAGAAACCTTTGTTTTAGTGTATGGCATGGTAAATATGACTAAGTGTTAAAAAATCAATTTAAGATAAAACTTTTTAATCGCTTAGATTAAATAACTAAGCAGATGCTGAGAAATTTGAGTTCAGTAAACACACCCAGTGCTGTCTAATTAGCGAGGAAAGCTAGGATGTTTCCCAGGTTACTACCAGAGGAGATAAACAAAACCATTACTTTGGGTGACCTAAATAAAAAGTATCTACCTAAGAGAAGCTTGCATTTTAAATTTTGTATTTATTTTATTTGAAAGAGAGTTAGAGGCAAACAGTTCTCTCCTGTCTGCCGATTCACTGAACCAGAGGCCTGCAATCAGCAGGGCTGGGCCAATCTGAAGTCAGGAACCCCAAAGGAGGTTGCAGGTCTCAGTGCAGGTCTCTTACATTACATTTGTGTCCTGTGAAGTCTGAAGACTTCCGTGAATATTCAGTAATTAGCTTGTTCTGGTCTCTGTTCATATATAGCTTTATTCTTAGAAGCATAACCTGAATAATGTGATCTTTGAAGAGTCCTAAGATTTTACAAATTGTTGCCAAGTCTTGTGAAACTAGTCTTAAAATGAAAAATATAACTCTGTTGTCTTACTTGGTATTTCATTTACTTGATATTGCATTATCACCTGTTGCCTTCCAGGGTACACATTAGCAGGAAGCAGGGAGTAGCCAAGACTTGAATCCAAGCATCTTGATATGAGATGTGGGCACCAAAGGACCTCAAAATATACTAAATTATTTGTTTCAATTCCTTATTCTGTCCTGGTATTGGTAATATCTCAAAATACCTCTGCACTGAAATTTCAGTGTCTATCACTCACATTTGGTATTAATAAAATGATATGGGGCTTCAAAACCTGAGTTACTTTGGTACACAAATGGTAGAAGTGAAGATTTAGAAGTGTTTGTGCAGTTTTACTTTCCGGCCTGAAATTCTGTCATCCAACATGATGGGTAAAACATAGTCTAGGGGCCGGCGCTGTGGCTCACTTGGTTAATCCTCGGCCTGTGGCGCCGGCATCCCATGTGGGCCCCAGGTTCTAGTTCCAGCTGCTCTTCTTCCAGTCCAGCTCTCTGCTGTGGCCCGGGAGGGCAGTGGAGGATGGCCCTAGTGCTTGGGTCCCTGCTTCCACGTGGGAGACCAGGAAAAAGCATCTGGCTCCTGGCTTCGGATCGGCGCAGCTCCGGCCATTGCGGCCATCTGGGGAGTGAAGCAACGGAAGGAAGACCTTTCTGTCTCTCCCTCTCACTGTCTGTAACTCTAACGCTCAAATACAATAAATAAAATCTTAAAAAAAAAAAAAATAAAACATAGTCCAGCACCTGAAAATCATGGGCAGTAGACATGACAAGAAAATCTCTGCAAATGTTTGAATATTAGGCTTTAGGGGATTTTATCCTTATAGAAATGTGGAATACATTGGGTCTTGAGGCACAGTACACTAGGCTGTTGCTTGGGATGCCTGCATCCTGTATCTGAGAGCCAGTTAGGGTCTGGACTCCTCAGCTCCTGATCCATCTTCCTGATAATGCATCCTAGGAGGCAGCAGATGATGGGTCAAGTACTTGGACTCCTACCATTCGTATGGGAGAATGAAATGGACTTTTGAGCGCCTAACTTCAGGCTGGGACAACCCTGGCTGTTCTAGGCTTCCTGACTCTGTTTTCCTTATTGCTATACCTTTCAAGTAGGTTAAAATAAACATTAAAAAATATAGACATAGGTTAGCCAAAACATCTTGTATTGTAAGAGTGTACGAATCCCAATTTGTGTGGATGTAATTTTCTAAATTTTAAAAATAACTAAAATTTTAATTTTACATAAACTTTATTTTAAAATATATTTTAAATTACATTAAAAAGTGAAAATGTGGCATGGATTTCACATATGCCTCCCTCTGTGTTCTCAATTATTTCTGTCTTACAAGAGTGTTTACAATGTGTACAGTTTAATTCTACCTAGAACTAGGTAATTTAAGAAAACCTGTTAGACAAGCACTTTTCTATAGTTCTTATATTTAGCAAATGCAATATGGATATGAATTTACCACTAAATACTGATTTTAATATCTACATTTAACGAACTTCAAAGAGCTGTATTTTCATTTTATTGAATTCAAAATACATTTAAATTTTTCCTCAGACCCTATTAATGTATGTATTATTTAGGCATATATTGATTAATTGTCATATATTTAGTGATTTCCTAACTATTTTTCTTTATTGAATTCTAGTTAAATTACATTTTGTTCTAGGAACATATTGCGTATAATTTGTATTCTGATAAATTTGTTGATATCTGTTCTGTGGCTCAGAATGCAATCCATTGTGGATATTCTAAGAGAACTTGAGAAGAATGTGCCTTCTGTTGTTTTTCAGAAGCAGTATTCTGTAATTTTCACTAACATCAGTTTGATGATTGAGCTATTCAGCTCAAATATATTCTCACTGATATTCTGCCTGCATGATTTACTATGGGGTAGGGGGTGTTGAAGCATCCACATAGGTCATTTGTATGTTTCTCCTTCCATTCTATCAGTGTTTACTTCATGGATTTTGATGCTTTTATGTTAAGTGGTAAGCTAAAAAATACCTCCTCCCTAAGAAATATTTGATAAAATTCAACATCTGTTCATGAAAAACCTCCCCAGAAAATCAGAACTGTAGTAATAGATTACCTTGATAAAGAGTATCCATAAACACTTTGCAGTTAATATGGAAGTTTTTTTTTTTTCCAAATTGCTCTTTAGAATCAATAGTCGCAATCAAAATCTCAGTAATTTCATTTTGTGAATCTTGAAAAAATAATTCTTAAATGTACGTGGAATGGAAAATTTGCTAAATTGTCCAACAGAATATTGAAGAAGACAAAGGCAGAGAACTGACATTGCCCTGGAGAGGCTGTGCAGAATAAGATCTTGCCTTCATTAGTTGTACAAATATAAAAGAGCACAGTCACTTTGGAAGGCAGCTTCTTACATCACTAAATATAGGCTTCCCACAATCATGTTCCTAGCTTTTCAATCATGTTTCTAGCTTTGTAATGTGTTGTAAGCTTACTTCACACAAAATCTTGCACATAAAATTTATAGGTTTGTTCCTAATTGTCAAAAATTAGACCCAAGTAATATGTTGCTGTCAATAGGTGAAGTAATATGTTGCTGTCAACAGGTGAATGGATAACTTTGGCCAATTCATATAATGGAATATTATTCAGTAATGAAAGGAAATAAGCTATCAAACCACAACAAGATATGAAAGAAACTTAAATGCATATTTCTTAGTATAAGTCAGTGTGAGAATACTAAATAATTTATGATTTCAACTAGCTGACATGCTGGAAAAGACAAAAGTATGAAAACTGTAAAAAGAACAGCAGTTTCAGGGTTTGGGGATGAATGGTAGATATGTAGAGCACTGGGCATTTTTAGAACAGTGAAACTTTTCTTTATGCTACTTAAATAGTTTATACATGCCATTGGTTATTTGTCAAAGCCCATATAATTGCACAACACAGAGTGTATTCCAATGTAATGTGAATTTAAGCTAATAACAATATATCAATTGTGACTCATCAATTGCCACAGATGCACCACAGTAAGAGGAGAAACTGTAGAGAGGGATACTTGGAAACTGCCTGCACTATCCTTGCAATAAATTACAAACGTTTTTATGAATTACTTATTAAAATGCTTTAAAATGTATACTATTCAAATTTTAAAACTTTTTATAAGATATCCATGTAGAATCCCCAAAACCTGGGAATGTCAGAGTGATGAGAAAAACAGATTCTGTAGATGCAATTAAGTGTAGGACCCTGGGAAACGATTCTAGTTTATTCATGTGGCCCTAAATTTATTGAAGTTTCCTCATAAGAGAAAGCAAGAGACAGACTTGGCACAGACAGAACACAGGAAGCAGATGTAGGCAATGTGACAATGCAGCTGGTACTTGCAGTGATGCAACTGCAAGCCAAGGGATGCCGACAGCTAGGGAAGGCAAGGGACACAGCCTTCCCTTGAGCCATTCAAAGGGAGGCAAGCCTTGAGGACACCTTGAGTTTTGTATTTTTGGCTTCTAGATCTGTGATAAAACAAGTTATCTTGTTTTATTTCAGCAATTCCAGAGTAATTCATTCTGACATACAGTAGCATATTTATTTAGTTTTTCTTAAAAAAGGGCCATTGTTGATATATTTTAAAAACTATTTTTTTTAACTTTTATTTAATGAATATAAATTTCCAAAGTACAGAATATGGATTACAATGGCTTCCCCCCATAACGTCCCTCCAACCTGCAACCCTCCCCTTATCCACTCCCTCTCCCCTTTCAATAACTATTAATGACATTGGTAACTGTTTTCTACTTGTACAATGGTTTCTGGTTTTTTCCCCCTCTGTTTTTAATTGAGTCTTTTATGTTATTTTACATCCTATATTAGTGTATTAACTTTCGTTCTCTGGAAATGTTTTAGTAGCTAATACTGTGTTTACAATGTGTATTTTTTTATAAAACTAAGTCCACATGTAAATAACTGCATTCTGCTTTGCATGTCAAGCTAATACCTTGTAAAACGAATTCACATTTTCTTCTTCCCATCCCTAAGATGTCTGCTATCATTTATTTCACCATATGCCATAATAAAAGAAAGCAGTATTATCTTCTGATTTTGCCAGTTATTTTTGCATTTTCAGTCCAAAAATAATTATTTTTACCTTTATTCATTTGTCCTATGATATACTTGTTCACTCATGCTGGTAAAAGTTACTAACCTGCATTATTTCTCTTTGCTTAAAGAATTTTTAACACTTTATGGAAAACCATGTCTTTTGTCAACAAATTCTCTTATTTTTCTGTTGTCTGAGATAAACTTTATTTCTCCTTCATTCTGGTCTTCTGTATGGGTGGCACAGACCCAAGGATTTGGGCCATCTTCCACAACTTCCCCAGGCAAATTAGCAGGGAGCTGGATCAGAATGGAGCAGCCCAGACTTGAACTAACTCTCAGGTATTTGATGCCAACATGGTAAGTGGTGGCTTAAAATGGTGTGTCATGCAGGGAACTCTCCTGTAAATCTTATCCTATTTTTGTACATTAAGGAGTTTTTTTCTATGACTTTTTTCCAATTTTATTTCTTTACTGGGCTTTCTGCAGTTTGAATATGTGTCTAGGGTTAGTTTCTTTTCCTGTTGGTTTTTGCTTGTTTGCTATTTATCATTTTTAGTGTTTTCTCAGTCTTGGAACTATGGTTTTATGTTTCTCATTAAGTATAATTTTTGGGAGCTGTGGGGAGCAACCCGGACTGGACTGAGTTACTGGAATTAAGACTTATTCTATGCATCTGCTCTCCCACAATATGGTGCTGAGAAGGGAGAAACAGCTTCTACACAGCTGCCTCCAGTTCAACCAATAAACTGTAGGACCTACCCCTGATTGGAGGAGAGCAGCGTACTCGGCATGTGGGCAGCCGAGTTGGGATTGGTGGAAAAGGACTATAAAGGAGGAGAGAGACAACATGCACCAGGAACATCTGAAGGAACATCTAAGGGGAACATCTATCTGAAGGAACACCTGTGCAGCCCCCGAGAGAGCCGGCTGGCGGTGTGCCGCTCCCCTGCGTAAGTCGGGAAAGTGACTAGGGGGAACCGCCCTTCCACGGAGGTGGAAGGGACGGTAGCCAACCCGGGAAGAACCAGCAGCAAACCCGGGGAGGGCCGAGCAGACAAAAGAACAGTGCAGGGTCCTGTGTCGCTCCTCCACAAAGAGGGGGAGCGACAGGGAGCTCTGTCAATTTTATCACAAGTGTAACTTCTATACCTTTCTATTTTCTTTCTGTTATTCCAACTATGTGTTATTACATCTTCTGAAGTTTTCCAAAATTACCAAGTATTATGTACTTTATAATAATAATCTTTAAATTATTCATTCCTTTCCTTGCATTTTATTTTGGGTAGTTTCAATTGACCCTACTTTTAATTATATCTTCCTTTTTAAGGTCCACTGTTGAATTTACACTACCATTCTTCATTTCTACAGTACTGCTATTGATTTCTAATGTATTCTTTTGATTCTTTCTCTCTCTCTCTTTTTTTTTTTTTTTTTTTTTTTTTTTTTTTGGACAGGCAGAGTGGACAGTGAGAGAGAGACAGAGAGACAGAGAGAAAGGTCTTCCTTTGCCGTTGGTTCACCCTCCAATGGCCGGCGCGTATGGCCGGCGCACCACGCTGATCTGATGGCAGGAGCCAGGTAGTGCAGGGCCCAAGCACTTGGGCCATCCTCCGCTGCACTCCCTGGCCACAGCAGAGAGCTGGTCTGGAAGAGGGGCAACCGGAACAGAATCCGACACCCCGACCGGGACTAGAACCCGGTGTGCCGGCGCCACAAGGCGGAGGATTAGCCTAGTGAGCTGCGGCGCCGGCTTGATTCTTTCTTAGAATTTCAATTTCTCTACCTATATTCCCTATTTGTTATGCTTGGTATTATTTTATTAGAATGTTTAATAAATTGTAATTATTTTACATTCCCTGTTGGATAGTTACTATGTCTATGTCAGATCTAAGGCTGATTTTGATGATTGTTTTGTCTCTACAAATTTGTTTTGTGATGCTTTGTGGTGTGCACTGCAATTATTTCTTGAAAATTGGACACGTTGTATACAGTTGAGGAAATGATAAATGGAATTCTAATGTACAGATTTATATTAATCTGGCTGAGAGCTGTGAAATTTTCTGTTGCTTCTCTTTGCTGTAGCTATATATAGCAGAAAGTTCAAATGATACCCGTGCCCTTGTCTTTGCCTGTCTTCTTAACATTTTCACAACAAAATACTCTCCTTATATTGTCTCTCATAACTCTTTCAGCTGTAATCCACTGGTATAATACTGAAGACCTGTTGGTAAATGATTAGGAAGAAGCCATTCTATAATCTTCTAATTCATATTACAGTATTTAGTAGATCTGCTTCTATGGGACCTGGTCTTCACAAATTTTTCCTATTGTATAGATTTCCCTGTCTTCCTTTACATCATGTGGGAAGGTGGTCTGGGGCTGGAGAGGGAACAATGCTGTTACATCTATGAGAATAGTCTCTGGAACAGTACTTCCTGTTGAAGTGTAAGCCTCTGCTGTGTGGGAGGCATTGGGCATGTGACATGGTATTGCTCTTGACTTTCATGACAGGCAGAACCACCCACGGGTCCTTTTTTATTCTTTACCATGAGTTCCAGGAGGTAAAATCCAAGGAATTATGCCCTTCCATCCCTCATGATGGTAGATCTCCTGTGTGTCTCACTTTCATACTATTAGGATTTACAACCACGACTGAGAAAAACAACCAAGGCCTCGCTGAACAAAGGAAGGGTTTTATAGGGCGAAGAACTGCCAGGAGTAGCCTCAGAGGGAGAGAAGCTCTGGGCTCATGTGTAATGCTGGGGCTCTCTAGCGAACTTGTGTCATGGGAGGAGGGAGATAGGTGTGAGATGAGTTCGTGTGGCTGAATAAAGGGATGTGGATGCGGGCTGGAGCATCTGGAGAGGATACCAGATACCATCTTGAGACAGCGTATCCCTGGATCGAGGAGTCTCCGGGACTGCCTGATTCAGAGCAGGGGTAGTGATAGGAACCTGGAGGCACAGGATGTTTCTCTGATTTGCAGCTGGGACAAATTGGGGAAATGGTGCAGCTCTCCAGGTGCAAGGCACCCCTGTGTTTTTGTTTACATGATGCCAGGCAAGAGTGGGGGAGATGTCTCAGACACCAGTGGATTCAGGACTCCCATACATACTATCTCATATTCAACCTCCAGCAAATTGTCAACATTTCCAAAGTGTGTGTACCAGAGTCTGGTATCAGCAGTTTTTGTTCAAGGTAGAGTTCCGTGATGATTTCATACTAATTTCATACTCATCTCCAAATTTAAAACTGGTGGTTTGTCTTGTGATCCAAGTTCCCTGAGTGAGTTAATAAATGTTGTTTATTTTAGTTTGTTGTAAAGGCTGGAGTGATTACTTACAAACTCATTTTACATATTGTCATTTAAAATCGAAGCAGTTATTTAATCTTCATATATAGCATCCTATGAACAAAAGGTAACAAGGTTTTTACTGCACAATGGAAACCCTGCTATTAATCTTTATGGTTTTCAAGCACTTGTTGTTTACAAAGCTTAAAAACACTCCTTTTGATGATGAAAATATACTAGTTCTCATATTGGTGCACTATTTTTGACTAGGTAAAAATAGAGTAGGTTTATTCTGAATAACTTTTTCCCAACTACACTGCTGGTGAATAATAGAAGTAGATGTTTCATACCTAGTAGCAAAAAAATCTACTAGTGCATTTTTGTCCTTATTGCAGCATGTTTCATCACTCCTTAAGAAGTGCTAGCTGAGACTAATGGGTAAAGTTGCCAAAATGTGCTTCTGACATACCATATGGGTACAGGTTCTATACCTGGCTGCTCCACTTCCAATCTAGCTCCCTGCAAATCTGGCTGGGCAAGCAGTGGAAAATGGCCCAGTTACTCATAACCATGCGCCCATGTGGGAGACCTGGAGGAAGCTTCTGGTTCCTGGCTTTGGCTCTGCCCAGCCCTAGCCATTGTAGCCATTTGGGGAGTGAACTAGCAGGTGGAAGATATTCTCTCTCTCTCTCTCTCTTGCCTTTCTGTATATCTGCCTTTCAAATAAAATAAAGAAATATTTTTAAAAATTTATTTGAAAGGCAGAGTGACAGAAAGAGAGAGAGAGAGAGAGAGAGAGAGAGAGAGAATCAGCTTCCATCTTCTGGTTCAGTTCCCAAATGGCCACAATGTCAGGGGCTGGGCTGGTCCGAAGGCAGGAGCCAGGAGCTTCTTTCAGGTCTCCCACATGGGTGCAGGGGCCCTAGAATTTGGGATATCTTTCACTGCTTTCCCAGGAGCATTAGCAGGGAGCTTGATTGAAAGGGGAGCAGCTGGGACACTAATCAGTACCCATATGTGATGCTGGCACTGCAGGCATAACCTTAACCTTCTGCAAATAAATAAATCTTTAAAAGTAAATAATAAATAAAAGAAGTCCTAAATGGAAGAGTAAAAAAAAATCAGAAAAGTAAACATGCTTCTTTATGTAAATGTGATGGAACAATATACACTTTCCCTTAATTTATATACAAACAACCATAATAAAACCTAGGGAGAGGGCTAATTTTACTTGACATAGCTTCTGCAGACATTCTGCCAAGACACTCATCCACAAAAATATCTTGAGAATTCACACTGACTCTCTTCCAATTTTTTAAAAATCTCAGGTTTATGAGGTTGCCACTGAAATCACCTCAATTTTAGGATCTACCTTTTAAAGATTTCTAACAGTTTACCACGTATAAATCTCCTGCTAAAATTGGTCTATCAGTTTACTGTCGATCTTTTGATTAGTTACTTGTATTTCTATGAGCAGAAAGCAGCCGCTAAGCTGTTAATCACCCTCCCTGAAAAGTTAACCTGGCGCGTGGTAGGGGCCCCTGACAGTGAAGCTTATAAAGCTAAGGAGACACAGAGACTCACAGCTGTCTGTTATGATGGTGAAAATGAGCACGATGCCACAGCCATCTATTTTCCACACTGCCATGTGGGTGACAAATTGAAAATGAAAATTTCCCCATCACAAAAAAGAAAACTAGAATCACAATTTAAAAGATTGCTGTATAAGGTTGAGACGTGCTAGGTTATGCCAATGGTTTCAGTTCTTTTGCAAGGCTCTGACAGGGAAGTCATGCATCTTTAGGAAGCAAGAAAGAGGTGGAATCTATTTCATTCCATTAAACAATTGTGAAGTAAAGACACACTTAAACAACTTGGAACATTAGACCCTGCTGTTGATTTCATCTTTATTTCATTGAACTGACAACAAAGTAAGTGATCTTTAACTCAGCATGCATAAGAGGAGCAGCACAAATAAATCTGTGAAAAATATAAAGGGTATTGAAAGTCATAGAATTCTGCAACATTCTCTCATTTTAAAATCGTAAGTAATGAAAACGAAGATATCTGTTTAATCACAAGTTAACTCTTTTATGATAATGACCTGAAAATCAGCTCCCTTGCCATTGTGTATAAAGGGATATGTTAGCAGTATTTTATTTTTGTTGGAAATAGAATCATTCTATGCTACCCTGCCTATGACACCAGTTTTCCTCATCAACTTGAAGAAACATGACATATTAAATGTGTATGGCTTTCATATTATTTCAAATACCCTCCAAATATTTTCAGATATCCTCAGTGTGTGTTCCATGTATACCCCCAAACAATGATTACTCACTACCTCATCATGCGTTCTCAATGTTACTATTAACTCTTCTTTCTCTTTTAACACTTTGACCTGGTACTGCCACTAATTCTCAACATCAGCCCTGAATACTGCCAACAGTAAACTGGAATCTTGAATCCCAAGAACAATGCCTTCTGTAGACTTTTTTTGTCATTTATTCTTTATAACAGAAAGAATTACTGGGCCTCCACTGTGGCACAGCAGGTTAAAGCCCCAGCCTGCAGAGCCTGGGGAGTTTTAGTTCGAGTTTGAGTCTTGGCTGCTTTACTTCTGATCTAGCTCCCTGCTAATGTGCTTGGGAAAGCAGTGGAAGATGGTTTACGAGTTTGGGCTGCTGCACTCATGGGGGTGACCAGAAGCTTTCGGCTCCAGGATTCAGATCCGCACAGATTTGGCCATTGCAGCAATGTGGGGAGTGAGTGAACCAGGAAATTGAAGACCTCTGACTTTGTCTCTTTCTCTACTTTTCCTGTAACTCTTTCAGGTAAATTAAAAATATAAATCTTTTTTTTTTTTTTTTTGACATGTATTTGTTTGAAAGGCGGAGTGACAAACAGGAGAGAGAGAGAGAGAGAGAGAGAGAGAGAGAATATGAATCTTTCATCAACTGCAGGAATTTCCAACCACATCCTAAATGTCAACAACATAGAAAGCTAAGGAAGATGGGAACAGCAGCATAGTCTCCCACATTTATGGCTGGGGCTCAAGGACTTGTGCCAGCTTTGATTGCCTGCCTAGGCATGTTAACAGAAAGTCGGGGTTGGCACACAAGGAATGCAGGCATCCCAAATGACAATTTAACTGTTTTTTCCAATGCCTAAGCATATATTTTACATCTTTGATTAACACAAAACATCAGTATTTTATGGGATACAGGGCAGTATTTCAAGAAACACAACCAAAACCCAACATACCAGGCAATTAACCCGTTTTTAAGTGCACTCTAGTCACACTACCGTTCCCAGAACAACAAAACCTTCATCTGAGTGTGCTTTGTCAGATCTATTCTTACCCCTTCTTCCTAGAGACTAATAATCATATTGATTAATACCTATAGTTATATGTAAAGTCCACACATGAGAAAAAAAATATGCTATTCATGCATTTAGGTACGTGTGGTTTTCTGAGTTTTGTATATGGTGAGAGATGGGGGTGGGTGCATCTTGTTTCTATCATTTTGCAAGTGTATATCAGTTTCTCTGGTACCATTCATTTATTTAACCAGGGTAGGTTTCTGGTTCCTTCCTCAAAGATAAATTAGCTTATATATAGATTCATTTCAGCAACTTCCATAATATTCCATTATTCTATGCATTTGTTTTTATGTAGCATGCTATTTTTAAATTTTTATTAATAATAATTTTTCATAGTTATGAGCTACAGAAATACACTTATTGGCATGCATAAATGTGCACATTTGCAAATTTCAAGACAGGTAATTCACATTTTATTGCCGCTGATGTTACTTCCCAATTGGAGACATGCAGGTCCTTTTTTTCTATTTGTACGTACAATATGTAGTAGGCTATTGTGAATTATAGTAGGGACATGCTTTCTTAGTTACAATGATTCTACAACATGTCTTAAAACTAGGAATTGTAGTGCTTCCACTTTCATATATTTTGTTAAATATTGCTCTGGCAAGATTTGTTGTTTCCATATGAATTTTAGAATTGTTACTTTTATTTCTGCAGAGCATGTCATTTGTATTTAAAAATCTGTAAATCATTTTGGATAGTATAGGCATTTTAATAACACTAATTCTTAAATCCATGAATGTGGGTGGTCTTTCCATTTTTTCTATATTTTCAATTTATTTATTTTATAAATATTTTATTATTTTCTTTGTAGAGTTATTTCACATCCTTGGTTAAATTTATTCCAAAGTATATTTTCTTTTTTTTTTTTAATTTTTTTTTTTTTATTATTTTTGACAGGCAGAGTGGACAGTGAGAGAGAGAGACAGAGAGAGAAAGGTCTTCCTTTGCCGTTGGTTCACCCTCCAATGGCCGCCGCTGCAGCCGGCGCACCGCACTGATCCGATGGCAGGAGCCAGGATCCAGGTGCTTTTCCTGGTCTCCCATGGGGTGCAGGGCCCAAGCACCTGGGCCATCCTCCACTGCACTCCCTGGCCATAGCAGAGAGCTGGCCTGGAAGAGGGGCAACCGGGACAGAATCTGGCGCCCCAACCGGGACTAGAATCCGGTGTGCCGGCGCCGCAAGGTGGAGGATTAGCCTATTGAGCCACGGCGCCGGCCCCAAAGTATATTTTCTTAACTTTTTGTTGATATTGTGATTGGGATCATTGTTTTTGTTGTTGTTATTTTAGTACTTCAATTTCTTGTAAAATGTTTATTATTCATTTCTGTGAAAGACATGGTGACATAGAGAGAAGGAGAATGATCTTCCACCTTCTGCTTCACTTCCCAAACGGCAGGTCTGGGCCAGGCTGAAGAGCCAGGAAGGCTATCCAGGTCTCCAGTATGGGTTAGAGGGTCTACTACATGGACCAACTACTTTGAAACCACCGGTTTTTACATGCTCATTTTCTCCCTGAAATTTTACTGATTCATTTATTAGTTCTAATAGTCTCTTGCTGGAAACTTTTGGTTTCTACGTAGACTCATATTATCCATAAAAAGGCATAATTTAACTTATTTTCCTATTTGTATACCTTTTATTTTTTTCTCTGGCTGATTGCTCCTACGAAAATTCCCAGTACTACTTTAAATAACAGCAATGACATGGGCTATCCTTGTTGGTTTCTATATATTAGAGGGAATATTTTCAGTTTTCCCCACTCCATATTGCATTGGCTGTGTGTTTATTATATATAGCTCTTATTAAGTAGAAATATGCTCCTTATATCTCTATTTTGTTCAATATTTTATGATGATTGGTTGCTAAATTTCATTGTATATTTTTATGCACTTATTGGGATAAGTGTGATTTTTATCCTTTCTATTGATGCAATGTTTTATGCTTGTTGATTTTTGAATATTGAAATATTTCTGCATTCCTGTGATAAATTCCTCTTGGTCAGGGTGAATGATCTTTCTGATGCATTGTTGGAATAAATTTTCAGGTATTGTCTAAAGAAATTTTTCATTTATGCTCAACAGGGATATTGTTTGACAGCACTATTTTTTTTATTATTATTATGTCCTTGTCTGGTGTTGAAATCAAGGTAATGCTGGCTTTGTAGAATGGATTTGGATGAGTTCCTTCTCTTTTTCAATCTCTTGGAATAATTTGAGAAGAGTTGGTGTCACTGTTTCTTTCAAGTTTGATAAGAATCAGTTGTGAAATTATGTGGGTTTGGGAATTTCTTTGAAGATTTTTTATTACTACTGATTTAAATCTTGTCTCATTCATGGTCTATTCAACTTTTTTTGTGGTTTAATTTGAATAAGGCATATGTACTCAGAAATTTATTCATTCCTAGTTTTCTAATTTGATAGCATATTCTTGTTCATAATATTTCCTACTGATTCTTTGTATTTAAAGATACATACTGGCTGAATGGATTAATGAAGACCACACTGGATGTTTTCACACAATGAGTGAAGCTTTTGCTTGGAATGCCAGCATTCCATAATTGAGTGCTGGTTCACCTCACAGACCCTCTGTTTCTGATCCAGCTTCCTGCTAATGCATCTGGAAGGCAGTGGATGATGGCTCAAGTGCTTGGATATGTGCCACTCACATGGAAAGAGCCAGATGGAGCTGTGAGTTCCCGTCTTTGTCCTGGACCGGTCATGGCTGTTGAGGGTGTTTGGGGAGTGAACTAATGGATAGTTCAACAGGTACAGAATATTTATTATTTTCATCAGCTCATTAATATGTCGTATAATATAACGCTAAATAAGTTGTAACTAATTTAAAAATTGAAATCAAATCAAGTACCTTTATCAATAATAATCAAATACAATGAAATGGAAATATAAGTTTTGGAAAGAAAGGCCATTGAGAAAAAAGATAATTAACATCATGTGATATTGAAAGTACAGACTATCAATTAGACTTGCAATTCTTAATGTTAAAGTTTATCACCTGAATGAGGCAGAGTTTTTAAATCCCTTCAATATAAAATACTACTCCCCTGACTCCATTTCCATTTCTTACAACTTAGAAAGATGTTACTATGTGTGACCCAGATTAAGGAGTCTGAATAATGTGAATTTGCTTATACTTCCTTGAAGGAGAAGTAGTTATACAGATTATTGTGGATTTTTTTGCATGGTAGGTTTGCATAAGTTAGATCATTAATTATTTTATTATTTTGTGTCAATATGAGCCTATGGATAGCTATTTTATACTGTATGTTAAATCTAATAACATTTTATTTATATTTTGCTAAAAATTTTCTAGTTTTAGTATTGGGAGATATTTTAGTGGGATTCTATGTCCTTTTGACAAACTCCAAATTTTTTTATTTTATACTTTCTGCACCACTCCTAGATGAAGCTGTATTTTCAAGGAGTACTAATTCTTCTTATTGAATAGTGATATTAATATTTAATTTTTGGAGACAAGGTGTGCTTCTTGCCACTTCATTATTGTTTTTAGGTCCAATTGTTTTTAATTAATTTAACTTAAAATTCATACAGTTCTCTGTGTCTTCCTGCATTTCTGTATTCATCTTGAGATACCACACTCATTCGGGCTTTTAAATAAAAGCATAGGGTTTAAAAGGTTACATCTATCACTTACTAACTGAGAAAAAAAATTACGGAAATTAATTTGAATTCTTCTTTGTTTTCCTCCCATGAAAGGGCCTATCATTTTACTTGCTGTAAGACTTTTCCATGTACTTCATAAGAATGTACTCATATATTGAAAAAAAAAAAAAAGATTAGCATCCCACTAATTCTGGAAAACCTCAATGAAGACCTCAATGTTTTGATGTACTGGCCTTGTACTTGAAGCTACATGATTCCTCTCATACAACATTGTCAGAAAAATTGATACTGAAGCCTGAACAAAGTGTCTATTCTTTAGTCTTATCTGGGAAGATGTTATGACAGGTCATTGTGTGCACCATAAAATGATCAACACGGCCTATTTCTCAGGCTAATATACGTAACTGTTGCTTTCCTGCCAATTAGACTAAGCTGTCCTTCTAGATAAGGTATATTAAGATATAAGTCATGGAATTATCTACTTACTGACTGCATCCCATATGGAGCTATCTCCATTTCCTGAACACTGTAAGAAGTATCTAACAGAAGCCTAATCACATAACTCATATCCCACAATTACCCATGATATGCATTGTTCTTTGATATAACAGAAATCCAGCTTTAACCACCCCCATATACATAGTAGTAGTAATCTTTGGCTGGAAGGCATAAAACAGCATCGGTATTATTATTCAGAAGTTGCAGATAAGCTACTGCTGACAACTACAGCCCTCATTCTTAGAGTCTACAGGTTAAATTGCATCAAACCATGAAAATATGTGATCTGCTTTTCAACTTATGTAAGCTAACAGTTTTGATGGGCCAAGCAATGTCCTCATTAATGGTAATAAAAGTGTGAACATGACCATTTCTTTTCCATCTGCAGACTGAAATTATGGAATAGACTGCCAATAAAATATGTCATTTAAAGGGAACATGGAGTGGGCTGTGCAGGACAATGATGATTAGCATTAATTCAGGGAAGGAGAGACCCTTAGCCTCAGGGCAGGCAGGATTGGTGGGAACAGCAGTGAAGTTGTCTGAGACCTTACACATGCATATTTAATTAATTCCCTTTGCATTTCTCTATTGGACTTTGTTTTAAATCTCAGCTTTAAAAAGTATTTTAAAAATACAAACTTCTGTGCATCCATAAAATGTTACTTCTTAACTTTTGGCCAGAAATAGGTCATGAATTAGCCTTAGTTGTTTTATATTTGGTTCTCAAATCCACTCTTAGTTGACACTTTTTTTTAGATTGTACTGTACATTGGAATGAATTATTAATGGTGATATTAAACTTATTAAATATTTATACCCTCAAGTGATTTCAGGATAAAATAATGGATACTTTGTTTGTTTTTCATAAACAACCTGTCCTTTAAAGTGTTATTTATTAGAATCTGTAATTCAGAGAAAAACAGTGTAAAATGAGAACTACATATTGCTGTGACACACTATGCCTGTTTTGAAATAAGTAAGATCAATATATCAGCCCAGGAACATAGCAAAAAACTCAACACTGACATTCCCAAAATGAAAAGAGGAATGCCATAGCTAGGGTCACTCTCTTTCTTCCCAGAGGCTCTAACAGCTCAACTATGCACAGTTAACCCTTCTCTTTCCTCCTGATCTCTTTAACACTTCTGCAGTATTCCATTCATTTCCACCTTTACTTTAAGTGATGAATTGTTTTTCTGCTGCATGCCTGAAGGCACGGGCAGAAGTTGGAGTGATAGGGGAGGTTAAAATGCAACCATGCCAGCTGCTCAATTTACCTACCTACTTCCAAAGCACTAATCTTTTGAAATCAACTGAGCTTTTGTTTTGTAACTACAAATAAGACTAAGAAATACATTTGGAAAAGTAACACACTGGTTTCCAAGCATGCACATTTGTTAACAGATCATTTCACATCTTCCCTACTAAGAAGTGTTTGGTAAGTGGAGAAGTGACAACAGCCAAGACAGACTTTTAATTCACATTTTGCCTGAAGCCATCCTAAAGAAAAGAGAAATGTAATTTAGACAGCTATTTACCTAGCTGGTAGTGAAAATCTTAGATTTTCTGAATTGCCAAAATGATCTCCATCATGCTAAAACTTCATGTTAGTTCATAACAGTAGTCCAATTAAGTGAAGAGCTTCACAGCCACCTGTGTTTTTGTCAGTATACATGTCCCTGGAGTGCAGTCAGCAGTGTACATAATTCAAAAATGATTGCCTCAGAGGTTTTATTGAGCCCACTCACTTAACCCAGGTAAAATACAAAGGAAAAGAGAATCTTCCAAATGACTTACTGACTTTCAGTCTCATGTGTTTGTTTCTACCTACATATGCAATTGAAAGTTAATAGAGAGAAATAGAGATAGAATTAGCTTTATAATTTCCATTTTCAATGTTCATCAACTCATTTTTTCTGAAAAAAAAAAAAGATGTAGTCCTTCAAATGATGGCTCTTTTAAATATTCAACTTTGGATAGTTGTCTTGTATATAAATTAATTAGCCTGTGCATACAGTTTTAGGTAAGAAGGTTCATTCAAACTCATATTTAGCACTACTATTTATACAAAATATAAAGATCAATTTAAAAATCATTTTTGTTTAATCTTCCATTTTATTCAAATCATATGTCCCTTTTAAAATTTTATTTATTTATTTATTTGACAAGTAGAGATATAGATAGTGAGAGAGAAAGAGAGAAATGTCTTCCTTCTGTTGGTTCAGCCCCCAAATAGCCGCCACAGCCAGCGCTGCGCCGGTCCAAAGCCAGGAGCCAGGTGCTTCCTCCTGGTCTCCCATGTGGGTGCAGGGCCCAAGGACTTGGGCCATCCTCCACTGCACTCCCAGGCCACAGCAGAGAGCTGGACTGGAAGAGGAGCAACCGGGATCAGAACCCGGCAGATGGAGCATTAACAAAGTGAGCCATGGCTCCGACCCCCCGTATTTCCTTTTTTTTTAAAAAAAGTTTTTTTTTTTTTTTATTTGAAAGAGTTACAGAGAGAGTATGAAAAGGAAAGGGAGTAGGGGGAGAGAGAAAGAAATAGAGAATCTTATATCCTCTGTTTCACTCCCCAAATGGTTGCAAGGGCCAGGGCTGGGCCAGGCCAAAGCTAGGAGCCAGGAGCTTCATTTGTGTCTCCAACATGGGTTCAGATACCCAAGCACTTGGGCCATCTTCTACTGCTTTCCCAGGCACATTAGCAGGGAGCTAGATCAAAAGTGGAGCATTTGGGTCTCGAATCCGTACCCATTTGAAATGTTGGCTTCAAAGGGAGAGCCTTGACTTATGCCACAACACTGGCCCCTAAATCATATTTTTTGTTGAAAGCACAAAAGGACTAAAGGGTTTCTCCATATAGCAGTGGATAATGTGATAGAGAGCAATGTTACTACTAATGGTGAGTCACTGAAGTTACTAAAGGTGAGGATATCAGCTACAAGTGCACTCTTCAATGGTGGACAGTTCTTATATTTTACATAGAAGCTGAACCTCTCCAGACACCTTGAACTAATCTCTTAAGAAGATGGCAAGATTTAGACCACAGAGATTTACATCTAATTAATGCCTTTCTTGTTCTGCTAATCATTCTCTCTGTACCTCTGTCTTCCTCCAACATCCTTCCTCTCACCACCAAACCCCAGATAATTATTATTTTCTCACTGCAGACACAGTGTTCCCCCAAATTTTTTCCCTTTTTCAGATTTTATTTATTTATTTGAGAGGTAGAGTTATGGAGAGCGGGAGAGACAGAAAGAAAGATCTTGCATCTGCTGGCACACACCCCAAATGGCAGCAATGGCTGGAGCTGAATTGATCTGAAGTCAGGACCCAAGAGCTTCTTCCTGGTCTCCCATAGGGTTGCAGAGGTCCAAGCACTTGGGCCATCTCGCACTGCTTTCCCAGTCCATAAGGAGAGAGCTAGATTGGTAAAGAAGCAGCCGGGACACCAACTGATGCCCATATAGGATGATGATGCTATAGGTGGAGGCTTAGCCTACTATGCCACAATGCTAGCCCTTATTTTCCCTTTAGCTTTAGTTTGGAATACTCCAAATCTGCATAATTCCTAGATAGATCTGGTATTAAATTTAGTAAAGAAAGAATCAGAGTAAAAATGATATGAAGGAATCACAGTAAAAAGAACATGAAGAGAGAGTTTGGAGATTATTTGATGGCCAAATAAATCCTGGATAAGGACTCAAAAGAGGAAAAGAAATTCCAATAATCTTTCAGAAAGCTGATTTTTGAGAAGTTAATGTGATAGTATAATTTACATGTAGCCATGATTTTCATTCAGCCAGAGATTTTCCCTTTGATAACACTTACCTATACTTAAAAACTTGGGGCCAGCACTGTTGCATAGCAGATGAAGATGTTGCCTGCAGTGCAGACATCCCATTTGGTTGCCGATTCAAGTCCCAGCTGCTCCACTTCCACTCCAGCTCTCTGCTATAGCACAGGAAAGCAGTAGAAGGTGACCCAAGTCCTTGAGTCCCTGTACCTGTGTGGGAAGACCCAGATGAAGCTCCTGGCTCCTGGTTCAGAACGCCGCAGCTCCAGCTGTTATATCCAATTGGGGAATGAAGTAGCAGAAGGAAGACCTCTTCCATCTCCTTCTCTCCTTCTCTCTCTGTGTAACTCTTTCAATTAAATAAATAAATCTTAAAAAAAAAATAGAAACTGGTAGAACTGGTGTAGTTACTTTGTTTCCCTTCCTCAACCTTAAAGATGTAAAATGTTTTCGGAATAGTGAAGATGTAAATCTTTACTCAGAATCTGAGAATGCAAGAATTTTTTCTATTATAGTATTGAGAATTTTAAAAACATTGTGTGTATTAATATTTGATAAGGCAAAATAAAGAAAAGCTTCAGAAAATGAATTCTGGAGTCATGGAATATTGAATTTGAGGACTGTTATTTACTGCAAAAAATAACAAGAAAGATATTAAATCTCCTCAAATCTTTTTTTCTTCTGAAATCTGACATTCTGATGATACTAAATGGCTCAGAATTGTTGGTTGAATTAAGTGGGTTAATACATAGTTCTGATCAATAATAACAACTCTATAATTGCAACTATTACTACATGCAATAGAATGTCACCATAAAGCAAGTGAATTCATCTTAAAGTAATCAGCTACATCATTTTGGAATACTCATAAAACTTAAATTTGTATCACATATTTCAGCAGAGAAATGCTGCCTGGATTATAAGTCTCAAGTATTTCATGTATAATATTTGTCTCCTTGAATACAGGTATTACATTTTTCTTTCCCTCAGAACGCAAGTCTTGATAAACCTTTGTTGGATTGAAACTAGCAAGAAAAAAATATTGTCACTTACAAAATTGATAGTGGCTATTAGGTCTCCAAATAATTCGTATTTACTTGTCTCATCCTATTACTGTTATGAGCAATTTTCTTTTTATCTGTATTAAGTGTGCATAGAGGGCAGCCTGTAAAAACATCAATTTGTAGTGCTGTGGCATACTGCTACCATACTCTGATGCAATGTAATGAAAGATGAAATTGGAGACATAGATGTCTATAGGAGGTCCAAAAGTTATGGAGAAATGATTCCAATTGTACAAAACACAATCACAGGATTAAGGAAAGCAATTGTCACTTGCACTGTATGATTATAACAAGAGTCAGAATGTGCCAGATGCACAGCTTGTCTGCAGCTGTTGTCATTGGAATCTTTTGTTCTGCATCCCTTTTCACTCCCAACTGTATGGGATTTGAAAATGCAGACAGTTTATCTGAATCATTTTTTTGTATAGACAATACTTGTATAATGGCTCTTAGAATTAAACCATGACTGGAAAACATAACCCAGAAATTATTTATATGTACTGTCTAAGCCAGCACAGATAACTATGTTAGATTTAGTTGAATATAACTTTCAAGTGCTGACTAGGTGCTGCACTGGGCATCACCAGCTTAAGTAGAAAATGGAAGCATCACTGAAAGATCGCCTTAGGAATAAGCATATATTTTGAAATGCAATCTGCACTTGTACGTTAGCCAACCAGTTTTTCCTAGCCAATGTGTATTTCTTCTGCACAGTAGGTTTGTGCCATTATTAGAGGAAATTGTGTAGATTAAAATTCAAGAATATATGAATTTGCCATGCACACAATATTTTTCAGGACCAAGGATGGTAAAAGTGAGTATAATTTCAGTAGTATATTTGTTAATCTCTCATTTGTATATATCATTTTTGTTACATTAACACAAAGAAGTTACTTTTAATTTCCAGATTAAAATTGTCACTTTCACTACTCAGCAAGGCACTCATTTCACATAATTTTGTTCCATGTGTAGGCAAGCCAGCTCAAAAGTATATTTTAAACAGTAATTTGTGGTTTGATAAATTTTGATAGACTCTTCCTTTGATCAAAGAAACTTCAAATCTTCTGTTCACATTGTTTACTTATAAAGATACTTAGGGAATTCTAAGTGGTATTTTCTTTCATGTTCTTGTGTACCATTGGGATTCCAGTTTTCTTTGATTACTACCTGTCACAGAGAGATTTCAGAAAACTCTCTCCTACTATTTTATTTGTGTTGGTAGAGTTGTTCAATTTCTGAGTATGAACTAATCGTTTCTTTTCTTTCTTATAGACTCGGGGCTAAAGCCACACTATGCCCTCAGATTCATAGAAAAAAAAATCCAATAATACAGTCAGTTACCTGTAATGAAAAGCTATAAATCCATTGTATCCAAGTATCCCATCCTTTCTTGGCTGGGAGAGCATGTGAGGGTGTGGAGGTTTCTAGGAGAGGACCAGGGAGGAAATCTATGGATTAAACAACAAGCTTTGTTCTTTTATGATTAAGAATTTCTAATTTGATATATAATTGAAAACATAAAGTACATATTAAATTCTCATTACTTTTTAAGTCCAAATGAATTGATGGAAAAATTATTATCCAAATGTATACTGGCCCAACAACAACAAAATAATATTTTTCTGAATTCCTAGTACTATCATTTAACAAAGAAACTATCTGAAACCTATAAAATTGATTTCAAACTACAAAATGTTAGCACACATTCATCTTACCACATCTTCTTTTTCATATATAAGGTCAAACAATCTCCCCACATAATTTTGAGGGTTTTACCTGTGTCATGACAGATAACAAGTAGAGACAGAATTTGCTTTTTCTCAGTTCCCACTCCAAGTTCCGGAGTAGCTCATAGCCTCAGAAATGTCATAAGTCCATTTATTCTGATTCATCATGTCCAGGAAAATCAAACTGGTATCATACAATCATGATCAGTATAGGCCTATCATGTGGATGGCAGCTCTTTTCTCAGTGGTGATCAAACGTCAGGAACTATTCTGACAACCCAAAAATATATTGAAAAAATAAGAATGCACTTTTCATTTATAATTAATTTTTAAGCAATGTCAGCACATTAGGATAGATCTGCTTGATAAATGTAAGGCTACTTTGCCCTCATATAGTTGCAGGATTATGTCTGATTACATGGTATAAGATCAGGCAGCTTTGTTGCAAAGTAGGGATATTGTTTATATTGGTGGTGGGTTGCAGTGAATGATTTCAGGATGTAGGATTTAAATTCAGAAATAAGCTCCAATTAAAAAGTTATGACAAAGAAGCAGTGTTGATTATGTCAATTTAATCATTACACAATGTATACAGCTAGTGTATAGATTTAGTGCATAATATGCTATTGTTCACAGTTGTTTTAGCACCTAAGAATAAACTTAACCAAGAAGGTGATTTTTTTTTTAATTTATTTGACAGGTAAAGTTATAGACAGTGAGAAAGAGAGACAAAGAGAAAGGTCTTCCTTCTGTTGGTTCACTCCCCAAATGGCCGCTATGGCAGGCATTTCGGCGATCCAAAGCCAGGAGCCAAGTGTTTCCTCCCGGTCTCCCATGCAAGTACAGGGGCCCAAGCACTTGGGACATCCTCCACTGCCCTCCCCTGCCACAGCAGAGAGCTGGACTGGAAGAGGAGCAGCCAAGACTAGAACCTGGTGCTCATCTGGGATGCCGGTGCCACAGGAGGAGGATTAACCTAGTGCGCCATGGCACTGGCCCCTCTCACAAATATTTTTAAGAAGCCACTCAGGATAATAAGTACATATCTTATGTATTGAAGGGTTGTACAATGGAAGTAAAGTAATTAATATCAACTATTCAAGAAAATGTTCTGTTTATTGGAAAAAGCCTATCAATTGATGTTTTAGTCAATATGAGTGAGCAATGCAACCCAAATAACTGATCAAGTTATTTGTCTAGCCTAAGTTAGTTCTCCACAGGTGGAGGATTAAACCAAGTGAGCCATGGCTTCGGTCCAAAGGTGAAAGTTTTGTCCACTGATAACTATAAAAAAGATGAAAAAAATTAAAATTTAATAAGACCTGAATGAGTTTAATGGTATTATGTGCTAAATAAATGAATTCAGAAACCAATTCAATGATGCTGCCAAAGAATAAAAAGATAAAGTGTTGTTACAAGTGTTATGACACAGCTGGTTAAGCCACCCATGGGGATGTCTACATTCCATTTGAGAGTTAGCCTGGAGTCCCCACACCTCTGCCTCCAATACAGCTTCCTGCTAATGGATTCTGAGAGGCAATGATGAGAACTCACTTGAGTCACTGCTACCCAAGTGGGAGATGCAGATAAAAGTGTAGGCTCCTGGCTTTAGAGTAATGTAGGAACTACAGAGTAAGGAAATTTTATTTGTTGTAGCTATTCTCTTTTCCTTCATTTATGTCTCTGAATTTTTTTTTTTAAATTCCTGTTAGGTGGTTTTTTTTTTTTTTTTTTTTTTTTGTTTGTTTTTTTGTTTTTTTTTTTTTTGCCAGAGTGTCTTGGCTTTCCATGCCTGAAATACTCTCATGGGCTTTCAGCCAGATCCGAATACCTTAAGGGCTGATTCTGAGGCCAGAGTGCTGTTTAGGACATCTGCCATTCTATGAGTCTGCTGTGTATCTCGCTTCCCATGTTGGATCATTCTCTCCTTTTTTTATTCTATCAGTTAGTATTTGCAGACACTATTCTTGTTTATGTGATCCCTCTGGCTCTTAGTCCTATCATTATGATCAATTGTGAACAGAAATTGATCACTGGGACTAGTGAGATGGCATTATTACGTGCCACCTTGATGGGATTGAATTGGAATCCCCTGGTATGTTTCTAACTCTACCGTTTGGGGCAAGTCAGCTTGAGCATGTCCCAAATTGCACATCTCTTCCCTCTATTATTCCCACTCGTATATTTAATAGCAATCACTTTTCAGTTAATTTTCAACACTTAAGAATAACTGTATTGATTACAGTATTCAACCAAAAGTATTAAGTAGAACAAACAGAAAAAAAAAAAAAAAAACTAAGAGGGACAATGTATTAAGTTGTTCCTCAACAGTCAGGGCAAGGGCTGATCAAGTCACTGTTTCTCATAGTGTTCATTTGACTTTAACAGGTTTCCTTTTTGGTGCTCAGTTAGTTGTCACCAATCAGGGAGAACATATGATATTTGTTCCTTTGGGACTGGCTTAGTTCACTCAGCATGATGTTTTCCAGATTCCTCCATTTTGTTGCAAACGACCGGATTTCATTGTTTTTGACTGCTGCATAGTATTCTATAGAGTACATGTCCCATAATTTCTTTATCCAGTCTACTGTTGATGGGCATTTGGGTTGGTTCCAGATCTTAGCTATTGTGAATTGAGCTGCAATAAACATTAATGTGCAGACCGCTTTTTTGTTTGCCAATTTCATTTCCTTTGGGTAAATTCCAAGGAGTGGGATGGCTGGGTTGAATGGTAGGGTTATATTCAGGTTTCTGAGGAATCTCCCGACTGACTTCCATAGTGGCTTAACCAGTTTGCATTCCCACCAACAGTGGGATAGTGTCCCTTTTTCCCCACATCCTTGCCATCATCTATTGTTGGTAGATTTCTGAATGTGAGCCATGTGACCTAAATGAAAGATCTCTGCGAGTGAGATCCCAGTGGAAAGAATGGGTCATCAAAGAAGGAGGTACCTTTCTTTGAAGGGAGGAGAGAACTTCCACTTTGACCATGGCCTTGCCTAAATATGATCAGAGTCGGTGAACTCAAAAGGCTTCCATAGCCTTGGCAACTCATAACAAGAGCCTAGGGTGATTACTGATGCCATAAACAAGAGTGTCAATTTGTTAAGTCAACAACAGGAGTCACTGTGCACTTACTCCTCATATAGGATCTTTGTCCTTAGGGTGCTGTACATTGAGATTTAATGCTATAACTAGTACTCAAATAGTATTTTTCACTTTATGTTTCTGTGTGGGAACAAACTGTTGAAATCTTTACTTAATGTATGCTAAACTGATCTTCTATATATAAAGAGAATCAAAAACGAATTGATGTGAATCGAAGGGGAGAGGGAGCGGGAAAGGGGAGGTTTGCTGGTGGGAGGGAAGTTATTGGGGGGGTCCATTGTAATCCAAAAGCTGTGCTTTGGAAATTTATATTCATTAAATAAAAGTTAAAAAAATTCCTTTTGTGACTCTTTATATATTTTATTGTGTCTTTAAGCTAAGCATTCATTTGGCTTTACTTCTGTAATTAAAATTTAGATACAGTATCCCAACCAAAAAAATTTAAAAAGGCCAATCTGTTATATTTCATAACATGATAGTCAGGTCTTCTCATGAAGTTTGTTTTCTAAGATTTATTTACTTATTTGAAAGGCAGAGTGACAGAGGGAGGCGGAAAGTTAGAGACAGATTTCCAGCCACTGGTTCACTCATTAAATGGTTGTAATTGCTGGACTATGTGAAGCCATTAGCTGGGAACTCCATCAAGGACTCCCTAATTTGTGGTAGGAGCTCAAGTATTTGGGATATGTTCTGTTGTCTTCACAGGTGTTTTAACAGGGAGAAGAATATGAATTAGAGCAGCCAGGGCTTGAACCAATGCTATGATACAGAATGCTGTCTTCACAGTTATCAACTTAACTGTGTCACAATTGCTGCCCCCATCAAGTTCTTTTTTTCACATTTACTTTAGAAATTCTTTTAAGAATAATAATTTCTTTGTTAAAAACACCATCAAGTAAAGATTTATAATTAACTAATGACTTGATCTTTCCAAAATTAATTTTTGACTCATAACTCCCTTATCTAAAAATGAAAGTGTTTACCAATAACTAAACTAAGAAGTCAAAATGAAGAAATGATTAACAAATATTGCCTTTAATTTTGGAACTTAGACAAACCATAAAGGCACCTGAAATCTATAAAATGGTGCACAGATATATAGATCTTGATACAGATATGTTTTGTGCTATCTAAATGATATAGTCACGTTTAATTAATGTGAGAGGCTGAGAGACAGAGAGCCCCATCAGCTGATTTTTTCCACAATTGCCTGAAATATCCAGGGTTTGGTCAAGCTCAAATCAGTCACCAGGAAATTATTCCAGGTCTCTCATGTGGGTGGCAATGGCCCAAGTACTTCAGCCATGACCAGATGCCTCCCAGCCCCATTAGCAGAAAGCTGGTATAAAGAGCAGAACCAAATTTCAAACCCAGGCACTGTAAGACAGAATGCAAATATCTTAGCAGGTGTCTCAACCAGTGGGTTAAGTGCCCTCTACAATTAATATATTAATGAAGAATATTAAAATATTTATTTAAAGTTGAAATAATCACAGATATTATAATTTTAAAACAGCAATGAATTTAAGTGTAAATGATTTTATTTTGAAAGATGAATCTTAATATACAAGTACTCAAAGTAAGTTTATATTAGTATGATCACCATTGATGATCAGATTTTTGGTATTTTGCAAGAGCTACAGTGATTTCCTTGAATAATGATGAATATAATAATGATTCATTCAGTTGTTTAGCCAACATATATTTTGAGCAGTTATTGAGAATTTTGCTAGGTGCAAGGAAGAGTGGTACTTGAGATAGGAAAAGTACTTGCGTTCAAGAAGCCTGTATCTGTTAAGATCAACCATATTCCATAATATGTTTAATCAGAACAATTGATAGGGGTCAGCAGTAGGTTGGACTGTCACTTTGGACAAAGGTATCCCATATTGGAGTGTAATTTCACTCCTAACTAATTCACTTCAGATCCAGTTTCCTGTCAATACACCTGGGAAAGCATCCGATAATAGCCCAAGTACTTGGGTCACTGTTATCCACATGGGAGACCCAAATGCAAATCTTAGCTCCTGGCTTCTCACTGTCCCAGTCCTGGCTTTTAGGGCCATTTAAGGACAGAATCAACAAATGCAAACTATCTCTCTCTCTCACTGAAACACTGTATTTGGAATAAATAAATAAATCTTAAAAGAACAATTGATAACAGTGATGATTTTTTCCATTAATAGAATATAGTATTAGTTTCAAATATGTTTATGGCATCATCAGTTTTTAAAAATATATTTTCAGAATGACAGGTATCTTCCATCTGCTGATTCTCTCTTCAAATGCCTGCAAATCCAGGGCTGGGGCAGACTGAAGCCAACAGCCCAGAATTCCATCCAGGTTGCCAAACGGGTGGCAGGGATTTAAGTGCTTGAGCTGACATCTGCTACTGCCCAGAATGTGCCCTAGTGAAAAACTGGATCAGAAGCAGAGTTACCTGGTCTCCAACCAGGAACTGCAATATGGGATGTGAGCATCCCCTGCAATCAGTGTCTGTGCTGCTTACCATACTTAGTCAAATTAAACATGAGTATCTTTATCCCTTTCACTTACAATATAGACAAAGCAACATAAAGTAGTATTGCAGATGTATTAGCAAAGTAATTTATAATCATTCAACCTTTATGTGTTATGCTCAGGGTCCAAGAAGCTTGACACTGGTCCAAGAAGTTTGTAGCTCATTCTACAAAAATACTAAATTCATATTTACAAGTTTTAAATGAAGACACTGTTTAGAGCAGCTGTTATTCACTGTAAATAGAGAATTAAAATGTTGTGATAATTTCAGACTGCAACAAAATTTGACTTTTGTTTAAATAGTCACATGTTAATAAAATTCAATTAGCTTACTTTAAAAAATAAATTACAGTAATATAATCATGAATTTCCATTCTAGTAAAAATCTTTATTTTTCAAGTAACTCAAAATTTTGAAATAAGTATTGGGTTTTTTCAAAGTTCAAAGTTTTAATCTAAATTTGGACAATTTGGACAAACCAAATGGTAGCCATAGAAATAAAACCCCTCTCAGGCCACAGATGGGGCCAAACCAAGCCCCTGGACATCTTGGGTGACTCCAGAACTGCAGCCTCCCAAATCTGATTGGCTGCAGTGTTTGCGCAAGTCAGAAGCTGGGCTATAGCAGAGTGACTAGGAGAGGCCATGCCCCTTCAAATTGGTTCATAGCAAGGGAGTGGGCTTGGATTCCCTGACCATGGCATGCATTTTGGGAGTGAACTAGTGGATGAGAACTCTCTGACAACCCGCCTCTCGGTCTCAAGGTTAAATACAGAAACATATGCAATGAATATTATAAAATTTTAATGAGTTTATAGTAAGTGTATTGACCATATCCTTGTGAAGTATTTTGAGATATTCATTTAAATAATAAGAATATTATTATAGAATATTGATATCTTCATCCAAAAAAAAAAAGCATTTGCAGATAATTTGTTCCATTCTCCTCATGTTACAGATGAAGAAACTGACATCCAGAAAGGTCACAAGAAATTTACAGACTGAAGAAGTGTTTTGACTTCCCATCAAAGAGATAATTTGTTATACATTTTGCAGCTTCATGAATCACCCATTTTCATTAAGGCATTCTGTTATATTAGATTGATGATTCAGCTGACATCAATATTTTACATTGTCACTAGATCATAGAGATAAATATTATATGTTTGCTCCTCTGCAGATAAATGGTTATATTACATTCAATTTTATGTTTTTATCTTTGTTTTTTAAAGTTTTTATTTGCTTAATTCAGAGAGAGGAAAAAGGAGGGGAAAAGGCAAGAGACAGAAACAGATAGAGACAGGGAGAGAGAGGGAGTTTTGCCATCCACTGATCCACTCCGCAAATGCTTGCCATGTTTGGGATTAGCCAAAGCTGAAGACAGGAGCTGGGAACTCAATCCAGGTCCACTGTGTGAGTGGCAGGAATCCTACTACTTGAACCATTAACATTGCCTCCCAAGGTTTGCTTGGGAAGGAAGTTGGAGCCTGGAGCCAGAGGCAGCTATCAAACCCAAACACTCTAAAATGAAATGCAGGTATCAACTGCTTGGCCTGATGGGCATCTGTGACATTGTATTTCATAATCCTAGTAGACCACTATGTCATTGGGACAATTATGACATTTTTCCTGTTGTCTTTAAAGTTTACTTTTTCTTTGCATTTTATGGCACTTAAAGTAGGAAGAATATATTTATCTTTATACCTTTGTTTTTCTTTTGGATGATTTTTAGAATTCTTACAGTAGCACTATGAAATTGCTTTCAAAGTGGAAAAACAGGTGAAGGATCTATCTTTATAATGTCAGCTTAGAATTCTCATTCTCAAATGCCATAGGATTATGATAGTAAATCTTCTAGACACATACAGATCTAAAATAGTAAATCTGTTTTTAGGCAGCATGATATGGGGGTGGGGGTGGGGAGAGACAGAGACAGAGACAGAGATCTCCCATCAACTGTTTCACTGTTCAAACACCCACAATAGTCAGGGCTGGAGTTGGGTCAGGCCAGAGACAGGAGCTTGAAATTATATCTGACTCTCCCACATGGATGTCAGGGATGCAAAGACTTGGGCTAACATCTCCTGCCTTCGTAGGTTCATCAGTAGCAGGAAGCCAGACTGGAAAGGGAGGAGATGTTAATCTAATCTGCACTCCAATATGGCATGCTGCCATGTGAAGGAGCAGCCTAGCATACAGCACCACACACTTTCCCCAGTAAGTTCTTTTAATTTTGTAAAATATATTCCCTTTAAGGAATTTCTCAATTCTGAAGGATGGAATTAGGAATAGCCTATATAATGAGATCATGATGCTTGAATAAAATTACACAAAGAACAAAGGATTACTTGTGTTGAGAAAGAAACATATTCAGTGTCCATCTCTGTTACCAGACATAAATGAACACGAAATTGAACAGCACAAAGAAACTTGTAAGGTATCTTAAACCTTTAAAAGTTTAGAATTCTTCATACATATTTCATCCAGGTCATAGTGCACATCATTTTCTGAGTTAATAAGTCATGAACTACATTTTCAGATCAAAAGTAGAACTTATATGATTTAATCATGAAATATGGGGCTGAAGATTTTCCAGAGACACAGAGGTAACTTGGAGTATTGTATTCAGAACTGAGAGTATTTATATGTATGCTTTATTAATAATTTGAAGTAATCTTTAGATCATTGAACAAAAATATCTATGATGAATAATATCTAGGGATACAGCTTTCATTTCTTACAAGAATCTGACTGTTGTCAATTATCTAAATGCAGTATTAGGAGACTTTTTAATATGTAATTTTTTATGGGATGGTATGGTGTTACTTCTTGTATGTAAAATTCCTTATAAGTTCTGTTTTGTTCATTATAACCCACACGCAGATAATGTAATAAATATAATTTTGATCAATTCAGTGAAATGAATCAGTAAAGCATAAACTGGCAACCTTGTATGCTATTGTTATGTGCATCTCAGTATAATAGGTTATATTACATTATTTTAATAATCTTTGATCAAATATGCCTAGTTATAGGTAATTGTTAGAAATTATGGAATTCCAGTTCTCTACTCAAAAAGCACTGAATTACTCCTCCTACAGAAGAGTGGAAAATTGAATTATAAATTGGAACTCACATTAGTACTAAAATAGACATTTTTAAAAGATTTATTTGTTTGAAAGACAAAGTTAGAGAGAGAGGGAGAGAGAAATCTTCCATCTGCTGGTTCATTCCCCAAATGATGATAATAGCCAGGGCTGGGCCAATCTGCAGCCAGGAGCCCAGAGCCAGGAGCCTCCTCCAGGTCTCTCATGTGGGTGCAGGAGCTCAAGCACTTGCGCCATCCTCCACTACTTTCACAGATGCACTATCAGGGAGCTGGATTGAAAGTGGAGCAGCCAGGACTTGAATTGGCGCCCACATGGGGTGAGGACATTGCAGGTGGAGGCTCAACCTGCTACACCACAGCTCAGCCTCAAATAGACATTTTTAACAGTCAGTCATTTTATCTTATTCATTGGTTGCCAAGCTTTACAATGCGATATTGTCTCTCTTCAAAGAAATTAGTGAATAATGATATCATCTTATTGCTCTTTATGATTTAAAAGAAGATAAAGGAGCAAGTTGGAATGTCCATAAGAGGGAAAAGCATGTCATGTGCATGCTTTGAATGAGAAATGAGAGACAGAGATGAAATGGTGATTGACAGATCAGACAATAAGTGTCCCCAGATACCCAAGTGAGAAACAAGGGCACTTTTGTCTGAAGGAAAGTATCGATCTAGGTTATAGATGACAGTAAAAAATATCACTGAACCAAGAAGCAATCACTAAAAATACCTTTTATTTCTCCTTTTCAGTTGACAAATTCCATGAAAAGCCCATAACCAGTTGTTCAGCCTCCTCAATAATTTTGTAGTCAAGGTCATATTTCCAGATGTTTAGTGCTGTGGTTGACAGGACAGAATGAGGAGCCTTTGTAAAATTGATATATATTACATGTGTGGCATTGTTTGATCACTCATATCTGTCACTATATCCTAAGGAAAATGGGATTTAATTTGACAGCATTTCCTCTTTTAAATTTTTAATGAATATGGTCCAGTAGCCTATAATTTGTGGAGAACAATTTACAGTGTATTTATAAATAGAAAGATGCAGATTTGCTTACAGATTTGTGGCATCAGGCCACTTTTTAAGAAATGGTACCTTTTCTTCTTGAACTTAAATGGAGACCATGTGCCCCTATCTCTAGTGGCTTCAAATAAGCATTTTCAGCATGGTTGATGTTTTTGTAAATTAATTTGATTCATTCTTCAATTTTATGCTTTATTTTTTCATATTGTGAAGAATGAAATATGTTTTTATTTCTGTTTGGTTTATATTAAGAATTTTCACTGAAACCAATTCAAAAACACAGACTTATTGGGGACTTCTCATTTAAACTACATTTTGGGGCACAGGCTGTGGAGCAAAGGATTAAAGCTATTGCTTGCCATGATGGCACATTATCTTGGAGTGCCAGTTCAAGTCTGGTTGTTTTCCCTCTGATCCAGCTTCCTGCCAGTGGCCTGGAAAAAGCAGTGGAAGGTGGCTCAAATGTTTGAGTTTCTGTGATACATATGGGGGACCTGGAAGAAGCTCCTAGTTCCTGGCTTCAGTCTGGCCCAGCACTGGCCATTACAGTCATCAGGGGAGTGAACCAACAGAAGGATGATCTCTCTTTTTGTCTCTTCCTTTCTTTCTGTAACTCTGTCTTTCAAATAAGCATAAATAAATCTTTAAAAACTTTAAAAAAACTTAAAAAATAAATTGCATTTTGGTACAAGATGGGAGGTTCTGAAGTGAATATCAAGATAATAGGTTTATAGGACCAATTTTTCTTTGAGAGATTCAAGAGCATAACAATATACTAATTGATACAAGTGTGAGAGTAGGGTGTTCGCATCTATCATGTATCCATCAGATAGATGATGAATCAAAGCAAATGGAGAGACAGGATCTGTGAAAAATATCCTGCATAGTTTATAAGTGATAATTAGAAGTAAAAGAAAAAGAAAGACAGACTTAAGCTGATAGTGGTATTTATTATGAGCCACAAACATTTCTTTCAAAAATCTCCTTATGCACTATGAATTTATAGTCTTTGTATAAAACACATAAATTTACTTTTATGTTTTGACTTTTGAAGAGTTAATTCATTTTATACAAACTATTAATACATCCCTGTTTGAATAAAGCCACCTCTAACATCAACCAGGCAGAAGCTCCAAGAGGAAGACAGAAGCATTTGGGAGAATATTAAAGCATCTTTGGTGCTACCTCTGAAACAAATACTTTATGTGAGATGAAAATACCATGCCTTTCTACTCAATCTCAATGTTATTCATATTTCTATTGTCGCTCCCCATCTTCGTGGGGGAACGACACAGGACCCTGCGCTGTTCTTTCATCTGCTCGGCCCTCCCCGGGTTTGCTGCTGGTTCTTCCCGGGGTGGCTACTGTCCCTTCCACCTCCGTGGAAGGGCGGTTCCCCCTGGCCGCTTTCCCCACTTCCGCAGGGGAGCAGCACACCGCCGGCCGGCTCTCTCGGGGGCTGCACAGGTGTTCCCTTAGATGTTCCCCTTAGATGTTCCTGGTGCATGCCGTCTCTCTCCTCCTTTATAGTCCTCCTCTGCCAATCCCAACTCGGCTGCCCACACGCCGAGTACGCTGCTCTCCTCCAATCAGGAGCAGGTCCTACAGTTTATTGGCTGAACTGGAGGCAGCTGTGTAGAAGCTGTTCTCTTCTCTCCCAGCGCCATATTGTGGGAGAGCAGATGCATAGAATAAGTCTTAATTCCAGTAACTTAGTCTAGTCTGGGTTGCTCCCCACATCTATGTTAATGTGGTACTCACTGATGTTATAATTATCCCTTTTCTGCTTCATAAAAATGCAGTCTTGTTTTCAGCTACCTCTTATATTTCTATTTCATTCTTCCAAAGCAGATAAACTGTTCTAGTTTGATCAAGTCCATGAGTGCTAAGAAGATAGACTAAGCTTAAAAAAAGTGCAAGTCTCAAAACTACCTCTATAGGTAACCATGCTAAGTCAGTCTTTTTTAAGCTTTACTGTATTTATGTAAGTCGGATTTACAAAGAAACAGGGAAACACACACACACACACACACACACACGGGGGGGGCGGGGGGAGAAATCTTCCACCTGCTGGTACATTCTCCAAATAGTTGCAACTGCAGGTACTGTGCTGGGCCAAAGCCAGGAGCCAAGAGCTTCCTCAGGGTCTCCCACATTGGTACAGGGACCCAAGCATTCTGTCCATCTTCTGCTGCTGCTTTCCCAGGCGCAATTAGCAGGGAGCTGGACTGGAAGTGGAGCAGCCGAGACTGGAACCAGTGCCTGTATGGGATACTGTTGTTGCAGAAGGCATCTTAACCAAATGCACTACAGTGCCTGCCCAGAAAGGATTCAGTCTTTCTCTAAACGTATTTATTCAACTTTGTGAGAAAACTTATTTTCCTTTCTGTGTTTTCTTGGATGTGTATCTTCAGGGGTAGTGAAGTAACAGGAAGTTTTTTTTCTGTATAGTGACAACGCTGAGGAAAAA